>NC_058095.1:63634482-63942068 GCF_020171115.1 Neogale vison
ATTACTTAAAAAAGAAGAAGCCAGGGGCGCATGGGTGGCTCAGTGGGTTAAAGCCTCTGCCTTCGGCCCAGGTCATGATCCCGGGACCCTGGGATCGAACCCCGCATCGGGCTCTCTGCTCAGTGCAGAGCCTGCTTCTCTCTCTCTCTCTCTCTCTCTCTGCCTGCCTCTCTGCTACTTGTGTTCTCTGTCAAATAAATAAAATATTAAAAAAAAAAAAAAAAAGAAGAAGAAGCCAGGCACCTCAATGGCTCAGTCGGCTGGACGTCTGAGTTTGGCTCAAGTGATGATCTCAGGGTCCTGGGATTGAGTCCCGCATCAAGCTCCCTGTTCAACAAGGAGTCTGCTTCTCCCTTTCCCTCTGCCCCTCCCCCTTGCTCATTTTCTCTTTCTCAAATAAATAAAAATATTTTAAAAAAAGAGAGATAGAAAAGCAACTTGGTTTTACAAATGAGGAATGGGGAAAGGAAAGGCCACCCAGCCATGCCTCTGGACAACAAAGGGAGGTTCCCTTTGGAACCCAGGTTCCCCAGGAACCTTGGGGAATAAAATAGTAAAACTTCCATTTATGTTTTTTTAATCTTAACCCTTAAAAAGGCCTGTGTTTGAAGCATGGGGCCCTGTGTAAAAGGAACAGGTTGCCCACCTTGAAGCCCCGCTGATAATTAGGCTCAGACAACCTACTGGTTGTCATTTGAAAAAAAAGTAGAGCTGAGTCATGCTTCCTTTTTGTACCAAAATAACTTCCAGACAAATCAGTTTTAGGCATTAAAAATAAAATTGCAAAGTCTGGAGGAAAATATGGATACAGAATATATATGTATACGGACACACACAAGCTTTTATATATATACATGTATATATGTGTGTATATATATATATATATATATACACACACACACACAGAGCCTTATAGAAGGTATTAAACAGTACCAAAACCAAGGAATTTTAAAGGAGAAGATAATTGGAATTGTGTATATATAGGAAAATGTAAAAATTCTGCAGGGCAAAAATCTCAAAAGAAATGCTTTTATGGGGCACCTGGGTGGCTCAGTCGGTTGAGCAGCTGCCTTCTGCTCAGGTCATGATCCCAGTGTCCTGGGATCGAGTCCCACATCAGGCTCCCAGCTCCATGGGGAGTCTGCTTCGCTCTCTGACCTTCTCCTCGCTCATTCTCTCTCTCTCTCTCACTGTCTCTCTCTCTCAAATAAATAAAATAAAATCTTAAAAAAAAAAAAAGGAATCTGCTTGAGATTCTCTCTCTCCCTCTGCCCCTCCCCACTGCTCTCTTTTTCTTAAATAAATAAATCTTTAAAAAAAAAAAAAAAAGAAATGTTTTTACTAACAAACCAGGAGAAACATTTGCAGCTGTTATAGAAAACAAAATACTAATGCATTCATTATAAAGGACACTTATCAATCAATATGAAGAAAACCTAATAGCAAATCTAATCACACAAGAGGCAAAGAATATCAAAAAACTGTCTCCTCATCGAGAAACCCAAATGACTTAAAAATCCCAGTGTTTTACAATGTAATTTATCAGTCCAGTAGTTCATATATAATTCATCAATAAACACACATATATTAGAGGTGTGTGTTGAACATGTTCTTAATACCAGGAGAGTTAAATCAAAAAGTGGGGACCCTGGGGTGCCTGGATGGTTCAGTTGGTTAAATGTCTGCCTTCGGTTCAGGTCATGATCTCAGGGTCCCGGGATCGAGCCCCGTGTGGGGTTCCCTGCTTAGCAGGGAGTCGGCTTCTCCCTCTTCCTCTTGTGTGCATTGTCTCCCTCTCTCAAATAAATCAATCAAATTTAAAAAAAAAAGTGGGGAGACCAGTGATCTATGTAGAAGACCACTCCTGGCTCTTTCTGCAGAAAATTCAGAATAAGTCCTGTTGCTTCCTGGAAAGGTGTGGAAGGAATGGGGACTAGCTAGGTACTCACCTCGATTTTGCCCTCCTTGGCGGCCAGCTTCAGGGGCGTGAGTCCCTGCAGATTGGGGATGTCCTCGAGCTGCACTGTGGGGCAGAGGTGGGCCCCCTCACGGAGAAGCCTGTCATACATGTCGATCACCAGGGCGCTGTTCTCGGTTGAGTTGTCTGCGATCATCACCAAGGCGTGCAGCACCGTGTTGCCGAGGGAGTCTGTCGCCTGCAGGCTGGCGGGCTGATGCTCGTTTTTTAGCAGGTAGGTCACCACCTCCCACTGGTTGGTGCACGCGGCCAGGGAGAGTGGCAGCTCGCCTGCGGGCCAAGGGGGGGAAGCTTGAGCCTCAGGCCTCCCAGCTTCCACCTGTCTACTCCTCATGCTCCTAGGACAGAAGGCCAGACCTCCTTCAGGAGAGACAGCCATCCACAGGAGAGGAGGGAACGCTGCCTTGGGATCCTGGGCCCTCCCAGGTCTGTACAATGAGGGAAGACGGTCCCAGGCACCGTGGAGGGCAGCTGTGCCTTTTCCACTGGTGAAGGTGGCCCTGTCCAGTTCTTGACCCAAGGGAGTGGCGACCATAACTCTTTACCATCTAAAGGAACAGAACATGGAGAGCCTAGGTGGTGCAGTCGGCTGAGCTTTTGGCTCAGGTGGTGATCTCAGGGTCGTGAGATCGAGCCTCAGGCCGGGCTCCACATTCACTGCGCAGTGTGCTAAAGACTCTCTCTCCCTCTCTTTTTGCCGCTCCCCCGCCATGCTCACTTGCTCAATCTCTCTAAAATGAATAAATCTTTAAAGAATTAAAATACAGGACACCTGGGTGGCTCAGCTGTTGGGTGGCTGCCTTCCGCTCAGGTCATGATCCCAGAGTCCTGGAATCGAGTCCTGCATTAGGCTCCCAGCTCCATGGAGAGTTTGCTTCTCCCTCTGACCTTCTACCCTCTCATGCTCTCTCAAATAAAAATAAGTAAAATCTTTAAAAATAAAATAAAATAACCCTGTCTGGTCAGGTTTCCCACACACCAGTTCTGCCAGCCCCTTCCCCTCCCCCTGGTCTGGGTGTGGATGTGTGGGGAACTTCCTTGCTAAAACATCTCCTAAGACAAACTGCTTTTGCAGCAGCAGTCCAGTGATTAGGGGTCAGTCCTTGGGGTCAGACAGATCTGGGTTGAAGGGCCAGCTCTGACACACATTACCCAGGTGACCTTGGACATAGCCTTAATCACCTCTGCCCCTCAATTTATCCAAGAAAGTCTCCTCACCAAAGTAGAAGCAAGTCCCCTGGCTCTTTTTCTGGAAGAAGTGGCCACAGGCCCGGGCATGTACATTGGCCCCATTCTCCACCAAGAGCTGCACACACTGCAGGCTCCTCTTCTCGATGGCAATGTGCAGGGCACTGTGGCCTCGGTAGTACTCATCCGTGCATTGGGCGTTGACCAGGGGCTGGGGATTGCCAGAGTCCCTGTCGATCTGGAGCAAGGGCAGGATGCAGGCGTTGGCTCCATCCCGAAGGTTCAACACGGCCTTCATCAGGCACGTCTTGCCCGTGGAGCCCTCTGTGGGAGAAGGAGAGGGGAAGGGGCACCAGGGTGCTCAGGTGGGGAGTCACTGGGCTGCCCACGAGCCTGCACAGCGATCCCACGCAGGAGGATAAAAAAAGATTGCCACACAGGGCTGGTGGAACCAGAGTCATGCTGTAGGGTTAGTAAGTCTTGAGCCAACAGATATACAATAGAGGGCGCCTGGGTGGCTCAGTCGTTAAGCAGCTGCCTTCGGCTCAGGTCATGATCCCAACCAGGGTGGTGGGATCAAGCCCTGCTTCAGGCTCCCTGCTCAGCAGGAAACCTGCTTCTCCCTCTCCCACTCCCCCTGCTTGTGCTCCTTCTCTCACTGTCTTTCTCTGTCTGTCAAATAAATAAAGAAAATCTTTAAAAATAAATAAATAAATAAAATACCGACAGATATAACTTGATTTCTGCCTCAAAGATAAGTTTCTAAGACATAATTTGTTGTACGTGCAACACGGTCTACACAAGACCATTCAGAGCAATGTTAGGTGGCTCTACCCCTTAATGGCTCTGTCTCCTTGGGCAGGTCACACGGCCTTTCTTAACCTCAGTTTTCCTGGCTGTAAAATGGGACTATTCCAGGGTTGTTCTAAGGGCCCAACCTTATATATAGAATTTTTAGCACCCAGAGGGCCTGGCACAGAGTATGTGGAGGCCAAAAACGACACACAACCTTAAATGGCCATCATTAAGGAATTCATTAACTAAACTGTGGCAAATGTACACAATGGAAACCTCTGTGGTTGAAAAAGTGACTGACTTAGAGGTCTGTGTACTGAAGTAGAAATTAGGAGAGGTAGCATATGGCACGACCCATCACGTAAGTATGTACCTAATATATTTAAACACTTTGAAAAGATAGACATCAAATCATTAACGTGGATCCAGGATGTCCTTCTCTTTTACCCTCAACTTTATACATGCCATTACTACCTGAATCTTCTAGAATACACAAATCTTGTTTTTCTAACCAGACCAAATGATCAAGATACTTTGATCTGGGGCAAAAAATGTTCTGAGATGGGTCAAGTGTATGGTATGTGTATTACACCTCAACAACGCTGTTATACAAAAAGAAAAGAAAAAGAAAACAAGGTACCACGGAAGCCTGTGAGTATCCATTTGGCCAATGAAATGGGCTGAGGACGGCAAAGGTAGGCCAGGAGCCCGTGGGGTGGGTGGACATGGGAGGCACAGCCATGACCAAAACGAGGCTTTCAGGCTGGAGGGTTGCTGAGAACTGCCCCTTGGCTCTTGACCAAGGCCAAGGCCAACCCGTCTGCCAAGTCTCAGCACAGCGGTCAGGGTGCAGGGGCTCTGGCCCGCAGGGCAGACCTACCTGTGTACTCTGGGTCGGTGAGGTACTTGCTGGTCCGGGACAGGTACTCTGGTAACCCAGCCAGATCCTTGGGGACACCCCGGGCAACCGTGCTGAAGAGCCGATCACGGTCAAAGCGGTTTGGGTCCGGCTGGCTGTGGGGATATGACTTGTGTCCGATGCTATGGAAGAACCATAGCCCCCTCGGGAAGCCCCCATTCCGGGGAGCCCTTTCATGGAGTCCTGTGTGCACCTTGCAGGCTCATGAGCCCGGGGGAACCTTTCTGAGGAGCTCTTCCTCCCAGGGCAGACCAAGGACTCGCTGAGAGGCCCGAAAAAGGGAGACGGGCCTGTCCGTCTGTCTGGGGCACTAACCCCCAGCACCCCCATGACTCCAGGCAGAGCAAATGGAGTCTGGTCTCAGTATCAGGTGCTTATAATTTGGTTGGCTTGATGATTTCACAACAGGCTCCTGATCCCAGAGGGAAGATTTCAGCACAGGAATGTGTCATGCCCTTGACCTGGAATCCGGGTCGGGATGGGACCACATGTGCAGAACTGGGGCTCACATGGAGGGCAAGGCGTGTCTAACTAACTCCAGACCCTGACTGCTAACCTCCAGGCAGAGTCTAGGCTAGGCAGACAGAGGTTTCTCAGAGACATGGGGGCCCAGCGCTGAAACCTATCAGATGCTCGCCAGAGTTTGACTGAGAAGCCACATTTTGGGGAAATGCTATAACTCTTTAGCATTTAGAAGTTTCTGGTGACAGGGAAGGGGAAGGAGCGGGGGACCCCTCCTAGGGATGCCCCCCATACTGGGGGCTCCTGGAACCATGGTCAGCAGATATGAAGGGACAAACAAAGGTGGGGGGCTCTCTGATTCCCTGAAGAGTCTCAGGTCCTGGCTTTACCAAGGAAGGCTTTGGTGACTCTGATGAATGGGGGATTGTTGGGCTCAGTCATGTGTTAAAGCTATAGCTGTGTGACTGAGAGAACCAGGCCCTGTCTCCTCCACAGCAGGAAGTTGGGTGTCCGCCTGGCCTGGCCAGACACACCCTCATCTCCCCAGCAGGCCACGTGGCTACACCATGACTGAGAGGGCCGTGCGGGTGACTAGGGAGCCCTATGGGCAGTCCGGCTGGGGTAATTGGCCATTTGGACAAAACATTTCCTGTCACAGGGTGGCATCACCGTCTTGGGGTAGGGCAGCCCAGCGAGAGCACAGACTGGGCAGTGCGGGGCCTATTCTGCCTGTCAGGGAGGCTCCCCAGCTCCCAGAAGCCTCATGCACATCCTCTCCTGGACTGGTCTGAATCTGACCATGGCCTTCCAACACCAGTGATATGGTGGGGGGGGCAGTGGTCTCGGGGTTGGGCAGCCAAGGGCTGGTGCCCCATTTCAGGCATAAGGATGGAGGAAGGGGCTTTCCTGATGGGGTCCTGCCTTGTCAGCCTCATGCATCGGATTTCACACTGAGGGGGGAGACTGGGCAAACCACACACATACCCGAAGGGGCACTGGGGCTGGGCCAGGCCACCAAATCTGACTCAGGGTCTTCCACTGGAGGTGAGTGCCCCCCGCCCCAAGTCCCACCCCCTTTTGCTGCCTCACCTGACACCTGCTGGTTTGCGGTACTTGAGGTTCACTTTGATCTGAGGGGAGGACTTCCGGTCCTCCCCCTGGAAAGGCGACTCCATGGGGGGTGGCCCAACCCCATGGCCATGCTTTTCTCTGTCTGCCTCACCACCATCTTCTTGGTCTCCATCCCATGTCTGGAGCCTGAATGCCGGAGGGCTGGAGGGCGAGGCCATCCTAGGGCGAGGAGGCTGCTCTGTCTGGCTCAAACCTTGGTGACAGAGCTGTCAGAAGCTCCTTCTTCTTCCCAGCCTGGGTAGGGGTAGGAGGTCCAGCTGAGGCCTGCAAAAAGAGAAGTTTAGAAGCTGAGTCCAAGTAGATCCACCCACCAAGTCAGCCCAGTGGGACAGGGAATGAGCTGTGAGGGAGGCAGGCAGAGGGTGAGGAGAGAGGAGGTCCCTGGTGTGAGCTTGGAACATGGGAAGTACAGGGACCCAACAGGTCTGCCTGTTGACGCAGTCCCACGGGAAGGGTTGAGATTGTCCCTGACTGTCCCTCTGGGACTTCCTGGGATCTGAGAGATCACAGCTGCTGATCCAGGAAAACAAACTCTCGAGTTCACAGCATGAACCTTTCTCTACATCACATCTTGTCTAGAGGCCGATACTCACAGCAGATAAGAGTGCTGTTGTAGGCTAGAGGCGGGTCATTCAACCTCTTGCCACAGAAACGGTTGGAAAACCAGTCTACTAAACCTCTTATTTTGCTACCAGGACAACTAAGGCTCGGAAAGGGGAAGTGACTTTCTCAAGGTGGTCAGCTGTTGGCAGACCCTGGTCCAAAACCACAGACAGCACGCTACCATGACTTCTTCAGTTCTCAGTATCTCTTGGGGCCCATCCCTGTTTTCAGTCTGACTCATCTCTGAAGACATCAGATGCCACCCCTCTCTGTGCTTTTGGGTCTGTGGGGGCTTCAGAGTGGGGAGGGAGACCCCTCGCTGGAGGCCCAAGCTCCCCCTGACAGACAAGCCCACCTCAGGTCCTAGATGGGGCTCAGGGCTTTGGCATCTCTTCGGAAACCATAGTCCCCACCGCATGGCAAGGCGTGGGGCCCCAGTGCAGGGTGCGGTTAGGGGGAAGACTATGTGCCCACCGGTGGGTAGGAACAGGAAGAAGGAATAAGAGCGAGCAGTGAGGTGGGGGACAGCTGGGTGGCAGAAGGGGGCAGGGAGCAGAGAAGAGCATGGGAAAGGAAAAGAAAGGCCAGAAGTAGAGAGGGTGGATGGTGGCAGGGCTTCGGCTGTGTCCCGTCCAGCTTCAGGCTCCCACAGCCCTCAGGGACCTGGAGGTGGGGGTGGGGGAGGCATTTTCCCACAGAAGCTGGGGAGGCTGGGATCTGGCTGACTGCCTCCACATGCAGGGTTTTGTTGTTGTTGTTAATTAGTTTGGTTTTGGTTTTTTACTTCAATGTGAGCCACCATCTTTCTGTCCAATCTGGCGCATCCTCCCCAAGCCACACACCGTTTAGGTGGCCTGTGTCCCTAGCCATCTCCCCCGCCCCCCAGTCTGCCTCCCCCGAGGCCCCCCAGCTCACCATTGCCAAGCATCAGCAGCAACAACTACCTGTTCAGCCCCCGCCCCCATCCTGGGGGCCTGACCCTCACAGGGCGGAAGGAAGGGGTCCGGCAGTCCAGGTGGAAGCCGGACCCCCTCGAAGACCCTGGCTCGGGGCTGAAGAAGCAGGGAGCCCCCGCCCTCGGGCTTTGCTGCCCTGATCAGTCACTGTCGGGTCAAGGTCGTCTCCTCCCCAGATGTGCAGGGATCGCCCACCGACTTACCCGGCAGGGCGGCCGAGGCTAGGGCGCGGCGTCCGGGGCCGCGGACAGCTGGGATCCCGGGCCTCCGGGGCTGCAGGGGCTGCTGGAGGAAGTGAAGCCGGGAGGGCGGCGGAACCTGACAGCCCGGAGCCGCAGCACCTCCCCAAGTCTGCTCTGAGCTCCGCCAGCGGACTGCGGTCTCAGGGTCTCGGGGTCTCCGCACCCTCAGCCCACCCGGCCCGCCGGCATGGTGTGGGGTAGGGGGATCTCTCCCGGGTCGGGATAGGAGGGCCATCAGTGAGTGACCATTTGGACCACTGGCCACACCCTGCTCTCGGGAGACACGCCCCGCCTCCCCACCCCCACTGTCTAGCCAAGGAGGGCTCCGGTGGGGGTGGGGCAACAAGAGGCAACCCTTGGGTGCTGGGGCCTTGCCTCCGGTGGGATCCGGCATGGAGTGGGGGGTTCTTGCCCCCACGGTGCTGACGTCTACCTCCTTCCGCGCCCTACCACAGGGCTTCCAGAGGCCATGTGGCTCAGACTGGGAACTGGTGGAACCCATCACTGGGCGGGTAGAACGAATGCGGACGGGCCCCGGGGACAGGAGAGACGCAGCCCAGCACACGACCCTGGGAATGCACGCCACCCAACCAACTTGCAGTTTGCGGGGATTTTCCCACCTGCCGGGGCTTTCCCCCAGCCCCTCAGCCGGGTGGGGGGTGGGGGCCTGTCAGTGGCACACTTCCTTTCGAGACAGGCGCTTCCAGCACCAACCAGCAGGGGGCGACAGGGAAGCCTCCAGGTAACGCCGAAATCATAACTCCGGGCCACGCCCTGGTAGGGAGGAATTCCACACTAGGGTTTAGGAACTCAGTCACCCTCCAAGGAGACCGAGGACACCTTCCTCTTCCCAGCTTCCTAAAATCCAGTCCCCTCCCCAAACCTACCAAATTGTCTCTTTCTCTGCCTGACCGAAACAACTATTACCTCTGCCAGGGGAGGCTGCAGCCATCCCCCAGCTGGTGTCTCTGCTTCACACCAACCCTACCCTTGTACTCCATTCTCCCTACAGCAACTGGAAGGATCTCTGGATCTTTGGTAAACCTGATCACCCCCACTCCCTTGCTTAATCTCACCTCCCACCCCCAACCCATTGCTTCCCCTGGGCTTCAAATAAAATGCAAACTCTACACCATAACCCTGTGCAGTCTAGATGTTTTTCTCCACCTTCATCTCTCATTGCAACCCTGTCTTGCAGGTTAAACGCTAGACCTGCGCTGTCCAATTGGGTAGTCACTAACCATAGGGGCTATTTAAATGTAAATCAATTATAATGAAACAAAATTAAACATCTAGTTCTCCAGTCATGGCAGCCACATTTTGATTGCTCAATAGTCACATGTGGTTACTGGCTACCATATTGGACCGCACAGATATAGAACTTCTCCATCATTGCAGAGAATTCCAGTAAATACGTGGCTCTAGACATTGGAACACATTTCAGTCTCTCCAGTATGCCATGCCCCTTTCTGTTGCCTCCAAGCCTTGCACAAGTTGGTGCACCTGCCAGGAACAACCCTCCCTGCCCATCCCCCCCCCCCAAAACACTGTCCTTGTTCTAGCCAACTCCTACTCATCTGTTGTCTCTCCATTTAAACATCGGTTCCTCTGGGTAGCCTTTCCTAGACCCTGGACCAGGTTGGGGGGCCCCATTATGTGCTCTCATGACACTTAGTACTTCTCTGATCATAATTCACTATCCATTATTGTTAACATCTGTCTGGCTTCGCCTTTAACAATAACAGATGCCTACTAAGTGCTCAGCACGGGCCAGACACTGTGCCTAGTGCTTTACGTGCAACTCCCAGAGCAACCATATTTCACAGACTGGCAAACTGAGACTGGGCAGGGTTAGGCACCTTGTCCAAAGCCAGAGGACTGGGATGAGACAAAGCAAGGTTTGAAATCCAGGGCCACACGCTTATGCACCAAGCTCTACAACAGACAAAGTTTTGCTTTTTTTTTTTTTTTTCTCTTTTCTCCATGTCCTCAGGACCCAGTAGCCTGCTTGTGCTCAAGAAGCCTTCCCCCCGCCCCAAGAAGGCTTTGAATGATTGGGTGGCTAATCACAACGCAGAGGAAATTACTGTGTTGGGGAAAAACTGAGGAGTGAGTGGATACACTCACTTCCTTCGGAGGCATCACCACATCAGGTGACCCTGACAACTGGGCTGAAAACCCCAGTTGCAAATGCAACTTCATAAAAAGTTCTCAGATCATCAGCCATCAGGGAAAGGCAAATAAAAACCACAATGAGGGGTGCCTGGGAGGTTCCATGGGTTAAAGCCTCTGCCTTCAGCTCAGGTTATGATCCCAGGGTCCTGGGATCGAGCCCCTGTATCGGGCTCTCTGCTCAGCGGGGAGCCTGCTTCCTCCTCTCTCTCTGCCTGCCTCTCCGCCTACTTGTGATCTCTCTCTCTCTGTCAAATAAATAAATAAAGTCTTAGAAAAAAAAAACCACAATGAGATAGATACCACTTCACACCCACTGGGATGGCTATCACCAAAAAACAGATAATAACAAGTGTTGGTAAGCATGTGGAGAAATTGGAATGCTCACACACTGTTGATGAACCATAAAATGGTGTAGCCACTTTGGAAAACAGCCTAGCTGTAATGTGAAAAATTAAACACACGGGGCACCTGGATGGCTCTGTTAGAAGAGCATGTGACTCTTGATCTCTGGGTCCTTAGTTTGAGCCCCACGTTAGGTGTAGAGATTATGAATAAAGAAATAAACTTCTAGTTACCAAACGACCCAGCTATTCCACTCATTCCCAGAGGAATGTAAATATATGTCCACACAAATACTCGTACACAAATGTTTACAGCAGTGTTATTCATAATGGCCAAGTGGAAACAACCCAAACATCCACCAATTAATGAATAGGTAAATAACATGTGGTCTGTGCATACAATAGAATATTATTCAGCCATGAAAAGGAATGAAGAATTTCACATGCTACAACATGGATACACCTTGAAAAAATCAGGCTAAGTGAAAGATGCCAGTCACAAAAAAATCTCATATTGCTTGATTCCGTTTATGTGAAACGTCTAGAATAGGGAAATCTATGGAGACAGGAGATAGATTAGTGGTTGATGAGGGCAACAGGACTTGGGGAATATGGGGAGCTGAAATGTACAGGGCTGGGGCTCCTGGGTGGTTCAGTGATTAAGCATCTGCCTTTGGCTCAGGCCACGAGCCCCAAGTCAGGATCCCTGCTCAGTGGGAAGCCTGCTTCTCCCTCTCCCACTCCCCCTGCTTGTGTTCCCTCTCTCGCTGTGTCTCTCTCTGTCAAATAAATAAATAAAATCTTTAAAAAATAGAAATAAAATGTACAGGGCTTCTTTTGGAGGAAATGAAAATGTCCTCAACTTGACTGTGATGACAGTGGCACACCCTGTAAATATACCAAAGACCATTGAATTGTACACTTTAAATTGGTGAACTGTACACACATTCTACCTTACAAAAAAAAACAAAAAGTCCTCTGAGCAGGAAAGAATGCCTGTGTTGTTTTTTTTTTTTTTTAAGATTTACTTTATTTATTTATTTGACAGACAGAGATCAGAAGTTGGCGAGAGGCAGGCAGAGAGAGAGGAGGAAGCAGGCTTCCCACAGAGCAGAGAGCCCGATGTGGGGCTCGATCCGAGGACCCTGGGATCATGACCCGAGCCGAAGGCAGCGGCCCATTCCACTGAGCCACCCAGGCGCCCCAATGCCTGTGTTTTTAGCAGAAAATGAATCAGGCAGAGAAGCACGTCTTCCTCAATTCCAAGGTTACTGGACTTCTATTTCAAGAAACTTGCCCATTCTAGTCTCCATGTAAGGAAAATCTCCTCTAAGTAAGTAAAAAATCTCTTTTACACCTCTGTGTTTCATTTCACACTTAGCTATTTTTTATAAAGGCATGTTTCTTTTATTTGAATTTATTTTCATAATCAATTTTAACCAAAACAAGAAAAAGGTCACAAAAATGTGCAACAAAGGTATCTTTTGGAGGAGGGAGTTAAGAATCAAGGATGGGGGACAACTGGCTGGCTCAGTCAGTAAACTTAGGATCCTGAGTTCAAGCCCCAGTTTGGGTGTAAAGCTTACAAAAAAAAAAAAAAAGGATCAAGAATGGGAAAGCAACTTCCTTTTCAATGTGTATCCTTTATACTATTTTATTTTTTTTCCATTGACTTTTAAAAAAATATGGAATCTCTTGTTGAGTTAAAGCAATCCAACTCACATATGCAAGATATGGCCAAACTCTGTGCATAATTAATGTAAATTCTAAAGAGAGGTGGGTGAGAGGGGTTCAGAGTCTGGAAGGTGGGAATTGTTCTGGCCTTAGAGGGAAGGAAGGGTAGGACTTGGGGGGAGCCAGGTGGACAAGCCAGGAGCCATGCCTAAAGCTTTTGCTTCTCCTTGTGCCAACCCCAAAACTTAGTCCAGAGCCTGGGCTGGGCGATGTTTACCGGCCAGATAAATGCAGCCTCCCTGAACATCTCTGTATCTGGAACTGACAGAAAAGGCATAGAAATATGCCCGTTCAGGAACCTGGACAATCTTCCTGGTATAACACAGACAGAGATGGGAGTTTAGCAAGTTCACAGTGGGAGAAAAAAAATGCTAGGTGAGGTGACCCTCAACTTGACTGTGGTCATCAGGGAGACAGGGACCCTTAGAGGGCCACCAACGCCAAGAGCTCCTCCAGGAGAAGGGGACTCAAGTCCTGCCAGTGTGAGTACAGCCTGCTGGCCTGGGAGAATTCTCCCTCTCATGGAAAGTGAGCTGCCCCTTCCCACACTGCCTCTGAACCCCAGAGGCCACTGCTTGGCCAGACCCCTATGTGGGATCTTTCCCCCCAGGATCCAGAACAGCCACATCCAGGCCCCGGGCTAAATCTGGGAGCCCAGTCCCAGGTCCGGTCAGCTCTAGGGAATTTCCCCAACCTTGGGCTGGTGCTGGGCCCCGTTCTCAAAAGGCCCTGCTACTGGCTAATGGATTTCTGATTTTATTAATGAAAAGATTAGGAGAAAGGGAAGTCATCTGACAGGCCAGAACTGAGAAAGGGGGGGTGGGATAAGGGTGTGGAGCCCGAGTCAAGATAAAGATGGGGCAGAAAGAGGAAGCGCGGGTCTTAGAGACAAGACAGAGAAGAGAGACAAAGCCTGAGGCAGGACAGGCCAGAACCCGCGACAAGGACGAGGCAAAAAGGCAGACGCAGGCAGGGTCGGTCCGGGCCGAGAACCGAGAATGCATCAGATAGGCTGACTGAGATCAAGGATGACCCGCGCTGCGTGGGAAGCAGAGTCTAGAACTCGGCTGCCGGTGGCTGAACGGTGGATGCGGATCAGAACACGGAGCCTGGAACCATAGGGGAGACTCCACCCCCGCACCGCCCCTCCACCACCCCGGGCCTCCTCCCCCACCCGGCCTCAGCTTCGTCCCTGCGACAGTTCCGGGGACGGCCCCAGGTGCAGCCCCGCCCCCAGGTGCAGCCCCGCCCCCTTTCCCTAAGCGAGCACGCGCCCCCGCCCCGGCAAGGCCCGCCCTGCGGAGCCGCGGTCTCGCAGTCGGAGCTAAGTCTCCCATGACCACATGGGGGCGCTGCGGAACTTCCTCTTATTTGCGGGCAGCGCGCGCCTCCTGCCCCACTCCTTTCCGCAAGGGACAGAGCAGGACAGTGAGGGGTCAGGGCTTGTGGCGTCAGCCTCCGTGAGGAAGCGGGCTGGTCCTAAAGGGATGCATCCTAGAGATGGGAACGCGAGTAAGCTTGGAGGGCGCTGCCTCAAAGCTGGAAGGCTGCGCTTGCGCCGTGAACCAGGCGCTTTAAGGGTTTTTTGTTTTTGTTTTTTCCTTTCCCAATATTTTATTTTTAAGTAATCTACACCCAGTATGGGACTGGAACTCACCAGCCCGAGGTCAAGAATCCCACAGTTCACAGACTGAGCCAGCCAGGCGCCCCTGGGCATCTTCTTTCATAATCCAACAGATCTGGAAGACAGATCTGTTGATTCCATTTGAGAGACGGGGAAACAGAGTCAGAGATGAAGTAAGTCGTTTGCTCAAGACCGGCACAGTTTGCAAGTGACGGGTGGGATTTGAACCCACACCGTCTGATCGCTCTTTGCCTTCCCATCTCTCTCTTTTTTTTTTTTTTTTTTTTTTTTTCTTTTAAAAAGTCATCTTGGAACGCCTCGGTGACTAACTGGGTTAAGCCTCTGCCTTTGGCTCAGGTCATGATCCGGGCGTTTGGGGGTTGAGACCCATATCAGGCTCCTTGCTCCGCTGGAAACTTGCTTCTCCCTCTCCCACTGCCCCTGCTCGTGCTCCCTGTCTCGGTGTTTCTCTCTCTGACAAGTAAATAAATTAAATCCTTTTTTTTAAAATCAGCTTTATTGTGATATAATTTACACACTTTAAAATTTTAATTTACTTCATAATTTTAAAAAATTTACATTCTTTTTAAGCAGACAGCTTAAAGAATGTTGACAGAAGTGTGTAATCTTATGATAACCACAGGTATCAAGACATCAAGAGCATTTTGATCACTGCAAAATGAGTTCTCCTCCCTTCCCCCACCGCCATGTTCTGATAAGCACTGATTTGATTTTTTTTGTTCCTGTAGCTCTGGCATTTCCAGAATGTGAAGTAAATGTAATTCTACCATACATCTCCTGGCTTCCTGTTCCTGTTTCAGTGCCCCTTGGCAGTGACCAGCCCCCTCTCAGAGCCCTAGACTTTGAGGGAAGTTTGCCGCTGCTTCCTGGGGCTGGTGCAGGCCTATAAAAGGCAGAACGGGCTTTTGAAGGTGTATAAGTGCCTTCCGGCTATTGTAACAAAATACCACAGACCGGCTGACTTATTAACAACAGGAATTTATTTTTTTATTATTATTTTTTTTCCAATTTATTTATTTTCAGAAAAACAGTATTCATTATTTTTTCACCACACCCAGTGCTCCATGCAAGCCGTGCCCTCTATAATACCCACCACCTGGTACCCCAACCTCCCACCCCTCCGCCACTTCAAACCCCTCAGATTGTTTTTCAGAGTCCATAGTCTCTCATGGTTCACTACCCCTTCCAATTTACCCAAAAGCACATACCCTCCCCAATGTCCATAACCCTACCCCCCTTCTCCCAACCCCTCTCCCCCCAGCAACCCACAGTTTGTTTTGTGTACTATTATTATTTTTTTAAAGATTTTATTTATTTATTTGACAGAGAGAGATCACAAGTAGGCAGAGAGGCAGGCAGAGAGAGAGGAAGGGAAGCAGGCTCCCTGCTGAGCAGAGAGCCTGATGTGGGGCTCGATCCCAAGACCCTGGGATCATGACCTGAGCCAGGCAGAGGCCTTAACCCACTGAGCCACCCAGGCGCCCCACAACAGGAATTTATTTATCCTAGCTGTGGGATCTGGAAAGTTCAGGTAAAGGCCCTGGCATGGTTGCCTCCTACTCAGGGCCCTTGTCCTGGTTCATATCCAGCACCTTCTCCCTGTGTCCTCACCTGATTGAAGAGGCAGGGGATCGCTCTGGGTCTCTTTTATAAAAAAGGGCACCAATGTCACTCATGAGGACTCCACCCTCGTGATCTAAGCACCTTCTGAAGACCAGGCCTCCTGATCCCATCACATTGGGCATTAGGAATTTTGTGGGGCTGGGGGGGAGACAAACGTTCTGATCATAGCAAAGGGAATAAGAGGTTGACTAATGAATCAGGGGCAAGAGTTCAGAACGAGAGGTTATGATTTGAGTGTTAGACCCTCCCTCAGAGCCCTAGAGACCTCAAGGGCTGCCCCATTGCTGCAAAAGCCAATCTCCTTTTTTTTTTTTTTCTTTTAGATTGAGGAGAAGGGCAGAAAGAGAATCCCAAGCAGCCTCCATGCCCAGCATAGAGCCCAACGAGGGGCTCAAGCTCACAATGCTGAGATCATGACCAGAGCTGAAATCAAGAGTCTGATGCTTAACCTCCTGAGCCATGCAGGTGCCCCTATGAAAGCCTAGGTGAGGAGAAAAGTTGTCCAGATCTGGGTGTCCAGGACACACATTGCCAGATACTAGCACTTGGGGTCCAGAGAGTTAGCAAATGGGTAAACACTCTTCAGATTTTCCTTTGTTTTCTTTGTATTGTCTCCTTTTGTCCCTGTTTTTTTTTTTAATATTTTATTTCTTTATTTGACAGACAGAGATCACAAGTAGGCAGAGAGGCAGGCAGAGAGAGAGGAGGAAGCAGGCTCCCCACCGAGCAGAGAGCCCAATGCGGGGCTTGATCCCAGGGACCCTGGGATCATGACCTGACCCAAAGGCAGAGGCTTTAACCCACTGGAGCCACCCAGGCGCCCCTGTCCCTGTTTGTTTTTGTAGGTTTCTGCCTTTCACAGTAGAAGCTCTCCTCAAATGTGAGCTACCAAAAAGCCAGATGCATGGCTAGGGGTTCACCGAGCTTCCCCCAAGGGTGAGGCTGTGGTTCCCCAAGTGTCCTATGCCGATGTCCTCTTCATTCCTTCTGGGAGGCAGGCTCTCATCTGCGCATGGGTCCCCAGGGCACCAAGGTCTTGGCTTTTCTGCAGAGTTCTGAGTCAGTATCATTGGTTCATGGTGTCTCTGCCCGGTGTCCTTTCACCCTCTTTGTCCTTGTGGGCTCACACCGTTTTGATTTCTTTGTGATCCTTTTATTTTATTTTATTTTTAAATATTTTATTTATTTGTCAGAGAAAGAGAAATCACAAGTAGGCAGAGAGGCAGGCAGAGAGAGAGAGAGAAGGAAGCAGGCTCCCTGCGGAACAGAGAGCCCGACGTGGGGCTCGATCCCAGGACCCTGGGATCATGACCTGAGCAGAAGGCAGAGGCTTTAACCCACTGAGCCACCCAGGCGCCCCTTTATTTTATTTTTTAAAAGAGATTTTATTTATTTATTTGTCAGAGAAAGAGAGAGCACAAGCAGGCAGAGAGGCAGGCAGAGAGAGGAAGGCAAGCGGGCTCCCTGCTAAGCGAGGAGCCCGATGCAGGACTCGATTCCAGGACCCTGGGATCATGACCTGAGCCAAAGGCAGCCGCCCAACTGACTGAGCCACCCAGGCGTCCCCTTTGTGACCCTTTTAGAGGGGTTTGTGGAGGAAAACATTTTTAAACTGGAAGCCCAACCATAGCTGGGACATTTTATTTCTTTTTTTAAGACGTTCTGGAATCTAGGGGCGCCTGGATGGCTCAGTGGGTTAAGCCGCTGCCTTCGGCTCAGGTCATGATCTCAAGGTCCGGGGATCGAGTCCCGCATCGGGCTCTCTGCTCAGCAGGGAGCCTGCTTCCCTCTCTCTCTGCCTGCCTCTCTGTCTACCTGTGATCTCTCTCTGTCAAATAAATAAATAAAATCTTAAAAAAAAAAAAAAAGACGTTCTGGAATCTTCCTCTCGTACCGCCGAAGAGTGAAAAAGTTGAAGTTGAGCCAAAGTGCAGACCACCCTTTGGAGGCGGTTCATTATTTAGGGAAGCAGGGAGGTGGGACACTAACAAGGAGATGTGGGGTCAAGGTGGGGGCAGGCTTTGTGTAAAGAAAAAAGAGTCAGTCACCTCTCAGAGAAATGGAATAGAACTGTAGGGCAGTGCTTTATGTTTTTGGGTTTCATGATTATGAATTTAAAATGAAACTGGTCAGCTTTGTTGTGTGTGTGTGGTTTTTTTTTACACCCGCAGTTGAGTCCAGGCAGGGAGAAGGCAGTGTGGGACTCACCCATGCTGGGGTTTGCGCTAGGTGACCAGGAAAGAGGAAGATGTGTATTTCCCAGGGAGAGATTGTACTGAGGATTCAGACCGTCTCTTCCCTGCCCACACAGAGGTACCATTTCAGATGCGAGGGATGATCAGCAGCTCCCAGGGTCCTGTTATACCCCAAGGTTAGTGCGGTTCCCAACCTCTACTTTAACCCCCAACCCGTCCCAGGTACCACTTGACAGCTGGTGCACAGAACTCCCTAAGCCTGAGAAATGCAGAAAAATCTCAGAGAAGGGAAAAGATAAAAGGTGATTTCCAAAGGCTGGAGTGGAGGTCATTTACCTTGAACTGAAAGAGTTGATCTTGCCAGAGCGTTATTTTTTGAAGATCTTATTTACTTATTTGTGTGTGAGAGAGAGAGCACAAGCAGGGGGAGCTACAGGCAGAGGCAGAGGGAGAAGCAGCTCCCAGCTCAGCAAGGAGCCTGGTGCAGGGCTCGATCCCAGGACCCCACATCATGATCTGAGCCAAAGGCAGATGCTTAAGCGACTGAGCCACCCAGGCGTCCTGAACTTGTCAGGTTAGAGATGGTCTTCTACCAGGGAAGGCGTGAGTGGGGGTGTGCTGGGGCTCAGAATTCATTTTTTTTAGATGGATGTTTATTTTATTTTTATTTATTTTTTTTAACTCATTTCTGTACCACTAACCTATAGATGTGCAAAGGCCCTTCCTTGGTATCTACTCAGCTCTGAACCCACATGGAAGTTACTTTAATTCTGACTTTAATTACTGGTTTTATGATATATTTCCTCTTTTTCTTTGATCTTAGCTATTTTCTTTTTAAAGATTTTATTTATTTGAGCGAGAGAGCAAGAGAGCACAAGCAGGGGGAGGGGCAGAGGCAGAGGGAGAAGCAGGATCCCCCCCGAGCAGAGAGCCTGATAGGAGCTTGATCCCAGGACCCCAAGATCATGACCTGAGCTGAAGGCAGACACCTAATGACTGAGCCACCCAGGCATGCCTGGTCTAAGATTCTTATTCTGAAGAGAATACAGTTTCTAGTTTTTCCTCCTCAAAGTGGTGATGCCCTTACCCTGTGAGACCTGATGCTAACTCCAGTCAGATAGCATCAGAGTTGACTTAAATTGTAGGACACCAGGTTGGTGTTTCTGAATTGGGGGGTGTGGGAAGAAAAACCTGCATATTAGAAGCAACAGGAGTAAAAGACTGAGAGTAGAGGAGGTCCCCACCCCCACTTCTATAGTCCCTGGGAATACTCTGTATTAGTAGATAATCCCTAGAAGAAGTCACCAGAAAAGTACAGCCCGCTGCTTCTCGACCCACGAAACAACTTTCAGGACACGTTTCCACACTTTGCTCTCCGGGGAGAAGCAGCATTAGGACTCACCCCTAAAATGTCATTCCCTGAATGGTTAAAGTGGGGGGATGAGTAGGCAACCACCAGAAGTCAGTCAGCACCTGTTTTCTTGGCGTCTCCAAAACACTGAGGCCTGGGCTGCCCTGATTTGACTCCGGGCACATCTGGAGCAGAGGTCTGAGTCACAGAAGAGGTGGAGGCAAGGACTGTGGGTCCCAAGGCCATGGTGGGGAAGGAACAAGAGTGGAACTTCACCCTTTCTTGTGGGTTACCCATCCTGGAACACCTCATCCCTCCCAAAGACCCCAAGAGATTTTTCATACTTTTCCCTCCCCTCTCCTGGGGAGGAGCCAACAGCTGAGTGTGACCCGGACCCACACCATATGCAGCATCCCCAGTTACAAGTTTCTGTTTACTTGCCTGTTTCCACTCACTGACTGACAGCAGGTTTGTCTGGGGAGCCCTAGCACTTTGCACATGGTAAGGAAGACCAGTTGTCTTTCTTTCTGTCTTTCTTTTTTAAGGCTGTATTTATTTATTTGAAAGACAGAGAGAAAGAGGGAGAAGGAAAGGGAGAAGCAGACTCCCCACCAAGCAAGGAGCCTGATGTGGGACTTGAACCCAGGACCCTGAGATCATGACCTGAGCCGAAGGCCGTGGCTTAACTGACTGAGCCACCCAGATTGTTGTCTCATTTCCTCAGATGTTTTTGGGCCCAGATTCACACAGAGCTTTGGCCCCACCTTTTTAGAACACAAGGCATGATAGTTATCTGCTTCCGGGCATACCCAAGCCATGCCCCACAGAAAGTTTGTGTCTCTACATCCTCTTCTTACATTCTGTGGTTTGGGTCACCTGAGAGAGCCCGGCCAGATGTCCAATTTACTCTGTGGTATGTTTTTTAGGCACAAGCCCTTAATTTCATTAAAATTTTCTATGTTAAAAAAGAAATTTCTGTGTTAGAGGCCATGCTCGTCTAAACCAGGATGGAACTTGGAGTCTCGCTGGGCTGCTTAGGCCTGAAATACAAGTTTGGGAGGACAGAGTTGGAAGCAAAGCGAGTGAGTCATTTTCAGCAGCCGCAGTCAGTCTGCAGGCCGGCGGCCACTTAGAGGAAATCACCAGCACATTACCGGAAGCCAGAGCAGCCTCAAGTTCATGTTCTTGCAGAAAAGAGTAGACAGTCGAAAGCCCCGGCCCAGCACACTGTGTGCACACTCTGCAGTGTCTCTTATCTCTCTGTCTTCTTATCTCTGGAGGTCTCTGTTTTTCCCAAGCTCCTCTAGTCATGCCCTGGGATGGCTCCGTGCCCCCTCCCTTCTCAAGGTCATGACTGGTGCGGGGACTGGAGCCATATTGTTCCAGTAAACCTTGCCAAGCTGCTTCCAGGAAAAGCTCATGGAATGAGGGAGAGGAGGTAAGTTTACCCAAAAGGCCAGGAGAGAGCTTCTGAATCAAAGCTTTGGCTGCTAAAGAGAACAGGCTGCCTCAGCTTTTAGAGGAAATTATGTTAAGGTCTGATGCTGGGAAGAACCACTTTCACAGGCGTGGGAAGGGCTGAGGGGCTGCTTCCTAGGAGGTCAAGGGGAACCAGGGGGTGTTGGAGGCTGCCAGCCGATCTGCGAATTGAGAGGTGGTAACCTTGGTCTGCTAGGTATGATGGGGAGACGGTGTTCTCCCGTGGCGGTAAAGACTTCCTCCGATAAGACTGAAAGGGCCTTCTCTTCCCCAGGGATTTGCACATTCTCTTTGCTGAATGCTCCAGTTTCTTCCACTCGGATTCCGGGGGAAAGAGCAAGAAGGTCTGGGCCACATATTGGAGGGGTCTAAAGGGTGGGTCTCTTGTGCTCTGCCTGCCGTTCCCAGCACAGCCGCTTAGTCCCAGTGCTAGCCTGCACTCACCATCTTCCAGCAGGAAGTTCACGTCCATCCCTACAGCGCTGAAAGATGCCTGGCTCTGCCAAGCTTGCCTTTTTTCAGGATCCTTTGGATGCCACCTGTTGACATGAAGCCTAGACCCTTGATCCAGTGCCAGGAGCAGTGAGGGAAGACTGCAGCTCTGGGACCACTCAAGGAGCTCGTAAATAACACCTAATGATACAAATACCCATTGGTGTGGATGGAAAATCACGTGAAAAGGTGACATTGTGTCTTTAGGATCCTGGCAAACGGCCTTAAATGCCTCATAATTATGGGGAAACTCCTGAAAGTCTAAAATGCAACCAGTAAACAAAATTGCAATACTTGCAGCAAAAAGTAAATATATATATTTTAAGATTTTATTTATTTATTTGAGAGAGAGAATGAGATGGATTGCGGGAGAGGGGGGAGAGTCAGAGGTTGAAGCAGACTCCCCGCTGAGCTGGGAGCCCGATGAGGGACTCCATTCTGGACTCCAGGATCGTGACCCGAGCTGAAGGCAGTCGCTCAACCAACTGAGCCACCCAGGCCCCCAAGAGTAAATATCCTTAACCTACAATGAACTCATACAAACCAATAAGACAGCAGAACAAAATTTTTAAAAATTGAGGCTATGAGGGGCACCTGGGTGGGCTCAGTGAGTTGAGCATCCGACTCTTGATTTCAGCTCAGATCGCAATCTTGGGGCCGTGGGATCAATCCCTGCATCAGGCTCCTCAATTACCTGGAAGTCTGCCAGAGATTCTCTCCCTCTCCCATTGACCCTTCCCCACCCCACCTACCCCCTACCAGATCTCTCTTTCTCTAGAATAAATAAATATATCTTTTTTAAAAATTGAGGATATGAACAGAGGGTTCACGGAAGGAAAAACAAAGGGTGCTAAATCTCACTCATCAAATAAATGTGAATTTTTAAGTATTTATTTACTTGAATAGATAATATCTACCCATAGTGAAAATGTAAGCAGGTTAAAAGATATTACATAATGTAAAGGATGTATCCCTTCCCACTTCCCTTCTTGGAACCAACCACCATCGGTAATTTCTTATGTATCCTTCTAGAATTATATTATGTGTATGCAAAATCATTAAAGTATAAACATCCTCTTGTTCAGGTAAGTGGGAACACATTTACTCACTTCTATTCACATGTAGTTTGTTTTTAGTGCTATTATTAGTTTGTTTTTATTGCTATTATTAACAATACAGCAGGGACCATCTGTGTTCATGTTTCTTTGTCTACATGTAGTAGTAGTATCAGATCCCTAGAAGTAGAATTGCATATAAAGCGTTATGTGCTTTTAAAATGCTCATAGCTAGGGATCCTTGGGTGACTCAGTCAGTTAAGCATGGGACTCTTGATTTCTGGGCTCAGGTCATGATCTCAGGTTGGTGAGACTAAGCCCCGCCTTGGGCTCCACCCTCAGTTGGAGACCCCTTGAGATCCTTTCTCTCCCTCTGTCTCTGCCCCTCCCCACACTGCTGGAGCTCAATGACTCTCTAAAAAAATGTGTTATGGGGGTGTCTGAGTGGCTCAGTGGGTTAAAGCCTCTGCCTTCCACTCAGGTCATGATCCCAGGGTCCTGGGATCAAACCCCGCATTGGGCTCTCTGCTCAGTGGGGAGCCTGCTTACTCCTCTCTCTCTGCCTGCCTCTCTGCCTACTTGTGATCTCTGTCAAATAAATAAAGAAATAAAATCTTTAAAAAAATAAAAATAAAAAATTTTTAAAAATCTCTTATGAATAGCTACTTCTAGTTGGTGGGAATTCAGGTAAATCAAATATTTTTGTTTTCTTCTTTTTGCCATTCTAGATTATCTAATGTTTTTATTTTTATTTTTATTTTAAATATTTTATTTATTTATTTGACAGAGATCACAAGTAGAGAGGCAGTCAGAGAGAGAGAGAGAGAGGGAAGCAGGCTCCCTGCTGAGCAGAGAGCCCGATGCGGGGCTCGATCCCAGGACCCTGACATCATGACCTGAGCTGAAGGCAGCAGCTTAACCCACTGAGCCACCCAGGCACCCTCTAATTTTTTTTAAATTATGAATATGTGTTGTGTTGGCCCCTTGAGAAGATAACAAATATGAATCAGGCTGTTTCAATTTAAAAAAATAAGAAGTAAAAACTCAAGCCCAAAACATCAGTAAGGACAAGATAGCAAAGTCATGCCATTTTTAAAAAAGATTTTATGTATTTACTTGAGAGAGAGAACACAAGGAGGAAGGAGGGGCATAGGGATAAGGAGAAACAGACTCCCTACTGGGCAGGGAGCCCTATGTGGGACTCGATCCCAGGACCCCGGGATCATGACCTGAGCTGAAGGCAGACGCTTAACCAACTGAGCCACCCAGGCACCCCAAAGTTGTGCTTTTCTGAAACATACTTATTTTAACTTCTAAAGAAGCATGGGGCTATCACAGGAGCGATAAGAAACAATTATAATAGTGTTCAGTACACTTGGCAAGGTATAGTTATGTAATATAAAAAGCACATGTCAGGAATGCCTGGGTAGCTCAGTGGGTTAAGCCACTGACTCCTGATTTCGGCTCAGATCATGATCTCAGGATTGTGGGATTGAGCCCGGTGCTGGGCTCTGTGCTCAGTGTGGAGTCTACCATCTTTCACCCTCTGCTCCTCCCTCTGCTCTCACTCTTGAATAAATACATACTTACATAAATAAGATCTTTAAAAAAAGAAAGTGAATGTTGGGGCGCCTGGGTGGGTCAGAGGGTTAAGCCTCTCTGCCTTCGGCTCAGGTCATGATCTTAGGGTCCTGGAATCGAGTCCTGCATCGGGCTCTTTGCTCAGCGGGGAGCCTGCTTTTGCCTCTCTCTCTGTCTGCCTTCTTGGGGTCTCTCACTCTCTGTCAAATAAATAAATAAAATCTTAAAAAGTAAAAATAAAAAAATAAAGTGTATGTCAAAGTCACTATTGACATTGGAGCTGTTAATCAGTAGATACTTAATGGCTCCAAAGAGTCTGTCACTCATTTGTTGATCCTTGGGGGCCAAAATGTTATTATGATCTGGAAATCCTGAGTTTGGTAGTTTCCTCTTCCTGAAACACTCCTGTCCCAGAATGGCAAGAAGCATTATGTAATCTCCTTTAAAAAAAAATGTGTGTTATAAATAGTTATTAAAAGCCTTACATATTCATTTATTTTTCTGGCCCAGAAGCCATAAAGAAAAAGATTGCCCAATTTGTTTTCTTTTTCTTTTTCTTTTTTTAAAGATTTCTTTATTATTTTAGAGACAGAGAACACAGTGGGGAGGGGCAAAGGAAGAGAATCTGGAGCAGACACACCCCCCACTCCCCCACCCCCACTGAGCAGGAGAGCTGTGTCCCATGACCATGAGATCATGATCTGACCCAAAATCACCAGTGGCTTGCTCAACCAACTGAACCACCCAGGGGTCCCACCAGATTCTTTTTCAAATTCAAAACTTCCTGGGGTACCTGGTGGGCTCAGTCTTGGTGGAACTCTTGGGACTCTTCTTTTGATCTCAGGGCTGTGAGTTCAAACCCCACATTGTATGTAGAGATACCTTTTTTTCTAAGTTTTTTTTTTTTTTTTTTGGGACAGAGATCACGAGTTAGCAGAGGCAGGCAGAGAGAGAGGAAGGGAAGCAGGCTCACTGCTGAGCAGAGAGCCCTATTTGGGGCTCGATCCCAGGACACTGGGATCATGACCTGAGCCGAAGGCAGAAGCTTTAACCCACTGAGCCACCCAAGCACCCCTAGAGATATCTTTTAAAAAAAAAAATGCCTTTTATAAAAAAAAAAATAATGCCTTTTATGGCACATGTGCAAATATTTCTTCAGGTTATACCTAGTGGTAGTAGTGGAAATGGAATTGTTGTATCAAAGAATATGGCATTTTAAAACCCATGATTGGGGCACCTGGGTGGCTCAGTGGGTTAAAGCCTCTGCCTTCGGCTCAAGTCATGATCCCAAGGTCCAGGGATCGAGCCCCACATTGGGCTCTCTGTTCAGTGGCGAGCCTGCTTCTTCCTCTCTCTATCTCTCTGCCTGCCTCTCTGCCTACTTGTGATCTCTGTCTGTCAAATAAAATAAATAAAATCTTAAAAAAAAACTTAAAAAATTCATGGGCGCCTGGGTGGCTCAGTTGGTTGGACGACTGCCTTCGGCTCAGGTCATGATCCTGGAGTCTCGGGATCAAGTCCCACATTGGGCTCCCAGCTCCATGGGGAGTCTGCTTCTCTCTCTGACCTTCTCCTCACTAATGTTCTCTCTCACTGTCTCTCTCTCAAATAATAAATAAATAAAATCTTTTAAAAAAAAACTTAAAAAATTCAAAACTTCTGTTTTTATAAGACACCATAAACAACAAGTAAAATAACAGTCTGAAAGACCCTGTTTACCACAATTATAATAGTTAGATTATTACTTTTTAGAATATGTAAAGAGGTCCTACACATTAATAGTAAGCCTGGGCAAAGATGTGAACAGGTAATTTGCAGTAAAAACAATGTAAAAAAAAAAGTCATATAAAAGGTGTCTTTTTTTTTTTTTTAAAGATTTATTTATTTATTTGACAGACAGAGATCACAAGTAGGCAGAGAGGCAGGCAGAGAGAGAGAGAGAGAGAGAGAGAGAGGAAAGCAGGCTCTCCGCTCAGCAGAGAGCCCGATGCGGGACTCGATCCCAGGACTCTGGGATCATGACCTGAGCCGAAGGCAGCGGCTTAACCCACTGAGCCACCCAGGTGCCCATATAAAAGGTGTCTAAGAGAAGTCTTCCCCTTATCTGTGGGGAATATATCCCACAACCCCCAAGTGGATGTCCGAAATGCAGATAATAATGAACCCTGCATACACCGTGTTTTTCCTTAAATGTATATACCTATGATAAAGTTTAATTTATAAATTAGGCACAGTAAGTGCTTAGCAATAATAATAAAATAGGAAAATTATAACAATATCCTGTAATAAAAATTAGGTGAATGAGGGGCGCCTGTGTGGGAAAATTATAACAATATCCTGTAATAAAAATTAGGTGAATGAGGGGCGCCTGTGTGGCTCAGTCTGTTAAGTGTCTGCCTTCGACTCGGGTCATGATTCCAGGATCGAGCACTGCACTGGGCTCCCCTCTCAGCGAGGAACCTGCTTCTCCCTCTCCCTCTGCCTCCTGTTCCCCCTACTTGTGCTCTCTCTGTCAAATAAGTAAAATCTTTTTTAAAAATTATGTAAATGTGGTCTCTCCCTCTTGAAACGTGGTATTGTACCCAGCCTTCTTGTGAGGACGGGAGGAGGTAGAACGGGTGTTTGATGGGATGAAGTGAGGTCCAGAGGTAGGTATTTTGATGGAGATTTAGGCTACTACTTATCTTCCATCTACACATCAGGAGGATCATCTGCTTCTAGACTGAGATTGACCAGAGGTAACTGAAATCAAGGGAAAGCAAAACCCCAGATAAGGGGAGGGGATTACTGTAATCCCACAAATTTAATCAAGGACATGCAAATTTAAACAATGAAGTGTCACTTTTGCCCTTCAAGGTATCCAAACTTGGAATGATTCATAATGCATATTAACGAGGGGATGGAGGACGAGGTAGTCTTACGTATATTGGTATTGGTATGGTTTTTTACTGTGGTAGAAAAAACAACACAAGGGGCGCCTGGGTGGCTCAGTGGGTTAAGCCTCTGCCTTCGGCTCAGGTCATGATCCCAGGGTCCTGGGATCAAGCCCCAAGTTGGGCTCTCTGCTCAGCAGGGAGCCTGCTTCCCTCTCTCTCTCTCTGCCAGCCTCTCTGCCTCCTTGTGATCTCTCTCCGTCAAATAAATAAATAATATCTTTTAAAAAATAAAGATAATAAAAAATAAAGAAATAACATAAAATGTACCATTTTAATCCTTTTTAAGTGATATGCGTCGGTGACATCACGTACGTTCACACTGTTGTGCGACCACCACTACGCTCATCTGCAGAACTCTTTCCTCTCTCCAAACTGAAACTTCCTACGCACTAAAAACTAATTCTTCTTTCCCTCCCTTCAAGCCCCTGGCAACCACCATTCCACTCTGCATCTATGAATTTGGTGACTCTAGGTACTTAGTGTATGTGGGGAATCACACAGTAGTTGCTCTTTTGTTAACAACTCATTTCCGCTAGCATAATGTCTCCAACTTTTATCCACACTGTACCATGCATCAGAATTTCCTCCCTTTTTAAGGCTGAATAATATTCCGTTGCATGTGGCACAATCTTTCTGAAGGGCAATTTTGTAATAATCATAGGTTTTTTTATTTTTTATTTTTTTAAAGATTTTTTTAAAGATTTTATTTATTTATTTGACAGACAGAGATCACAAGTAGTCTGAGAGGCAGGCAGAGAGAGAGGAGGAAGCAGGCTCCCCACAGAGCGAAGAGCCCGATGCGGGGCTCAATCCCAGGACCCTGGGATCATGACCTGAGCCGAAGGCAGAGGCTTTAACCCACTGAGCCACCCAGGCACCCCATTTTTTTTAATCTTTTAAGTAATCTCTACCCCCAACATGAGGCTCGACCTCCCAACTCCCAAGATGAAGAGTTGCATGCTCTACTGACTGAACGAGCCAGGGGTCCCTCTTTTAGCACATCTTTGCACACAGGTATGAGCACTGTTTCGGAAGAAATGTATTAAAAGAAACCCTGCTTTTACTGGATTCGAAGTAGAGGGCAAACATTTTCTTTTTTTTTTTTTTTTTCTTTTTTTTTTTTTTGAGGGCAAACATTTTCTTAAGGGGCCGGTGTGGTACTTTCACCACAGGCCTTGGCAGAACACAGGTCTCTCTCTTCCCATGGGCTCTTAGGCATCTAGACTAACAGTGCAATTGAGAATTGTATCTCTTGTAGCTAGATGAGGAACTAACTCTAGGAGGACAAAGAACATTAAGTTGACTGGGTGATAAAAATGAGTTATCTTGGAGGGGCGCCTGGGTGGCTCAGTGGGTTAAAGTCTCTGCCTTTGGCTCTGGTCATGGTCCCAGGGTCCTGGGATTGAGCCCCACATCTGGCTCTCTGCTCAGCGGGGAGCCTGCTTCCTCCTCTCTCTGCCTGCCTCTCTGCCTCTCTAACAGAGATCTGCCTACTTGTGATCTCTGTTAAATAAATAAATAAAATCTTTTTAAAAAAATGAGTTATCTTGGATTCAGATACATGAATACATCTTTATCACCCCTCCCATCCCTTTCTAGAACATCCCCAAAGCAAAACCCCACTCCCAGTCACATCCCCCCCCCACCGCATTGCCGGTGCTTTACCAGTGGTCAAGAGAAACGAACAGGAACCACACACTACAGCTGGCCTCAATTTTGTTCAATGTAGAGCAAGGTTTGAGGCCACGAGTGATAAACTCATTTCCCAAACTCAACTGAGAGCACAGGTTGTTGAAGACCAACGCACAGAGAGCATTTCTCTCGGTCACATTTCAAGTGGTGTGCAGAGAGGATTTGCTAAACCATGAATTCATAGGGAACCCCTACAGAAGAGACCCTGAGAAAATTAAACAGCATTAGCTGTATCTTTTATTCTCGAGATCCACAAGACTATGTAAAGCAGCCAACTGTCAAGACAGTGAAGATTTCGGAGAAATAATACATTGTTCAAGTCCTAATGCCCAAACCACCGCTAGGTTTTTATTCAGTGAAATACTTTTATTCTCCAGGTTTTCTAATCAAGGGTTTTAAGTGTGAAGGAAAGTCCGGGAAAGAATCAAGACTTATCTTCAAAATCTAGCTTCGCTAGAAAAAGGCGTTTTCTAATTCTGAATATTCAGCAAAACGCCACCTTAAAAACACTAGTTTGAGGATATATGCCTAAAACAGTGTCAATTTTGAGGTATCTAACTCCTAGTTGACAGGACACTTGGATTTGAGTTCTTGGCTTGAACTAAAAAATAGGCATTGAGCAAGTCAACCATAAAATATTGGGACTGGGGGCACCTGGGTGGCTCAGGTCATGATCCCAGAGTCGTGTAATCGAGCCCCACATCAGGGTCCCTGCTCTGTGGGAAACCTGCTTCTCCTTCTCCCACTTCCCCTGCTTGTATTCCCTCTGGCTGTCTGTCAAATACATAAAATTTAAAAAAAAAAAAATGTTGGGACTGGAGAGGAGATCACCTTCTAGTATCAAGATCCTTCCCATCTCAAAGTGAATGTGGTTTCCTTAAATCTAAAATGAATTTTCCAGGGTGACTGGGTGGCTCAGTGGGTTAAGCCGCTGCCTTCAGCTCAGGTCATGATCTCAGGGTCCTGGGATCAAGTCCCGCATCAGGCTGTCTGCTCAGCAGGGGGCCTGCTTCCCTGTCTCTCTCTCTCTCTCTCTCTCTCTGCCTGCCTCTCGGTCTACTTGTGATCTCTGTCAAATAAGTAAATTTAAAAATCTTAAAAAAAAAAAAAAAAACTTTAAAATGAATTTTCCAAATTCCAAAACTCCAGAAGCTTAACATAGCTGTTTTGCCCTTTCTAGCTCAAGCATTACCATTCTAGGTTGTTGAAATACTGAAAACAGACCACTAAATATTATAATTTCCACAGTCCAGTTTAGAACGAAAACCTTGGTTCAGTGCTCCAACTTAGTATTTCATACTCAAATTTAAGTAAATTTCTAGAGCAGAAATTAAGAAACTACAGCTAAAACAGAGTTCCCAGAATTATGCAGCAAGCCAGCCACTGTCGGGTATACCTACAGACTGAGGCCTGTTTCTAGGCATAATGTGTAGCTTTGTCATCACATGCCTCTGGATGATTTAAGATGTTCCTACACCCGTGGGTGCCTGGGTGGTTCAGTCCGGTGTGTCTTTGGCTTGGGTCATGTCAGAGCGCTGGGATTGAGCCCCAGGACAGGACTCCTCAGCAGGAAGCCTACTTCTCATTGTTTCTCTCCCTGCTCTGCTGTTCTATAAGTTCTTGTTCTTACTCCTAATAGCACACTTGAGATCACGTTTTTGCACCATAAGTTATTTTCCTACTAGTGTCAATTTGGGAATACCCGAGGGCTTCCAACTTCTCCCCCTTACATTGCACTCCCTTCAACTCCCAATTTTGTCACAAGTTGAAAACCGCTTTCATTCTTTAAAGTTCCCCTACAGGGTATTGTGAATGCAGGAAAAAGAACTTAAGGTATCGTTAACAATGAAGGATACCCTCCCATCCAGATAAGGTTCTTATTCCTTCCATTTTATTGGAAACATGTTTATTGGTATGGATGTGTAAGAACTGCTTGCTTCTGGCTGACTCTACAGTGAAGGTTTTTGTCAAGTCTCAGCTCATTTGCTGTTATTTTACTGGTTCTCCTTAAAAAAATGTGAAGTTATTAAGGACCAGTGAGGCACCTAGCAGTTGGCAGAACATGCCATTTGATCTCAACAGCTTTGAGAGTTCAAACCCCATGTAAGGCAGAGCTAACTTAGTAATCACCTTCATTTGTTGCCTAAGACCAAAGTCAACAAGTTGCCTTGGATCATGTCATTCCTCAAACCCGAATTCTTCCAAATCTGTTGATGAGGACTCCACTGGGTTTGAAGCTCATGCACTGCAGAGAAATTAGGGTTTCGTAATCTATGGTCAGAACCTGAATGGAAGGCACTTGACAGCCAACAAGAGCAGTCAACCAGTAATCAAAATACTTGATGCAACTTAGCCTCAACCAAAATCTCCTCTCTATAATGCTTCATTAGCTTTGTTTACCACTATTTAAAAGAAATCTAGTAATCAAGTTTGCTTCCCCTCAGCAAGCCTCCATATTTAGCAACTTTTAATTGTGCAATACTTATAAAATGGTTCCCCCTTACATCAAGATCACTAAGACAGACCTTGAATGAAGAACAAATTCCCCATAACACACCCTTTTCTCAACCAAAAGGACTTAGTGCTGATGAAACGGACTTTTTGAATGCTAAGTCCCTTCTTTGAACATGGTTTTAATCAGGTAATAGTCCCCACACCACTACGTAATTTCACGACAGACACCAGATATGCTACCATGCAACAAAACTTTTATTAACATTTTGAACAGCTACTGAGAAAACCAGTGACTCAGTTATTACTGAAACTGGTAATTTCTAAACTTAAATTGGGGCAAAATGGCTATAGTGCAGAGCAATGCCATCATTGGGCACTATGAATTCAAAACTGAAGAATTAACAGCCACCCCTCAGACGGAGAACCAGGTGGAGAGTTGACTCTTTCTGGATGTTGTAATCAGAAAGAGTGCGGCCATCTTCTAGCTGCTTGCCAGCAAAGATAAGCCTCTGCTGGTCAGGGGGGATGCCCTCTTTATCTTGGATCTTGGCTTTCACATTTTCGATGGTGTCACTAGGCTCCACCTCCAGGGTGATGGTCTTGCCGGTCAGGGTCTTCACAAAGATCTGCATGCCACCCCTCAGGCGCAGGACCAGGTGCAGGGTGGACTCTTTCTGGATGTTGTAATCAGAAAGAGTGCGGCCATCTTCCAGCTGCTTGCCAGCAAAGATAAGCCTCTGCTGGTCAGGGGGGATGCCCTCTTTGTCTTGGATCTTGGCTTTCACATTTTCAATGGTGTCACTGGGCTCCACCTCCAGAGTGATGGTCTTGCCGGTCAGGGTCTTCACGAAGATCTGCATGCCACCTCTCAGCCGAAGAACCAGATGCAGAGTGGATTCTTTCTGGATGTTGTAATCAGAAAGAGTGCGGCCATCTTCCAGCTGCTTGCCAGCAAAGATAAGCCTCTGCTGGTCAGGGGGGATGCCCTCCTTATCTTGGATCTTGGCTTTCACATTTTCGATGGTGTCACTGGGCTCCACCTCCAGGGTAATGGTCTTGCCGGTCAGGGTCTTCACAAAGATCTGCATGCCACCCCTCAGGCGCAGGACCAGGTGCAGGGTGGACTCTTTCTGGATGTTGTAATCAGAAAGAGTGCGGCCATCTTCCAGCTGCTTGCCAGCAAAGATAAGCCTCTGCTGGTCGGGGGGGATGCCCTCTTTATCTTGGATCTTGGCCTTCACATTCTCGATGGTGTCACTGGGCTCCACCTCCAGGGTAATGGTCTTGCCGGTCAGGGTCTTCACGAAAATCTGCATTTTGACCTAGATTTTAAGGGGGGGGGAAAAAAAAAAAAGTACCATCTCAAGATCTTTCTATTAGAGGGGTGCTTGGGTGACTCAGTGGGTTAAGTGCCTTCACTCAAGACACCCGCTTAGGTCATCAGAAACGTGGGAGAGTCCGGATCTGTGCTAAACATGGAGCCTGCTTGGGATTCTCCCCCCTCCCCCACCCCGCCTCTGAAGTAAATAAATCTTAAAAATCTTTGTATTACCCACAGCTATAACCCATTCTCCAAAGCGAACAATTAACTTCATCTTCCAAGTGCTTGAACCACGTTAACATCCCTCACAACTCCCCCCCCCCGTAGTATTCCTGAATCATCCGCTGAATGCAAAATTTAATCAAGGCTTCAACTTAAACGGAAAAAAAAAAAACCAAGAAACAAACCCCAAAGGTTTATATCCAGAACCTTAATAACTCTAGAGTCTTCAAACTATCTTCCCCCGCACCCTTTAAATTTCCCCAAAACCTGAAAATACGTAGAATTGAAACAAAAACAAAAAATGGAATCTCGGTAAATAAAAATTACCGTCTGAAGAAAAAAGTGAGGTGGGACCCTTTCGCCGCGCGGGGATTCAAAACTCAAGACAGTTCTAGAAAGCACACTAAACTACCTCTTTTCCTCCTTCCCCCCCTGAAGCAGACGCGATGGAATCTCCATTGGTTAAGTGTCGGTTGGTCTCTGCGGGCGGGCGCGCGCGCCAACCGCCCCCGCTCCCTCCACGTAAACAAGGCCCACTCTTCCGGAAAGGCCCGACGCCGCAGCGCCGCGTCACCTCGCCCTCCCCTCCCCCAACCCCTTTCCCTGAGGCGCCCCACCACCTCCCAATCCGTCAGCCTGGTCTCGCTTAGAGCCCCTCTCCACTCCTCCTAGGTCTCGCAAGCTGCCGGCCAGTACCTGTTAGCGAGTGGAACGACACTGAACGCAATCACGTCGACTCACTCAAACGCCAAGACACCCACACCCGACAATGCCAGCCGCTCCTGAACGCTAGCGGCTCCGCGGGGCTGAAATTTATGCAGCGTCTGTTGCGTCACTCATCACTGCCTACGTAGCCGCCGTGTCCGTACGCGGCTGAAAGTAGTTCGCGCGGCCCCACCTCCCGCGGCCCGATTAGGCCCTTCCACTGAGCCCCAAGTTCCTCAGAGCCGAAGAAAAACCCCTGAAAAGTCAGCTCCCCTCTCTTCCAGGCGACCCTTCTCCTCCCTTAGGAAAAAAGTAGGAAAATTATCTGGCGGATGGATTTGAGTTAAGGGGACCTTCCTCGAAAGCTCTCGAAACTTCCTTGCAGCGCCGGCACTGATTGGTGAAGCGGGTGAAGGCGAGGCCGGCGCTGATTGGTGGGACACGCGGCGGCTCGGTTGTTGCTGGGCTCCAAACTGGGTGGGTTAGCGCCGACGTTGCTAAGTAACTCAGTGCGCGTGCGCCACAGAGGCGCGCTATTGAGAGAGAGGGGTACTTCCGCCCGGTGGGGGTGGTGGGGTAGTTTGCTCCCGCTTCCGAAATCCCAAACCCCTTTAAGTCTTAGGTTTTCCCCGCGTTAGGTGAGGGAAGAGGGTCTTCCGCAGCGACTTTCCCGGGAGGGCCACCCCGGTTCGGGTTCGGAGGCGCTCAGGAGCGGCGCGGCCCGCCGCTGTGTTTTGTCAGTGTCTGCAGCGGAAGCACACCTTCCCACCCCCATCACGCGAGCCGGTACGGGCTGGTTTCATTTTTCGCCGTTGGTTATAGCAGGATGAAGGAGCTTTAATGCCACTTTTTTTAGAGTCAGAATGCTTTTGTCTTTCTCAGTTCCCGAGGAGAATCCGTACGCTAGACTCTGGGGTCGGGACATGTGGGGTGGGGGGGCCGGCCTCCTTCCGTCCCCCTCCCGCCCCGCCCCGCCCCCACCAAGGAGGCCCAGAGAGACTCTGCTCGGGCTCCCGGTCACCGCGACGGTGGGCAGAAACTTGCAGTCTCTTTCGCCTCCTTGCGTTTCCCCGAACTCTGGTTGGGGGAAAAAAAGAGAGCTGCGGATCGGGAAGCCGAAAACCCGCTTTGGGAGACGAGGAATTCGTGTACAAGAAAGTAGTGTTTTTACTCTAAACGTGCGACCCTGTAAGGTGGCATTTCCCAGCTACGACCCCTCTAGCTGGTTTCCCTACGCCGTGGGTGTGGCCCCGTGTCCCGCAAGGAGATAACCCGAGGAACGCCACTAAGGCAGGGGCGTTGGGTCTGGGTGACACGTGGCCCCGAGTCTGAGTCATGGAGCCGGGTGTGGAAATAAGCAGAGGGTTGTTTGTGGCGCAATAACCAACCTTCCTAAGTGAGGAGTAGTCTGCAGATGAGCACGTTAATGCAAATCAGCGACATACCCCTCAGAAAAGGTGGTCAGTCATTGAAATACAGCGTTTCTAAGCGTCTTTTTCCAAAACGGTGTCCGTGACTTAACAGTATAGACAGGTAAATGACGAGTTTGACAACAGCTTAAGTTAAATGAACAAAAACTGGGTAAGATCTGTTTACTAGAATAACAGATAAAAATGTTTCTTTAAATTAATTTTGAACTTGGAGGTCGATGATGAAAATTTTAAAATTTTTTTATTTGTTTTTTGTTAAACTTAGAATGAGTCTGAGTTTGTGTCACGAACTGGCAGCTTCTCCTGAGTCATTGAGTTTGGGTGGTAGAATAATCTAGAATGGAGAGCTTCTGACGGATAGGATGACTTCATTTGGGGGGTTCTAGCAATTGCCAGAACCAAGTTAGTCATACAGCTTCCTGGTTTAATGTTTTCCCAAAGTGGGGCATTTGGTAACCTCAACAAAGCAAAATGTTTTCAGAAGAAAGACAAGTGGTGTCCTTGTAAAACAAGGTGAATTTTTTATGGTCTGTTTATAAGTGAACATTTTAGTCATAATGTCATTTCTGGCAGTGAATTGTAAAAGATGATTTGTAAACAAATTAGAGAATAGAATGACAAAATCCCAAAGACCAGAAATTTGATATTTTAGCACAATACTTGGCATTGTGTTCAATACATGTTCAGTGAATGTTATGCAGTTTTACCTTTGTTCAAGGGGGGGGGGAACACCCCAATTTAGTGACAGCCTCAGGCACCAAAATACAAAGCAAAAAACCAGAGTTAATTTTCCACAGAGAAAATGTTTTTTGCGTAGGCAGTTCCTTTGGAAAAAAACAAAGATTTTAAGTAATTTCACTTGGCTAGATGTCTTTTAATAAAAATCTGTGCGAAAACTGTGCTTCCAATGATAAATTCACAGTTGTTTTCTTGACATTATCATCTGATATTTTTTTTTTAAGATTTTATTTATTTATTTGTCAGAGAGAGAAGGAGAGCGAGCACAGGCAGACAGAGAGGCAGGCAGAGGCAGAGGGAGAAGCAGGCTCCCTGCTGAGCAAGGAGCCTGATGTGGGACTCGATCCCAGGACGCTGGGATCATGACCTGAGCCGAAGGCAGCTGCTTAACCAACTGAGCCACCCAGGCGTCCCTCATCTGATATTTAAAATACAGAGTTAATAAGTGGTTTGTCATTTCCTCGTTTGACTATTTATTTCAATAGAATTATGAAACTCCTGATTGATTACCAGCAAGTTAGAAACTGATATTGAATGTCCACATGAACACAAGGAGAAAGTCTGTATTGTCTTTACATTTGGGCCTTAAAATTATGAAATCTGTCCAATAAAACATAGCTACTTTAAAATGTTTACTATGGGGCACCTGGGTGGCTCAGTGGGTTAAAGCCTCTGCCTTCGGCTCAGGTCATGGGCTTAGAGTCCTGGGATTGAGCCCCGCCTGCTTCCTCCTCTCTCTTTCTCTGCCTCTCTGCTACTTGTGATCTCTGTCAAATAATACATGAATAAAAATATTTTTTAAAAATGTTTACTATGGAATATTACATAAATGAAAGTTGGAGATAATAAATATAACCATATAACCAACACCCAACTTTAATAAATCCAAACATTTTGTTACTTGCTTTAGCTTCCCCCCCCCCGCAAAAAAACCAGCATACTATAAAACTTAGCCTCTTTCCAGTTTTAAGTGTACAGTTAAGTAGTATTAATTATATTTCACATTACTGTGACTTGTAGATTTCTAGAATTTTTTCAACTTTAAAAAAAAATTTTATTCATTGACAGAGAGCACAAGCAGGGAGGGGAAGCAGCAGAGGGAGAAGCAGGCTCTTCTGTTAAGCAGGGAACCCAATAAGAGGCATGATCGCTGGGATCAGGACCTGAGCAAAAAAGCAGACCCTCAACTGACTGAGCCACCGCGGGGGGGGGGGGGGGGTGGTGGTGGTGGGGGGGGTGGTGGTGGTGGTGGTGGTGTGTGTGTGTGTGTGTGTCCCGTAGAGTTTTTCATCTCCCGAAGCTGAAACCCTGTATCCACTTAACAACTACTCCCCATTTCTCCCTGCCCCCAGGCCCTGGTAACCACTATTCTACCTTCTGTTTCTATGATTTTGACCACTTTAGATACCTTATAAAAGTGGATTCGTATAGTATTTGTTTTTACTTGGCAACTGGCTTATTTCATTTAGTATAATGCCTTCAGGGTTCATCCATACATGTGACAAATTTCTTTGTTTTTTAAGGCTAATGGTCCATTGTATGTATATACCACATTGTGTGTATCTACTTATCTGTGTGTGGATCTTTGGGTCTCTTCCACCTCTTGGCTATTGTGAAAAATGTTGCAATGAATATGGGTGTGCAAATATCTCTCTGAGATCCTGCTTTTAATTCTTTTGGATATATACTCAGAAGCAGGATTGCTGGATTATATGGTAATTCTGTTTTAAGTTTTTATGGTAATTCTGTTTTTAAGTTTTCCATAATGGTTGCACCATTTTACATAACCACAAGCCATGTACAAGGGTTCCAATTTCTCCACATCCTGCCAATATTTGTTACTAATGGGTGTGAGGTGATATCTTACTGTGGTTTTGATTTGCATTTCCCTACTGATTATTTTTATTTTTAAAATATTTGAGAGAGAGTGAGTGCACAAGAGTGGGGGAGGGTCAGAGGGAGAAGAGAAGCAGATGCCCTCTGAGCAGGGAGTCGACATGGGGCTCAATCCCAGGACCCCAAGATCATGACCTGAGCTGAAGGCAGATGCTTAACAACTGAGCCACCCAGGCGCCTCTCAATGACATTTTTTTTAAAGATTTTATTTATTTATTTGACAGACAGAGATCACAAGTAGGCAGAGAGGCAGGCAGAGAAAGAGGAGGAAACAGGCTCTCCGCGGAGCAGAAAGCCCGATTCGTGGCTCAGTCCCTGGACCCTGGGATCATGACCTGAGCCGAAGGCAGAGGCTTTAACCCACTGAGCCACCCAGGCACCCTCCTCAATGACATTTTAAACTTTTCTTCATTGTTTCTAATAAGTGAAACTTATTTGCTGTCAAGTCAAAGAATAATAGCTAGACAAAAGATGGAGATGGTTTTATAAGTTGATGTGTTGTTTTTGTGAGCTGTGAGAACACTTCAACACACATCAGATTTATTGTGGGAGCTGTCTTGGAAGCAGCTCTTTGCCCTATTTTGGTCAGTTAGTACATCTTCTGATATATAATACAATCTCTGAAATATAAAGGAATTACCCTACCTCACATTTGAAAATGCAGCAAATATGCATGTGAAGTTAGCCTTTATATTAGTCAGTTCTCATAGGTATATATTTACTACAACAGATTTATATTCCATTATAATAATTTTCTCCAAGCAACTGTTTCTGGGCACTGTATGCTCTTGATTTGTGAGCCAAGAAAAAAAACACTGGGTCTGCTAGTTCATTCATCCATCCAGCAGACATTTGTTCAGCAATTTCTGGGTGTAGGAAACATTGGGATTATTGACTGGGACAGGACCCGGGCTCCACCCAAGAAAGTTCTGGTCTCAGTGCCAGTGAGGGGGTTGGTGAGGACTTAGTGTCTACCTCAGAGAGTTGTAGGGTGCAGTAAGTTCATGCACGTCAAGAGTTGGGAAGCCTGGCACATAGGGAAAGCTTGATGAGTGTTAGCCACTGTTCTCAATCTTGAAAGGCAAAAGGCCTTTGAGGTTAAAATACAAGCTGTACTGTCTGGGTTGGAATCCTGACTGCTGTTTCCTCATTGTGTAACTGGGGATGAATGATGTCACTTCTCTGGGCCTCTGTTTCTTCATCTGTATCGTAGAGTCAGTAATAATTTCTTGCTCATCAATGTTTTGAGGATTATAAATGGACCTGCCTCATAAAGTGGAGTATACAGGTAAAGTGCTTGGAATAGTGCCTGCCATATAGAAAGCACTCAGGAAATGCTAGCTATATAAAAAAACTGGAAGTACATACAGACTTCTAGGAAGGCCCAGAGGAGGAAGGAGCAGTCTGGTGCCTGGAGGATGGTAGGAGAGGAAGCCAAAGGTTTTGTTGGAGGTATTATTGAGAAACTCAGTCACCAGGAGTAGGATCATCAGGAGGGAGCAGGTGCAAAATGAGAAGGTATGGCGCGTTGAAGAAAGAGTGGGGTAGCTGGGCATGTCTGGGATTTAGGGTGCCTACATGTGGGTCCGTGGTTTGGGAAATGAGGCTGGAGAAGCAGGCAGAGCTCAACTGTCCAGCAACGTCTGTCCCTTCCGCCATGCTGGCCATCCAAGCTTTCTCCCACTTCTGGACCTTTGCATTTGATGTTTCCTGGCCAAGAGCCTTTTCCATGGCCATTTCTTTGTCATAATTCAAGCACTATAAATATCACCTCCTCGGGGCACCTGGGTGGCTCAGTGGGTTAAAGCCTCTGCCTTCGGCTCAGGTCGTGATCCCTGGGTCCTGGGATAGAGCCTCGCATTGGGCTCTCTGTTCAGCGGGGAGCCTGCTTCCTCCTCCCTCTCTCTGCCTGCCTCTCTGCCTATCTGTGATCTCTGTCAAAAAATAAATAAAAGTCTTTAAATAAAAAAGAGTAAATGTCACCCCCTCAAAGGGGCCACCTCTGCCATCCACCCCTGCTCTCAGAACTCAGTCACAGCACCCTGGTTACTTAATACAACTTCATGTTTACTCAGTTTATCATCATATTGCGCACATTTTAAAAAAAAATCTCTGTTTGTCTCCCTGCTAGAATATAAATTCCATGACGGTACAGGCCACATCTCTCCAGTTTGTCACCATGTCTCCAAACTTAGCCAGCCAGCATAGAGCCTGATACATAATCAGTGCTCAGTAAATATTTGTTGAAAGAATGAGTGACTAATGAGTTGCCTTATCATGCCAAGGACTTGAGATTCTTTGGGTAGGTGTTTTGTGTGGGAATGACATGATCAGATTTCTGCTGTAGAATGATAGTCTGGTGACATCATAGCAGGTGAACAGAAGGGAGATGAGCTCAGAGACCAGGACTCCGGAGATGGCGGCAGCTGTCTAAGCAGGAAATGATGAACATCTGTAAGTAAGTAGACCAAGTCAACAAAATCCAGCATCCCTAAAGAAAACAGGAGGAAGTAAGTGGTAAAATCAAATAAAAAACTGGACATTATTTAGTTGTACTTGATCCTTACTTCAGAAAAGAACCAAGATGACTGACTTAAATGTACGTGACAAAATTAAAAGATAAGAGAATGTGGGAACTTACAACAAAAGAAGAAAGAAGAGAAAATTAAATTAGTGAGATGAGGGGCGCCTGGGTGGCTCAGTGGGTTAAAGCCTCTGCCTTTGGCTCTGGTCATGATCTCAGGATCCTGGGATCGAGCCCCGCGTCGGGCTCTCTGCTCGGCAGGGAGCCTGCTTCCCTTCTTCTCTCTCTGCCTGCCTCTCTGCCTACTTGTAATCTCTGTCACATAAATAAATAAAATCTTAAAAAAAAATAAAAAATAAATTAATAAATAAATTAGTGAGATGAGTATAGAACATGCTGGCATTAAAGTCTGTCCTTTTGCTAGAGGTGGGCCACAGGTTTAGTGTTTTGCTGTCGTTGTTTTTCCAGACAGTCCCCCCACCCCATATTCTCATTCGATGAGAAAAACTGTAGTATAGCCATACAATGGACTACTACTCAGAAACAAAAAGAAATGAACCATGTAGACACATAAGAATATGGACGAATCTCAAGATAATTCTGGAAAATGCAAACTAATCAAGAGGAAAAGCAGATCAATGGTCAATTTGGGATGGAGGCAGGAAGAAGGAGTGAGGTGGGATGGGTTATGAAAGGCAGGAGAAACTGTGGGAGGGCGAGGGAAATGTTTACTATCTTGATTTTGGTGCTTGTCTCATGGGTATAAGCACATATCCAAACTTACCGATTTATATAGTTTAAATATGTACAATTTATCATGCATCATTTATTCCTCAGTAAAGCTATAATAAATTAAGCAAACATCTGGCAGAGCAAATCTGTGAGGTAGGTCAGGTAAATCCTTAAAGGGCACAAAGATGTTTCAGGAAGTGGAAGGAGACCGATTCCAGCAATTAAAAAAAGATTAAAAATTGTTCTTAAAAGATAAATGTTACAGGGGCGCCTGGGTGGCTCAGTCATAAGCATCTGCCTTTGGCTCAGGTCCTGATCCCAGGGTTCTGGGATGGAGCCCATGTTTGGCTCCCTGCTGGGCGGGAAGTCTGCTTCTCCCTCTCCCACTCCCACTGCTGTGTTCCCTCTCTCTCTGTGTCTGTCTCTGTCAAATAAATCTTTTTAAAAAAGAAAAAAGAAGAAAATAAATGTTAGTCTCCTTTTATAAAATACAAAGATGTATTTACCCGGTTTGAGACTTATTATGTGAATGTTTCAGACATTAGTGTCACCCTAGTAGATCTTCTCTCTTTGAATTTATTTGACCCCAAAAGGAAGGTAAAGAACAGGTTCCTTAATTACTGTGGAATTAAGAACTGCCCTTTGAATCCAAACAGGTCTGTTGTCAGAGGACATATCAGAAGACATGAATAGTAACAAGTGTACGATGACCAGTGACCAAGGGTCACCCTAAGTAACGAATGCCTGATCAGGACGTGCTCCTTTCCATGTTTTCTTAATCCTGTGAGACGTGTAAGATACGCTCCCTTGCTATGCCGTGTGTGTCTTGAGAGGAAGAACCGTCCATATGCAGATTTAATGATCACTATGGTGTTTTCTGGAGCCTCTTAATTATACCTCTAGAAAAGGGTATAGATGGCAGATTTTTTAAAATGGCTAATCAAAGTAATTTACACATTTCTGAGGTGGGAAACGTGTGAGTGTTGCTTCACCTTAGAGCACACACAACTGGTTAACGTTGAGTGAAAGGATTACGATTTTGTTGATAGTTGTGCCAGGCCCTATGTTTATCACTGTATGCCCTAATCTTACCAACAAAATAACTTCCCAAAGTAAATACTGTGATTGTGTCTGTTTTTACATACTCCTGGGGAAAAAAACAGGTAAGTGGCCTCTAGTCACATGGCTAGGAGTGGCAGAAGTGAGATTTCAACCCAGGTTTGCCAAAGTCTAGAGCCCTCTGAATCTCTGTGCTGATGGTCTCCAGGGGTCCTTTATGGTTACTAGATAAAGGCTACAGATTCAGTGCTAAGCTTCCTACGTGGCCAAAGCAAAGAGAAAAACATGATTAGGCATATGTCACACTGTCCCTCCTAAGATACAGACAGACTGATTTGTTGAAGAAAAACAGAACTTGTTCTTAGACAAATATCTAATATAGGTGTAATCTGTGGCGAATGGATAATGCTCTCTCTTGCATCCCTCCGGGGAGAGAATCCAGAATTCTGCTGCCCTAAGACGGAGAAGTTCTGGGGTTCTGTGTAATGTGGAACATGTTGACTAAAGTTAACGATACTCTATTGTACACTTAAAAGTTGCTGAGAGTAAATCTGAAATCGTCTTGATCATTGTAAGTCATCACATTGTATGTCTTAAACTCACGCGATATTATTTGTCGATTTTATCACAGCTGGAAAATAGAAAAGAATTTTACTACAGTGATTACCTGTGCTGGTCCTTGATGGAGAGACTCGAGTCTCGCTGATCTGGGAGGGTCCAACCCAGTTGGTCCAAGATCTCGGATGGTGTGGCTTAGAACAAAGAAAACACTATATTTGGATGGAGCTGGGCCATATATGCCTTGTGATTGACCCACTGTCAATGCTTTGTCAAAAGCAGTCTTTGTAAGAATGGGACCGCAAATAATTGCTCCAGAAACAATCCAAATTTCCTCATACTTAAGGTTGTCTTTAATCATAACCCCATAGATATTCACCCAACCAGCCATCTGTGACCCCAGCATACAGCACAGTTAAACAACTTGGTGTCTTGCCTCAAGTAGCTGTAAATGACTCCAACACCATATGAGAAACACTGTAGTAGAGGAGCTTATAAGAAATGGGGGTGACATACCCCCATATTGATGGACATACCAGCCATAGCTGGTAGGAGTGGGAAAGTTTTCCTTGGGCAGACCCTTGAGTTGGATTCACCAGGATGTCAAGGTGAAGTTCAAACCTCCTAGCTCAGACACACAGCCCCAGTGTGGGCTGATACCCATGTAAGTAGCCACAGGCTTTGAGGTCTCATTGTTTATTGGGAGGCATCTACGATCTCACCGTTGTTGGACTCCCTAGTCATATTGGAGATGGTTTTTCTGATGCCTCTTCTGCATTCAGGCCTCCCAGCACCAAGTCAAGGACAGTATAATCAGAGTGGGCATGGTCCTTGGTTGGAGAATCCAGGAATTCCAATTACATCACTCATGGCCAGTCACTCCTCTGCTTCCTATTACACCTACAGTAAACTCCAGATTCCTTACCATGGCCTATAAGCCCAGCACGGTCAATGCATACATACCTCCCTCTCCACTTCAACCGCCTCCACATCCCCTTCAGTCCCGTTAATCCTGCCATGACAACCTTCCTTCCATCTGGCGGACCAGCCAAGATCACGCTCATTGCAGGGTGTGTGCTATTCCTTCCCTTTTTCTCACCTCCTTGGGGAGGAAGACATTTTTCATCTATCTAAGGCTCCAGCTGGACTAAGAATTAAATTTACCCAAATTCCGGTGGCAGAGTGGTGGATGACCCCGTGTCTGGCAAAAATGGAGCTCGAGGCCATGAGCAGACACACCAGGCCCAGTGAAGCTTGCTGTCTTCCCCCATCTGACTGTGGTGCTGTTGGCAATTGGCATGTTCTTTACCTCCTGGTTCTTCCTTTATGAGGTCACCTCCACCAAGTACACTGGGGAGTCTATAAAGAGCTCCTCATCTCCTTGGTGGCCTCGATCTTCATGGGCTTTGGAGTCCTCTTCCTGCTGCTGTGGGTTGGCATCTACATATGAGCTCCCAAGGGTTCCAACCAGACGACTTCACTGAACTCCCGCTTTTATAAATTAATTTTTTTTACTGTTACTGTAAGTGTCCCACCCGCTGCTTCCAATAAAGGCAGATGGGTGACCGTCCAAAAAATAAAAATAAATAAATTTAATCGAAACAGATTAACAGGAGAAAATAAAATTTAGTTATGCTCACGGGGAAATTCCCAAGACTGTCAGGCAAAATGAGGCATCTCCATCCATCATCCTGAGCTCAGGAGGTGGGTGGGAGTCTGGGAGTGCAAAGGAGGAGAAGGCATTAGCAGGAAGGTGAAAGGAAAAGCTTGGAAAAGGAGGTTTGCCCAAAGCAGATAAGTCTCTTAGATCAGTTCAGGGGCTCCTGGGTGGCTCAGTCAGTTGGGTGTCTGCCTTCAGCTCAGTTCATGGTCCTGGGGTCCTGGGATCAAGTTCTACGTCAGGCTCCTTGCTCAGCTGGGAGCCTGCTTCTCCCTCTGCCTGCCACTTCCCCTGTTTGTGCTCTCTCTCTGAAAAATAAATTTTAAAAAGATCTTTTTAGGCATTTGTTTGTGGTTGTGGGGGATATAGGTCAAAGTTTCTTCCTGAGTCTTTTGGACCTTGATTGTTTTCAAATGAAAATAATGGACATGTCATTGTGGCCCATCTTGGGAGTGGCCTGCCTTTGGCCCACAGCATTCGTCCACAGTACTGCAGACATAAAATTCCTTGGTTCCTGGTTGAATGAATTAACATGGAGTCCATAGGACTCTGAGGGAAGCCTCAAGAAATATTAAAAAAGGCCAGTTATTAAGGGGACCAGTGGGGGTTCAGGCCCCATAATGCTCCCGAGAAACCACAGGACTAAAAAACAAGAAAGTGATCCAGAGGAAAAGGAAACTGACCTTTTTTTTTTTTCCTTAAATAATAAAACCAAACTTCAATTTTAGGCCTCTGTTGAAGTGAGGACTGAAAACAGGGATGGTTATAGCCCAGTAAACCATACTCATCAGCCCCTAAACAAGCTGGAATAAGAATAAGGAAAGAAAAATCTATTAATTTGCCCAAACGTTTACAAATTTAAGTGTTCAACGTTAAGAAGACAATTCTCCCCAAATTTATCTATAGGTCCAATGCAATCCCAGCAAGCTTTTTTTTTTTTTTTCCTTAAAGATTTTATTTATTTATTTGAGGGCGCCTGGGTGGCTCAGTGGGTTAAGCCGCTGCCTTCGGCTCAGGTCATGATCTCAGGGTCCTGGGATCGAGTCCCGCATCGGGCTCTCTGCTCAGCAGGGAGCCTGCTTCCTCTTCCTCTCTCTCTCTCTCTCTGCCTGCCTCTCTGCCTACTTGTGATCGCTCTCTGTCAAATAAATAAATAAAATCTTTAAAAAAAAAAAAGATTTTATTTATTTATTTGAGAGACAAAGATCACAAGCAGGCAGAGAGGCAGGCAGAGAGAGAGAGGAGGAAGCAGGCTCCCCACTGAGCAGAGAGCCCGATGCGGGGCTCGATCCCAGGACCTGGGGTCATGACCTGAGCTGAAGGCAGAGGCTTTAACCCACTGAGCCACCCAGGTGCCCCCCCTTTTTTATTTTTTAAAGATTTTATTTATTTATTTGAGAGAGAGAAGGGAGCACAAGCAGGAGCGAGAGGGAGAAGCAGACTTCCTGCTCAGCAGGGAGCCCAATGAGGGCACAATCCCAGGACCCTGAGATCATGACCCGAGCCGAGGGCAAAAGCTTAACCGAATGAGCCACCCAGGGGCCCCGACCGCGCAGGCTTTTAAAAGTTAGGAATTGGTGAGCTGATCATAAAGTTTATATGGAAACTGAAAGGACCTAGAATAGCCAAAAATGAACAGAGTTGGAGTCCTTACCTGACTGGACGCTTACTATAAACACTCAGTTAATCAAGACTGTGTTGTTGGCATAAGGATGGAAATAATAGATTAATGTAACACAATGAAGTCCAGAGATCTTTCCATTAAAAAAAAATAGTTTAGTGGGTCGCCTGGGTGGCTCAGTGGGTTGAGCCGCTGCCTTCGGCTCAGGTCATGATCTCAGGGTCCTGGGATCGAGTCCCGCATCGGGCTCTCTGCTTGGCGGGGAGTCTGCTTCTTCCTCTCTCTCTCTGCCTGCCTCTCTGCCTGCTTGTGATCTCTCTCTATCAAATAAATAAATAAAATCTTTAAAAAAAAAATAGTTTAGTACTTTTTTTCAATAATCCTTTACACCCAAGATGGGGCTTGAACTCACGACCGCAAGATCAAGAGTTGTAAGCTCTTCGTCCTGAGCTGGCTAGGCACCCCAGATCTTTGCATTTATTAGCAACTGATTTTCACCAAAGGCTCCGAGGAAATTTAATGGAGAAAGTGTGAGGCATCCTGATCTGGCAAAGATTGGTGGTACAGGCCCTGAAATAGTTCACTCAGGGCAAACAAAGGACATAGAAGTTTATTGAATAATCTGCACTGGACGGGACAGCAAAGGAGAAACCGTCTGCCACGAGGCGGTCATGAGGGGCCGCAGTTATAGGGCAGAGTGAGGGAATACGGAATCATCTGGAATTTTTCCTTTATTGGTAACTGGGCCTGGTCGTAAGTAGCCCATGGGTCGGTTAGGGCCTATGACTCAATGAACCTGTTTGCATTCAGCTTGGCAGTCCCTGTGGGCCCTTCTACCTCGTTTCCCATTGCTCAAGACTGTTGCCTAAAAGCAGCCTTTACAGAAAAGATTGTTGGGCTCCCTTGGTGCCTCAGGGGGTTAAGCCTCTGACTTCAGTTCAGGTTGAACCCTGTGTCGAGCCCCACATCGGGCTCCCCACTCGGTAGGGAATTGGCTTGTCCCTCTGCCGTTCCCCTAGCTCGTGCTCTGTCTCAGATAAATAAATGTCCTTTACTTATTTTATAGATTTTATTTATTTATTTATTAGAGAGAGCGAGAGCACAAGCAGGGGGAGCCGCAGGCAGAGGGAGAGGCAGGCTCCCTGCTGAGCAAGGAGCCAGATGTGGAGCTCAATCCCAGAACCCTGAGATCATTAACTGAGCCAAAGGCAGACACTTAAGTGACTGAGCTACCCAGGCATCCCATAAATCTTTTTTTTTTTTTTTTTAAAGAAAGGATTATTTTGAAGGAGTAGTGTTGGAGCAACTGGATATCCATAAGCAAACAGACCTTGGCCTCGCACCGGAAATAACTCAAGACGGATCGTAGACCTAAATGTAATGAGAACTTGAAATCTTCTGGAAGAAAGTAGGTTTTTCTTTCTTTCTTTTTTTTTTTTTTTAAGATTTTATTTATTTATTTGACAGAGAGAGATGACAAGCAGGCAGAGAGGCAGGCGGAGAGAGAGGAGGAAGCAGACTCCCTGCTGAGCAGAGAGCCCAACACGGGGCTCAATCCCAGGACCCTGAGATCATGACCTGAGCCTAAGGCAGCGGCTTAACCCACTGAGCCACCCAGACGCCCCCTTCTGGAAGAAAGTAAAAAGCTTTTGTGACCTGGGTTTGGTAAATTTCTTGATACCACAAATGTAATCCATGAGATATTGATGAATCAGAATTAATGAAGTCAATCTGCCCATCCAAATATGGATGATATATTTGCAAATAAGACTCTAAAACCATTGGGTGCGGCACCTGAGCGCCTCATTTGGCTAAGCAGCTGCTTTTAGCTCAGGTCATGCTATCAAGGTCCTGAGATAGAGCCCTACATCAGGCTCCTGGCTCAGCAAGGAGTCTGCTTCTCCTTCTCCCTCTGCCGCCCCCAACTCATGCTCTCTCAAATAAATAAAGTAAAATAAATTTTTTTAAAAAAAAAGAGAAAAAAAAAAGTCTTTCGGTGCTTAAATAGTTTGGGGAAATCTTTAGGGATTGGTAGAGCTTGGGTAGAGTTTTTATTAAAATGGGTAAGCACTAGCGAAATATTTCTAACACTTATTCATCTGTTTTTTGTTTTGTTTTGTTTTAAGTTTTTATTTATTTGAGGGGTGCCTGGGTCGCTCAGTCGTTGGGTTTCTGCCGTTAGCTTTGGTCATGATCCTAGGGTTCTGGGATCAAGCCCAGCCCTGCTCAGCAGAAAGCCTGCTTCTCCCTCTCCCACATCCTCTGCTTGTGTTCCCTCTCTTGACATCTTTCTCCGTCAAATAAATAAACAAAATCTTTAAAAAAATTTTTTTGAGAGGGAGCACAAATGGGGCAGAGGCAGGAGGAGAAGCAAACCCCGCTGAGCTGGTTGCCCGACACAGGGCTCGATCCTAGGACCTTGAGATCATGACCTGAGCTAAAAGCAGGTCATGAGTTGAGCTGAAGGCAGACGCTTAACAGACTGAGCCACCCAGGTGCCCCTGTTTTCTTTCTTTTTCTTTAATTAAAGATTTTTTAAAATGTATCTTCTATATTTATTTAAAGAATGTGTGTTGGGGGGGATTGGTGGGGGAGGAGGCAGAGGGAAAGAGAGAATCTTAAGCAGACTTTGCTCTAAACTCGGAGCCCTACACAGAGCTTGATCTGAGAACCCTGAGACCAGGCACTTTCCCAACTGAGCCACTCAGGGACCCATCATCTTAATTTAATGAAAAATTTTTAAAGATTTTATTTACTTATGACAGAGACAGCAAGACAAGGAACACAGCAGGGGAAGCTGGAGAGGGAGAAGCAGACACCAAGCAGGGAGCCCATATGGGGCTCGATCCCAGGACCCTCAGAACATGACCTGAGCTGAAGGCAGAGGCTTTAACCCGCTGAACCACCCAGGAGCCCCACTCATTTTTTTTTAAAAAAGAATTTATTTATTAAAAAAGAAAAGAATGTATTTATTTATTTGAGAGATAGAGAATGAGAGAGAGAGAGAGAGCATGAGAGGGGAGAGGTCAGCAGGAGAAGCAGACTCCCCACCGAGCAGGGAACCCAATGTGGGACTCCATCCTGGGGCTCCAGGATCATGACCTGAGCCGAAGGCAGTCGCTCAACCAACTGAGCCACTCAGGCGCCCTACTCATTTATTTTTAACCATGTCTTAAAGATTTTTTTTTTAAAGATTTTATTTATTTATTTGACAGACAGAGATCACAAGCAGACAGAGAGGCAGGCAGAGAGAGGGAGAGGAGGAAGCAGGCTCCCCGCAGAGCAGAGAGCCCGATGTGGGACTCGATCCCAGGACCCTGAGATCATGACCTGAGCCGAAGGCAGCGGCTTAACCCACTGAGCCACCCAGGCGCCCCTTAAAGATGTTTTTAAAAGATTTTTCATCTATTTACTTCTCAGAAAGAGAGCTCGAGAGAGAGCATGAGCAGGGGACAGACAGAGGGAGAGGGAGAAGCGGAATCCACTGAGCAGGGAGCCAGACTTGGGGCTCCATCCCAGGACCCCGCGATCAGGACCTGAGCCAAAGGCAGACAGTTAACCTACTGAGCCTCCTGGGAGCCCCTATTTAGTTTTAATTATAATCACATATTGAAGGATAGTTGGAAGAAAGGCAGGCAGGGACAAAGCTGTCCCCCGCCCTAAGGGGAAACCACCCTTAAAAGGATTTTACACCACCTAGGAAGGAGCCCTCCTCCCTTTCTCCCTTTCCCACATGACAACCTGATTGGATGACAGGCACAAGGAGTATTAATCATTTTTTTAAAAGATTTTATTTATTTATTTGACAGAGAGAGATCACAAGTAGACAGGCAGGCAGAGAGAGAGGAGGAAGCAGGCTCCCTGCTGAGCAGAGAGCCCGATGATGGGCTCGATCCCAGGTCTCCGGGATCATGACCTAAGCGAAGGCAGAGGCTTTAACAACTGAGCCACCCAGGTGCCCCAGTATTAATCATTTTAAAACCACCCACCGATCTGATAAAAACCCACAGATCCAGAAACTCCTGCAGCAACCCTCTTGGGGCCCCTCCCTCTTCAGGAACTTTGTACTGTCAATGAATCAACTTTGCTTTGTTGGCCACCACTCTTTGGTCTAGCTCTACATTCTTCAAAGAGGCGTGAGCAAGAACCACGCACGCTAAAGGAAAAGAAATCCTGTAACACCGTGACTAGCCTCTTCCATAATGGATAGCCCAGATCTAGTTTTAAAGGACAAAAAAGAAGAAATAGGACGGAATAAACACCAGTCGCTCAATCGGATTGGTAATCTGGAATACACAAATTAAAACCGTGATAAGGGGCGCCTGGGTGGCTCAGTGTGTTGGGGCCTCTGCCTTCAGCTCAGGTCATGGTCCCGGGGTCCTGGGATCGAGCCCTACATCGGGCTCTCTGCTCAGCAGGGAGCCTGCTTCCTCCTCTCTCTCTGCCTGCTGCTCTGCCTCCTTGTGATCTCTCTCTCTGTGTCCAATAAATAAAATAAAATCCTTAAAAAAAAAAAACGCAAGGAGCTATCACTTGAAAGCCTCCAAATGTGCAGAAATTAAAAAGTCAGATAATATACATTGTGGGATAGGATGTGGGGCAATAGGAACTCTCACCCACAGTGGTTAGGGTATAAATTGATACAACCCCTTTGGAACGTAAAATTGAACACATGTATTTCCTAGATCTAGCAACTCTGCTTCTATTAAAAAGAAAACCAAGATCCCAAATGGGCTGACTAATGCTAGGCCATGTTACCCAACTTTAGTCTTAATACCCAACCCAAATACAGTCTCAACCTCCTCCAGAAATATAGTCTTTTTTTTTTTTTTTAAGATTTTATGGGACATTGGAGCGCCTGCGTGGCTCAGTGGGTTAAAGCCTCTGCCTTCAGCTCGGGTCATGATCTCAAGGTCCTGGGATCAAGCCCCGCATCGGGCTCTCTGCTTGGCAGAGATCCGGCTTCCTCCTCTCTCTCTCTCTATCTCACTCTCTCTCTGCCTGCGTACCTGTGATCTCTGTCAAATAAATGAAATCTTTAAAAAGGAAAAAAAAAGATTTTATGGGGCGCCTGGGTGGCTCAGTGGATTAAGCCTCTGCCTTCAGCTCAGGTCATGATCCCAGGGTTCTGGGATCAAGGCCCACATCGGGCTCTCTGTTCAGCAGGGAGCCTGCTTTCCCCCTCTCTTTCTGCCTGTCTCTATGCCTACTTGTGATCTCTCTGTCAAATAAATAAATAAAAACTTAAAAAAAAAGATTTTATTTATTTATTGGATGAGACACAGCAAGAGAGGGAACATAAGTAGGGTGCATGGGAGAGGGAGAAGCAGGCTTCCCGCCGAGCAGAGAGCTTGGTGCGGGGCTCGATCCCAGGGTCCTGGAATCATGACCTGAGCACGACGTAGACACCTAACGACTGAGCCACTGAGGCGCCCCCAGAAATGTAGTCTTAACTAGAAGTCAGGAATTTTCCAGTCAGCACCAATGAGGAAATCTTGTCATATGTCAATCTTTCCATCCACCCCAACAAAGGAAGATGAAGGTAACCCACCTAATAAGACCCCTGCCTTTCTGCCTAAGGCAAGGCATATGAAATAATCCTTTCTTTTCTTCGGCCAATGGTCTCTTCCATTTCATACAGCCCCTGGGAGTTCTCCACTTATTAGATGGGATGCTGCCGGATTCATGAACCGATTAATAAAGCCAATTAGATCTTCTACAGGGTCGAATTTTTGTTATTTAACACTTAAATTATTAGAGAAGAAAAATTGTCTTAAACATGGCGGGGGGGGGTGATGCTAAGTCACAGCCCCCTCTGGGAAGCCAGTAGCATTGCTGATAAAATATTTAAGCAATTTTATGGAGGATTATAATGAAATTAAGATTTCTTCTGAGAAACTAAATACCCATCTGCTAATGTTTACTGCCAGCTATCAATCAAGAGTCTAAAGATTATTGACTGATTGATTTAAAAGTAGGCTCCATGCCCAGCATGGGACTTGAACTCACTACCCTGAGATCAAGAGTCACATGTTCTATGCCTGAGACAGCCAGGCACCCCCAAGAGTCAAAAGATCTTTAATGAGACATTTCTTTTGTATACAATCTAATCATGATTACTAGATGTGATTTATCATAAGAAATTCGTCTTAGGGGGTACCCAGGTGGCTCAGTAGGTTAAAGCCTCTGCCTTCGGCTCAGGTCATGATCCCTGGGTCCTGGGATCAAGCCCCACATCAGGCTCTCTGCTTAGCAGGGAGCCTACTTCCCTTCCTCTCTCTCTGCCTGCCTCTCTGCCAACTTGTGATCTCTGTCAAATAAATAAATAAAATCTTAAAAAAGAAATTCATCTTGGTCCCAGTTCCTATAACAGAGCTCCTAACACCCTTGGAATTTCCTAAGTGGTCAGTGTGGTAAAGATGTCTTTTTTTTTTTTTACTTTTTTTTCCAATTTATTTATTTTCAGAAAAATAAAGATGTCTTTTGTTATTCATAACAAGCTTCTTTCAACCAACCCCAGAGTTTATGTTAGTGAGGTCTTTGTGGGAAAGAATGTTAGGGTTTGAAACCTATGGCCAAGAAAGAATTCTTGAGATGCCTCTGGTGCAAAAAGGTCGTTTTATTAAAGCACAGGGACAGGACCCATAGATACCAGGGTCATGAGGAGTGGCCCATTATATACTTTCCAGTCTGGAGAAGATTAGGGATAGCGTATGCCTCTAAGGAATTTTGGAAGCAAGGTTTCCAGGACTTTGAGAGGGCTAGCTATTGTTGGAAAAAGGTCATTTATTACTGTCTAATAAAACCTCAGTCATGAGACCCTTCGTATATCGGTGGGCCATATGCTCGGGGGATGATTGCCAACACGTATCTTCAAGGGAGGGTTTAGAGGTAAAGGAAATTTCTAAAGGAAGTTTTATATGTTAAAGTAGACTACAGAAAAAAAAAGAAAGTAAAAAATAAAAAATAGGGCACCTGGGTGGCTCAGTGGGTTAAGCCTCTGCCTTTGGCTCCGGTCATGATCTCAGGGTCCTGGGATTGAGTCCCGCATGGGCTCTCTGCTCAGCAGGGAGTCTGCTTCCTCCTCTCTCTCTGCCTGCCTCTCTGCCTACTTGTGATCTGTCAAATAAATAAATAAAATCTTAAGAAAAAAAAGAAATAAAAAATAAAGAGACTAAAGGACCCTGGGGGAGGGGGTCAGACTAGGACTGCCTTTTACCCTTACCAAAGTATGGACATGGAGGCAGTTGAGTCCCTAGAAGAATGTCACCCTACCTGTTTCAAGGACCTGTCAGTGGGCTCTAGGTAGTAAAGAAATTTAATAATTTTTCTTCTGCCTTTGCTTCCCACATCAAGGTGACTTTTGGAAAACCCTTAAATTGGGGGGCTGATTGCATGGAAACCGACCATGTTGGAAGGTTCCAAATGTTTGCCCTACTTCCCCATCCCTGGGGAAGGGGAAAGGGATTGGAGATTGAATTAATTATCAATGGCCAATGATTTCATCGATCATGCCTATGGAATGAAGCCTCTATAAAAATCCCAAAAGTCATGGGTTTGCAGACCTTCTGGTTGGTGGACAGACGGAGGTGGGAGAGTGGTGTGCCCAGAGGGAGCATGGAAGCTCTATGCCTTCACCTGCCTTGCCCAATGCGTCTCTTCCGTTCGGCTGTTCCTGACTTAGGTCCTTTGTAATAAACTTGTAATCTAGTAAGTATACGTTTCTTTTATTTGTTTGAAGTCTATTGTTTTTGTGAATTCTGAGAGCCTATCTAAGAAGTTCATTGAACACCAGGAGGGGCTAGTGGGAACTTCTGATTATAGCTAGCAGATCAGTACAGGTGACAGTTGAGACTTGCTGTTGGCATCTGACATGGGAGTGGGGAGGGGACTATCTTGTGGGCTGAGCTCTTTTTTTTTTAAGATTTTATTTATTTGGCAGAGAACACAAGCAGGGGCAGCAGCAGACAGAAGGAGAGGGAGAAGCTGGCCCTCCGCCCCCCTTGGAGCAGGAAGCCCACTGCAGGGTTCCATCCCAGTGCCCTGGGATCATGACCTGAGCCACAGGCAGATGCTTAATGACTGAGCCACCCGGGTTCTGCATTGCAGGCTGAGATCTTAACCTGTGGGGTAACCTCAGGTAGATGGCATCAGAATTGAGTTAAATGGTAGGACCGCCCAGCTGGTGTCAGAGAATTACTTGGTATGGGATCCTCCCTCCCCACCTGGTGTCAGAAGTACTCAAGTATTGAGAGTAACAGAGAAATACAGAAAAGTTTTTTTTCCTTTAAATTACCTAGTCATTTTTCTCCCTTTAGGTGTTTCTACCAAGAGAGAAATCTTTGACCTGCTCTGTCAAAAGCCATTCTTGTTACAGTAAGACTATAATAAAACCTTGGTGCCTGCTCATAATTTAATGGTCCGAAGAGATTTGTAAACGCTTTGTATCCTAGGGAAGCCTTTGTGCACGTCTGTAAGGAGATAGGAACAAGAATGTTTATATCAGCATTTACGGTAGCCAAAACTAAACATATATATCTATCAAAAATGAAATGGACCTGCGTGGTTCAGCCTTGGCCTTCAGCTCAAGTCATGATCCCAGAGTACTGGGATCAAGTCCCGCATCGGGCTCCTTGCTCAGCCGGAAGTGTGCTTGTCCCTCTCCTTCTGCCTTGCGCGCTCATGCTCTCTCTCTCGAGCTCTCCGTCTCTCAAATAAATTAATAAATAAAATCTTAAAAAAAAAAAGGACATTGTGGAATGTTCATATAATCGAATACTATGCAACAATGAACACATCAATTCTAACTGTACATATCAGCGGGGACAAATCACGAAAAGATAGTCTCAGAAGAATGCATACTGTGTCCTTTCATTTCTATAGAGTTCAAAATGAGACAAGACTAAATATCATATATATTTTTAATTTTTTTTCTTTTTAGAGAGAGAAGGGATGTGAAAGGAGAGGGCCAGAGGGAGAGGCGATCAGGCAGGGTCCCCGTTGACCTGACACAGGGCTTGATCTCACAACCCTGAGATCATGACCTGAGCCAAAATCAAGAGCCTGACACTTAACTGAGCCACCCAGGCGCCCCAAGACTAAATATCTTATCATTTAGATATACACATATGTGTGATAAAGATTAGCGTTTGAGCCCCACATTGGGTGTAGAGATTAAAAAAAAAAAAAGATCAGCGCAAAAGTCGGGATGGTAGTTACCTCTTAGGGGGCCAGGAGGGTGATGTGAGGGAACAGTGGGAGAAATTGATAAAGCTTCATTCCTTAGCCTAGTTGGACCTTATTTTTATTATTATAACCCAAACACTACAAATCCATTATTACATTCATTAGCATGACAATAAAGAATTTTAAAAAATCACTCTTACTATAGTTGAGTGGTAGACGGGGAGGAGGGGGACACGGAGAGTTCCTGTGAAAGGCTTTTGCAACAGCTGGGACTCCCCCTAGTGCAATGGGCGGGGGAAGTTTAGGGCAACCAAGGTCATTGCTCCTCCCTTTGGTGTGAGCTCTACCTGCTGGCCGGGTGCTGCTTGCACTCACACCCAGGTTCTTATCAGAAAAACGTGAACAGTAGTAGTGGCTGCTTTGTGGTGAGGATTATCACACAAGACTAGACAAGGTGTGCGTACAAAGACCCGGGGGTTCCAAATAGACCAGACTCCGTCCCTTGCGGCTGACAAAATCCAAAGGCAGAGAGTCCAGTGGTGGTGAACCAAGAGAAGGATTTATTTCAGGGAGGTCAACACCACAAAGGCAGCAGACTAGCCCCTCGAAGACAGTCTCTGCAAAGTGGTGAAAATACCTCTGGGTTCATGTAGGAAAATGGGGGGTGCAGGTAGGCGGTGAAAGTCAAATCCTGGATCACTGTCTTGGGGTCAGTTGTGGCCGGGGTCTTGCTGGCTCAGGAAAGTCCTTATTGCTGGAGGGGGTAGTTTTCGGTTCCTGTGGTGGGGAGGTGGAATGGGGGGATGATTTGCCCTGGGGGTCTTCCACCTGAGCCAAGAGCCAAGCTGGAAAGGAGCACCCAAGCAGCAAGTCTGAGGTTAAAATGGAGGCAGCTGAAACCCTCCATCTGCACAGTGTCTGGTACTCAGTAAGCACTCAGGACCCTCACCGAGGGCTGTTCAGGAAGGGTGGATCTTTTCCTTTCTTTCTTTCTTTTTTAAAGATTTTATTTATTTATTTGACAGAGAGATATCGAGAGAACACAGGCAGGGGGAGCGGCAGCAGGAGAGAGAGAAGCCAGCTCCCAGGTGAGCAGAAGCCCATGTGGGGCTTGATCCTGGGACCCTGGGATCAAGACCTGAGCTGAAGGCAGAGGCTTAACCATTGAGCCACCCAGGCATCCCAAGGGCATCTTTTTCTAACTCACTAAGAACCATCAGTCAGCTCGCCAAATGCTTTGCCTGCCAGCCCTGTCTGCCCAGAACAGACTTCTTTTTCTAGATGGCACAAAAGCTAGCGGTGCCCCCTGAAAATGCTCAGGAAACAGAATTTACCACGGGCACCTAAGCAGGAGGAATCTCAGTACGGAGATAAAAATCACCAGGGAAAGAAATCAGGTCTGTCACAGGAGGTGAGAAATTTGGGTGCTCCCCCTGGGGGTTGAGAGAGAGGACAGAATGGGCAGTGCACCCGAATTTCTGGCAACTACTTTTCCTGCTTGAGGGGAGCTGGAGAGTCTGCGGCCCCGGAAGCCTGAGGGTACAAAATGATGCCCCCAAGAGCATTCACTCCCTGCAGCAGCGCCTACCTGATCGCTACCACACGGGGTCTCCTGCTCCCTGGTGGCGACAGGGGATTATGCACACTCCCAGGAGCTAAAAGATCCCTAATTCCCTGGACTGGGGAGCAGGGCCAGGGACTGGTCACAGACAGATCATACCTGAAAAACACGTTTGCATACGAGGGCACCATTATTTACTCTCTTCTGCTTCCATAGACTTCTAGCAATTCTGTCCCAAATCATGGGAACTTTCTCTTCAGAAAAAAAGCAAATCAAACACACAATACCATTTTCAGATTCCGTTGATGTATTTATTTTTATTTTTTATAGATATTTATTTATTAGCAGGAGGTAGGGGCAGAGGGAGAGGGAGAAGCAGACTCGCCACTGCACTAAGCAGGAAGCCTGACACGGGGCTCGATCCCAGGACCCCAGAAACATGACCTGAGCTGAAGACAGATGCTTAACTGACTGAGCCACCCAGATGCCCCTCCAGATTTATTTTTTTTTTAAATTCTATACAAATTTGCCCTGGTTATTTGTGTTTTCCCCTTGGAGCTGAGTGTTGTGTGTGTCCCCCTTCCGTGAGCACATAAACGTACCGCATCTCTTTCTCCACATCCTGAGTCACCAGAGACTTCATGGTGTTTGTTTTAGAGGGCCAAAGCTAGAACCCCAAATGCCCGCTTAACACAACTTTTAAAGGTTATGGTAAAATGTACAGAACATAAATTTTTGTCATTGCCACCATTTTTAAAAAAGATTTTATTTATTTATTTGACAGAGATCACAAGTAGGCAGAGAGGCAGGCAGAGAGAGAGAAGGGGCAGCAGGCTCCCTGATGAGCAGAGAGCCCAATGCGGGGCTTGATCCCAGGACCCCGGGATCATGACCTGAGCCGAAGGCAGAGGCTTAACCCACTGAGCCACCCAGGCGTCCCCATTGTCACCATTTTTGAGTGTCAATGTTCAGTGGCATTAGGTACATTGATGCTGTTGTGACACCATCACTGTCATCCGCCTCCGGGACGCCTTCCATCTTCCCCATCGGAATGCTGTCCTTGGGCACCTGGGCGGCTCGGTTGGTTGAGCAACTGCCTTCGGCTCAGGTCATGATGCCTGGAGTCCAGGGGTCGAGCCCCGCATCGGGCTCCCTGCTCCATGGGGAGTCTGTTTTTCCCTCTGACCTTCTCCCCTCACATGCTCTCTCTCATTGTCTTTCTCTAAAATAAATAAATAAATAAAATCTTTAAAAAAAGAAAGAAACTCTGTCCTCACTAAACTCATTTCCTAGCAACCACCATTCTGTTTTCTGACTCTACGAATTGGGCTACTCTAGGCACAAAAATGCCCACTTCTGAGTTTCGCAGATGTGCTTTTGTATTGTGAATGTGCTGTCACATTATATATCCGCCATGGGAAAATTCCGAGTTCTTCACTTTATATTTTTTCCTTGTGTTTTAAAAATCTAGGAAGGATTTTTTTTAATTGTGATGAAATATACATAAGATTTACCATTTTAACTTTTTAGATTTTATTTATTTATTTGAGAGAGAGACAGTGAGAGAGAGCATGAGCGAGGAGAAGGTCAGAGAGCAAAGCAGACTCCCCATGGAGGTGGGAGCCCGATGTGGGACTCGATCCCGGGACTCCAGGATCACGCCCTGAGCCGAAGGCAGTCGTCCAACCAACTGCGCCACCCAGGCATCCCCCATTTTAACTTTTTAAAAAAGATTTTATTTATTTATTTGACAGAGGGAGAGAGATCACAAGTAGGCAGAGCAGCAGGCAGAGAGAGGGGGAAGCAGGCTCCCTGCTGAGCAGAGAGACCGATTCGGGTCTCAAGCCCAGGACTGGGATCATGACCCAAGCTGAAGGCGGAGGCTTAACCCACTGAGCCACCCAGGCGCCCCCCATTTTAACTTAAAAATATATATATTTTATTTATTTACTTTTACAAGAAAGAGAGCGTGAGTGAGGCTTGGGGCGGGACAGACAGACAGAGAAGCAGCCTCCCTGCTGAGCAGGGAGCCAGATGTGGGCTTGATTCCAGGACCCCTGGATTTGGACTGAGCCGAAAGCAGACGCTTAACGGACTGAGGCACCCAGGTGTCCGCAATTTAACTCTTGACCTGATTCAGTGGCAGAAGTACACAACTGTGTTCACTGTCCATTACCAGAAGTTTTCCATCATCTAGAGTGTGACATTCTGTTTCCATTAAACAGTAAGTCTCCATCTTCTACCCCAACACCCACCAGCTCCTGGTAACCTCTATTCTACTTTCTGTTCCTATGAACTTGAATCCAGGAAGAAGTTTAAGGTCATTTCTGCTCTGTTCTTACTTTAAGTAAGCTCTACGCCCAACGTGGGGCTTGAACCCATGACCCTGAGATCAAGAGTCACCACGTGCTCTACCAACTGAGGCAGCCAGGCTCCCCAGTGTCATTTCCGGTAGGGAAAGTTGCTCATGTTAGATTGGCTATAGGAGTGGATGGGGTTCCCACTGTCCACATGTGACACTTTAGTTCAGGAGATGACCAATATTAAATAAAGTTACGATCTTTTTTTTTTAGTTCAGGAGATGACCAATATTAAATAAAGTTACGATCTTTTTTTTTTCTTAATTTAACAAATCTTAACAAAGCCTCTACAACCTGATGGATGCTACTGAAGGGTTCAGTTCCAGAGATGATGAAAATACTTTCCAATTAAGAGCCTAAGATGGGTACCTGTCTGGCTCAGTGAGTAGACCATGGGACTTGATTTCCAGGTCATGAGTTCAAACCCTGCATTGGGCCTTGAACTTACTTTAAAAAAGAAAGAAAGATGGGGCGTTTGGGTGGCTCAGTGGGTTAAAGCCTCTGCTTTTGGCTCAGGTCATGATCCCGGGGTCCTGGGATCAAGCCCCACATTGGGCTCTCTGCTTCGCGGGTAGCCTGCTTCCTCCTCTCTCTCTGCCTGCCTCTCTGCCTACTTGTGATCTCTGTCAGATAAATAAATAAAATCTTAAAAAAAAAAATTCCCCCCCCCAAAAAAAAGAAAGAAAGAGCTTAAGAGAGCATATGAGATCCTGTGATAAGTCTTTGAGCTAATCGATTCTGTAGTTGTACTTCATTTTTAATGTATAAATGTGAACTTTGTTTCTTTTTTTTTTTTTCCTATATCAGGCTTGATAAACCTTGATTGTGTTTATCTTGCTGACACCTCCCCCTGACAGTAGTAAAAATAATAAAGATACACATGTTCACACATCCTGGCAAAATTCCTGAACTTCGTGGGTGACAGGAGCAGTGTACAAATTTTCACACGGAAGGAAGAGGCTATTTTTAAATAGGAAAGCAGGGTTGCCTGGGTGGCTCAGTTTGGTGAGCATCAGACTCTTTTTTTTTTTTTTTTAAAGATTTTTATTTATTTATTTGACAGAGAGAGATCACAAGTAGGCAGAGAAGCAGGCAGAGAGAGAGGAAGGAAGCAGGCTCCCTGCTGAGCAGAGAGCCCGATGTGGGGCTCGATCCCAGGACCCTGGGATCATGACCTGAGCCGAAGGCAGAGGCTTAACCCACTGAGCCACCCAGGCGCCCAGCACCAGACTCTTGATTTGAGCTCTGATTATGATCTCAGGGTCCTGAGATAGAGTCTCAGGTGGGGCTTCAAGCGGGGTGTGGGGCCTGCTTGGGATTCCCTGTCTCCCAGGATGCGTGGTTGGTTCAGTCAGTTGAGTGTCTGCCTGACTTCAGCTCAGGTCATGATCCCAGGGTCCTGGAGCCTGGGATCCCCTCATTGGGCTCCCCACTCAGCTGGGAGTCTGCTTCTCCCTCTCCCTCTGCCCCTCCCCACTCCACTCTCTCTGTCAAAAAAAAAAAAAAAAAAAAAAAAAAAAGGAAAGCAAATAAAACTAGCCTGAGAAGTCTCATTTGCTGCACTGGAAATGGAAAGTAATATCTACAAACAGAAGGGAAACTGCAACTCAGAGCCCAAAGTCCTATTCCTGGACAAAATGTCATTCATCTTTCGGGACTCAAGAAAGACAATCTTAGACACTCAAGGGCTCAATATATTGCCCGGAGATGCTAGCTAAAGAAAATACTCAAAGTTCTCTAGCTAACTGATAATTATATTAGAAAAGAGATCTCAATATTGGGCAGGTGAAGAGTACAGTACTTGTGAATAATTCATTTTTTTAAAGGTTTTTTTGGTTGTTGTTAGATTGAGAGAGAGCACAAGCACAAGCAAGGGGAAAGTCAGGCAGAGAAAAAGGAGGCTCCCTGCTGAGCATGGAACCACAGGATCTGAAGGTTTAAAGCAAATGCAAGGTTTAAAGCTAAGGTTTAAAACGAATGCAAGTTGGGGCACCTGGGTGGCTCAGTGGGTTAAAGCCTCTGCCTTCTGCTCAGGTCATGATCCCAGGGTCCTGGGATCGAGCCGCACATCGGGCTCTCTGCTCAGCAGGGAGCCTGCTTCCTCCTCTCTCTCTCTGCCTGCTTGTGATCTCTATCTGTCAAATAAATAAATAAAGTCTTTAAAAAAAAATAAAACGAATGCAATTTAATGGATAGAATAAAGCACAACAGATTCCAGGTTAGTAAGTGCAAATAAGCCTAATTCTCCTATTTAGAAGACCAAAGACAACAGATTGAGTTGTTACAAACCCACCTGTTAATGATTTGCATTTAAAAGTGTTAAAAAGGGGGAGCCTGGATGGCTCAGTCAATTAAGCCGCTGCCTTTGGCTCAGATCATGATCCCAGGGTCCCATCATTGAGCCCTGCATGGGGCTTCCTGCTTGGGGGTTGGGAGAGCCTGCTTCTCTCTCTCCCTCTGCTGCTTCCCCTACTTGTTCTCTTTCTCTTTGAAAACAAAGTCATGGACAGATATAGATCATAAAAATACAAGTAAGAGGTACCTGGGTGGCTCAGTTGGTTATGCATCTGACTTTAGCTCAGGTCCTGATCTCGGGATCCTGGGATGGAGCCCTGCCTCAGGCTCTCTGTACTCAGTGGGGAGTCTGCTTGTCCCTCTGTGCTCTTTCTCTCAAACAAATAAATAAAAGCTTTAAAAAAAATAGAAACAAAAGGAAAGCAGGAATGAGATATTGTCATCAGATAAAATTAAAATTAAGGCCAGATACATTAAAAACATCAAAAATGCTATCATTTAATAAGAACACATAATACTGTACATGTATGTATAACGTAACAGAATATATTTTCCATATTTGTAAGTAAAATTAATAATGATCCATAATCTGTAAAGACAACCTGAGTCATAGATGTTTATGAACCAAACACGGGTAAATGAATAAATAATATTCATTTTCACAATTTAACTGAATTTCATTTAATTTGGCAAAAAAGCAAATCATCGAGGAATTGTATAATACAGTTCGTAAGCTTGATTTAAAAGCAAGAACACTTTCTAATCTACAGAGAATATACACTCTTTATGTCCATAGAAATCAATTATGTACCTGGCCATAAAGAATATGATGACAAATTTTAGGGGCGCCTGGGAGGCTCAATGGGTTAAGCCTCTGCCGTTGGCTCAGGTCATGATCTCAGGGTCCTGTGATAGATGCCCTGCATCGGGCTCTCTGCTTGGTGGGGAGCCTGTTTCCCCCTCTCTCTCTGCCTGCCTCTCTGCCGACTTGTGATCTCTCTCTCAAGTAAATAAATAAAATCTTTAAAAAAAAGAATATGATGACAAATATTTAAATCCCAGGAGATTCTGTAATTCAGAAACTTTAATTATAGCCCAATATAAATAGAAATTAACCACAGAATGGTTTTCTAAAATTTTGCTTGGGAATTAAGAAACAATTTCTCAGATCTAAGAGATAATCAAAAGTATTAGGACAAATATGTGAACTTAGCAAAGTCAGTGGATACAAGGTCAGTATACCAAAACCCAACTGTTTTCTATATACTAGCAACAAACTATTGGAGAATGAAATTTTCAAAGACCATTTATAATAGTATCAAAATATTTATGAGCACATTTAGCAAGAGATGTATTAAATTTACTACAAAACATTGTTGACAGAAATTAAATAAGTATCTTTACTCTCATAAATGGAGACATATACTTATGGATTGGAAGACAGTGTTGTTAAGAAGTCAGTTCTTTCCATGTTGGTCTGTAGATTCAAAGCAATTTCAATCCTGAATCCTAGCAGGCTTTTTCCTTACTTTTTCAAGATTTTTTTTTTTTAAGATTTTATTTATTTATTTGTCAGAGAGAGGAGAGAGAGCGAGCACAGGCAGACAGAGAGGCAGGTAGAGGCAGAGGGAGAAGCAGGCTCCCCGCCGAGCAAGGAGCCCGATGTGGGACTCGATCCCAGGACGCTGGGATCATGACCTGAGCCGAAGGCAGCTGCTTAACCAACTGAGCCACCCAGGCGTCCCCTTTTTCAAGATTTTATTTTATTTATCTCTCTCTTTTTTAAAAAGATTTTATTTATTTGACAGAGAGAGATCACAAGTAAGCAGAGAGGCAGGCGCAGAGAGAGAGAGTAGGAAGCATGCTCCCTGCTGAGCAGAGAGTCTGATTCGGGACTCGATCACAGGTACCCCGAGATCATGACCTGAGCCAAAGGCAGAGGCTTAACCCACTGAGCCACCCAAGTGCCCCTATTTATCTCTTTTTAAAAAAGATTTCTATTTATTTGAGAGAGTGGGAGGAGGGACAGAGGGAGAGGGAGAAGCCGACTCCTTGCTGAGCAGGGAGCCTGAGGCAGGGCTTGATCCCAGGATCATGACCTGAGTCCAAGGCAGATGCTTAACCAACTGAGCCACCCAGGTGCCCTTACTTATCCCTCTGACAGAGAGAGAGCATAAGCAAGGGAAGTGGCAGGCAGAGGGAGACGGAGAGGGAGAGGCAGACTCCCTCATGAGCATGGAGCCCAACAGGTGGTTAGATCCCAGGACCCTGGGATCATGACCTGAGCCAAAGGCAGACACTTAACTGTCTTAATCTCCACCCAGGTGACCCCCCCCTTTTTTTTTCTTTGGATATTAAAATATATAGGCACGCCTGGGTGGCTCAATGGGTTAAAACCTCTGCCTTCGGCTTGCCCATGACTCACTCCCTGCTTAGTGGGGAGTCTGCTTCTCTCTCTCCCTCTGCGCCATCCACCTCATGTTCTCTCTCTCAAATAAATAAATAAAATCCTTTAAAAAAATAAGCAGGTGTATGCCTGGGGGTGCCTGGGTGACTCAGTCGGTTGAGCATCAGACTCTCGGTTTAGGCTCAGGTGGTGGTCTTAGGGTCCTGGGATTGAGCCCAGCATCAGGCTGCCTGCTCAGTGTGCTTCTCTCCCTCTCCCTTTGGCCCTCCTCCTGCTCGTTCTCTCTCAAATAAGTAAATAAAATCTTTTTTTTTTTTTTTGATATGTGCCTGGAACAGTCTGACTCTCGGAATGAAGCTGACTTGATTCAATCAAGGAATGATTAAAATAATAGGAAAGGTAGTTGGTCTCCCTCCAGATGGGTAGTAGTGAGAGAATAAAAGTTAAAGGAACAAAGTTAGGAATATTTAAAGAATTGAGTGATTTTCATAGGAGTATCGTTGATAGCAGAGTATCAAGCAGATCTTTTTTTCTAGAAATTAACAGTTGATTCTTTTTTTATTTTTTATTTTTTTTAGTTGATTCTTTTTTTAAAAGATTTTATTTATTTATTTGAGAGAGAGAGAGCATGAGACTGGGTGAGTGGCAGAGAGAGAAGCAGACTCCCCACTGAGCAGAGAGCCGATGCGGGACTCCATCCCAGGACCCTGAGAGACCATGACCTGAGCTGAAGGCAGATGCTCAGCAGCCTTCAGCTGAGCCACCCAGGCGCCCCTCACAGCTGGTTCTGTACTTTATATGGAAATGCACAGGAGTGGGACTGTGGTGAGTGCCTGAGTGGCTCAGTTGGTTAAGCATCTGCCTTGGGCTCAGGTCATGATCCCAAGATTCTGGGATCAATTCTGCATTGGGCTCCCTCCCTAGCAGGGAGTCTGTTTCTCCCTTTGTCTCTACCTGCCGCTCTCCCTGCTTGTGCTCTTTTGCTCTCTCTCTGACAAACAAATAAATGAAATCTTGAAAAAAAAAAAAAAAAGCTTAAGGTTTGTAAAAAAAAAAAAAAAAAAAGGAAATGCACAGGACTTAGAAAGTCTAAGACAATCTCAAAGAACAACAAATCTGGAGGGCTTACTGGGATTTCAAGACAAAGCGAGCTATATAAGACAGAGTGGTCAGTGTAAGAAAAGGTAAGTAGGTATTTACTGGATATCTATATGAAAATAAGATGAATCTGGCCTCTGTCTCACACTATATACAAAAATTAATTTGAGATAGATCATACATTTAAGTACAAAAGCCTCTAGAAGAAAAGATAAGAGAAATTCTTCATGAATCAGGAGATTCTTCAAAAATCAGGAGATTTTTTCTTTTAAGGTGACACGAAAAACACTAACCATAAAATAAAAACATCTCCACTCATTAAAAGATATTAGAGGGAAAAGGAAAGCCACACTGGGAGTGTATATTCTAAATATATACATATGGCAAAGAACTCTTATCCAGACATGAAGAATTCCTATATATCAAACAACCCAGGTTATAAAATGGGCTAATTCTCAGGGGAGTGTCTGTCAACAGGCACTTTACAAAAGAAGCTATCCCAACGGTCAAAAAGAACATGATAAGGAGCTTCACTTCTCTACAGGTCAAGGACACGCAAAGAATACCGCAAGGAGATATCACTAGACACATAGCAGAAAGGTTACACTTTAAAAGACTGACAAGGGGTGTACGGGCGGCTCAGTTGGTTAAGTGTCTGCCTTTGGTTCAGATCATGATCCTGGGATAGAGTCTCACATCGGGATCCCTGCTCAGTGGGGAAGAGCCTGCTTCTCCCTCTGCCTGCCGTTCCTCCTGCTTCTGCTCGCTCTCCCACAAATAAATAACATCTTAAAAAGACTGAGGATGCCTAGTGTTGCAAGGGTGTGGAGCAACCGCCACTCACACACCCATTGCTAGTGGCGTATAAAATGGTACAGGCATTGTGTAAAACTGTTTGGCGATCCTTATACAAATATAATCCGTGACCCAGCAGCTCCACTCCCGCGTATATACTGAAATGAGTTCACAAAAAGACTTTTACACGAAAGTAAACAGCAGCTTTATTCATAGTTGTCCCCAAGTTGGAAACAACCCAAATGTCCATCAACAGGAGAATAAACTGTTTGTATTTATAAATCAAATATTACATAGTGACTAAGAAACAATCGGCACACAGAACAACAGGGATGTTTGAAAAACATTATGCTGAGTGAAAGACGGGAAACGAGCTTTTTTTTTTTTTTTTAAGGATTTTATTTTTATTTTTTTTTCTGGGTATTATTTTGTTTTATTTTATTATTTTTTTCCAATTTATTTATTTTCAGAAAAACAGTATTCATTATTTTTTCACCACACCCAGTGCTCCATGCAAGCTGTGCCCTCTATAATACCCACCACCTGGCACCCCAACCTCCCACCCCCCCGCCACTTCAAACCCCTCAGTTTGTTTTTCAGAGTCCATAGTCTCTCATTAAGGATTTTATTTTTATTTATTCATGAGACACAGAGGTAGAGGGAGAAGCAGACTCCCCATCACCCAGCAGAAAGTCCAGAGAGTCAGGAGAGATCCCAAAACCCTGGGATCATGACCTGAGCCAAAGGCAGACTTAACTGAGCCACCCAGACACAGCCTAACAGGCTGATTTTATTTTTATTTTTTAAAAGATTTTATTTATTTATTTGACAGACAGAGTTCACAAGTAGGTGGAGAGGCAGGCAGGGGGGGGGGGAAGCAGGCTCTCCACTGAGCAGAGAGCAAGATGCGGCCTCGATCCCAGAACCCTGGGATCATGACCTGAGCCAAAGACAGAGGCTTTAGTCCACTGAGCCACGAAGGCACCCAACAAGCTGTTTTTAAATGACGTTCAGGGGCGCCTGGGTGGCTCAGTGGGTTAAAGCCTCTGCCTTTGGCTCAGGTCATGATCCCAGGGTCCTGGGATCAAGCCCCACATCAGGCTCTCTGCTCCGCAGGGAGCCTGCTTCCCCCCCCCTCTCTCTCTGCCTAATTGTGATCTGTCTGTCAAATAAATAAAATCTTAAAAAAAAATGACGTTCAAAAATAGGTAAAATTAACCTATAGGATAGAAGTCAGGATAGCGATCCCCTGTTTTCTCTGGAGCCCTGGAAACGTTCTAGGTTTGAACTGGTGGTGGTTACATAGGCTTTGCTTTCAAAACATATACGTTTTGGGACGTTTGGGGGGCTCCCGTCCTGATCTCTGGGTCTGGGATAGAGCCCTGAGTTGGGCGCTCTGCTTAGCAGGGAGTCTGCTTCTCCTGCTGCCCCTCCCACCCTGCTCCTACAATCTTTCTCACTGGCTCTCAAATAAATTTTTTAAAATGTGCATTTTGGGGCACCTGGGTTGCTCCGTCCTTAAGTGTCTGCCTTGAGCTCAGGTCCTGATCCCAGGACCCTGAGATCAAGCCCCACATCTGGCTCCCCACTCAGCGGGAACCCTGCTTCTCCCTCTTCCACTCCCTCTGCTTGTGTTCCCTCTCTCACTGTGTCTCTCTGTGTCAAATAGATAAAATCTTTTTAAAAACGTGCATTTTGCTTTATGTGAACACCTTCAATAAAGAAAACAGGAAAAACAAACTACAGATAGTCTGGAAATTTTTAAGAAAAAACACTTCATATGAAACACTAATGGACACAGCTTTAGCCATACTCAGAGGGACATCTATACTCATTAATCCTGTGATTACCCAAAAATACTAAAAATAAAGTGTATTTAATCCAATAAACTATTAAACCAATAAGATAAGCAAAAATAGCGTTTAAATAGAGTAAAGTGGAAAGTAAGGAAGTATAAAATGAAACAGTAGAAAAGTAAGTAAAAGAAAATGTTATTTCTTTGAAGGGACGAATAACATAGAGCAACGAACAGGTTTTGAAAATACCTGGGGTCCATCAGCGGTTCTTGTGATTTTTGTCTCAAAACTTCGGTGCTGTGTTCCCATAGCAATGGAACTTGGTGAGGTTCATTCATTTATTACATGTTAAAGAATCTGTTGGACCTCGAAATCCTCAAGCCACAGTTTTATGATCTGGTAAGAGAGACCAAGAGGTACAGCAGATTTCAGCTGCTTTGTGCGTGGCAGAGAGCAGGTGCCTGGCCATTTACGCACCTTAGAACACTTCAGGGGCACGACGGCTCCCATAAGGTAGGTACTGCCCTCATCTTGGAGACGAAGTTAACCCAGCTTGGCCGCTCGGGTTGCGGCTGTGAAATCAGGGCTGACCCTGGACTCCGCAGACCAGGAAGGTAGGAAGAAGCTCTCTGGATTCAGAGGCGATGGAGGCGCCTCCATGGGCTCTGGTGTCGGGAGCGGAGGCCTGAGGCGCGGTCCCGTTAGGCCTGCGGGATGGAACGGGCAGGTGCAGGCCCCGAGACGCGCGCGTGCGCGGGGGTGATCTGGGTCGGTAATTTGCAGCCAGGCGACAGCCAGGTGCAGCCGGCTGGGTGGCGGGCGCGGGTGCAGCGCCCCCTGGGCGGGCCGGTGGGCTGGCGGCCGGGGACGCGCGCGGGGCGGCTCGGGGGCGCGCGCGGGGCGGCGGGGACGCGCGGGGCGGCGGGGACGCGCGGGCGCTGAGGCCTGCGCGCCCGGCTGCGGGAGCCATGCGGCGGGCAAGGAGCAGCGCGGCGGCCAAGCCACGCGGGCAGAAGCGCCCCGGGGCCTCCGGTACCTCCGGGGCCCCCGCGGCCACCCCCTCGGCCCCCAGCGCCAGCCGCGCCCGGCGCTCCGCGGGTCAGGCCGGGGGCGACAGCCGGGAGGCGGCGAGGCAGCCGTCGGCGAAGCGGCGGCCGAGGCAGTCGTCGCCGCGGGCCCAGGAGGCGGGCCCCGGGCAGCCGCCACCGGAGCTGCCGCCGCCGCCGCCGCCGCCGACCCCCTCTACCCCGGCTGCCACTGTGCCTGACCTGGGCGACCAGCGGGAGCGCTGGGAGACGTTCCAGAAGCGACAGAGGCTCACCTTCGAGGGCGCCGCCAAGCTGCTGCTGGACACCTTGTGAGTGCGGCCGGGCACGGGAGCCGGCGCCACGCGGGCCCCCTCGGTGCGGGAGCGGCTGTCGCGCGGGCCGGGCCAGCTTTTCCAGTCTGCTTCTTTTCCGCACCGGAACCGACGCGTGGCCCAGCTTAGCCCCAGGCGCGTCCCTCATTCGCACAGCCGCGTTGCCTTGGTGCGGCCGTGCGGCCCTGGACCAGACAGGGCGCTGCGCCCCCGGAGCGTGTGGAGAGCCGCGCCGCGTCCTGGGACACAAAGGGTCTGTCCCGGGGACAGCCATCGTGCTTGGGACGCTGTCTCTCTCTTGGCGCGCCGAAGGCGCGGGGGCCTTTCCCAGTGAAAGGAAGATAAACCCCACGACTTTGCGCCTACCTGACTCCCTTTTTATATTTGCGCACGTGTTTTTTTGGAGAGTGGGTGGGAGGGCGAGGTGGCGAGACGGGGAGAAAAGCTTGAATAGTTTTGAACCCACCGGGAGGCGAGATCCCGTTATTGTTCCCGGCGCTCCCTGGGAGGGAGCGGGAGTGCGGGGGAGGGGGCATTGATCCCGGGTAGAAGCGCGCGCAAAGAGATGCTCGGTATTCTGAGCAGCTGCGCGGTACCCAAGGGGAGGGGGAGGCGGAGGCCTTGGTTCTCCGCCGAATGATGCTCCCGGGTGGCTCGCTTTCCTTCGCCCCCAGCTTTGCTCCTGCGGGAGAAGAACCTCCATCCAGGTCCTTAGATCGCCAGGGGAGGATTTCAGAGTGTCTGGGATGTTCGAAATGAGCTATTAACTCTGGCAAGGGCCGCCCTCTTTTCTCCAAATGTGATAACATCTAGATCCCAGCCCTGAAGAACAGTTGTGCTACAGAAAAATATTTTAGTGCCCCAATAATCTATCTATGCGCCCATTTTTCTGTGAATTCCAAGGAGCGATCAAAACCACAGGAGGAAAAAAAACAAAAAACAAAAAACAAGGATAACCCACACTTGCATAACAACCTGAGGGTAACTCCTCTTCTTGAACAAAAACGTTCCTTTGTCCTTAATCCGGAAGAAGTTCTCTTAGTTAGGATGAGTCTTCTCGGAGATAAAAAACTTGGTTTCCTGTGTGCTTCACTTTCTGATTTATCTTGGGTTAGGGGCTGAACATTTTTTAATATTCATCATTAAATATGTTTGAGCCCCTGTGGTGAGCCACCAGTTGCTAAATGTAGGTGGTATAAAGATTCTCAGAAATGTAAAACTCAAATTTGAAGTAAATTTTTACTTTAAAACAAACTTGATAAATGGTCAAGAAAAAGATTTTTACATGATAAAAGACAAGATTTTTTTTTTTAACCTATCCGATTGGTGTGAGTGCATACATTTATTTAAATAACCAACCAGAGCTCGCTCACTCAGCTTATATGCAAAAAAGAATGTATAACTCTGCACTGTTTTTGTTATTATTGTATAGAAAGAAGTCTGGAGGATTATATAGCTAGTAGTTAACTGTGGATCCCTTGGGTGTTGAGATTATCAGAGACTTTCCTTTTTAACATCATCAAATATTGTAATGTTCTAATTTTTTTTTTTTTTTTACAACGAGCATTATTTGTGTATGCAGAAAAGATTTTAAATACATCAAGGAAACCTATTCAACTTGGAAGGAAACGGGGCGGGGTGGGGGGACATTCAGTCTTAATAATAAAAAAATGTAAATTAAAACTGCTGCAAGCTATTTTTCTGGTAATCATTGTTTGAGCAGGTGCAGTGAAATGTTCTCTCATTATTGAGAAGCGTTCAGCCCTTTTGGAGGTCAGTTTGACATTTTTGAGACTTAATAATGTTCCACTAAGGGTCTGGCTTATGTATGTTTCAAGAGGATTAAAATAGTGTGTAATGTGTATGTATAGCTCTGTAAAGAGCTCTGTTTATGCAAAATCCTGGAGGGGAATATAGCAAATTCCAAGAGCCTTTCTCAGAAGGCTTTTCCAAACCACCAGACTCAGGGCGCCTTGTCTTACTTTTTCATAACAGCCTGTGCTGCCTTTATCACAGTCCCTTAAAGATAGCTTGGGTAATTTGTTTGATGACTGCATGAGGTTGGTAAGGCCAGAAACCAGGTCTGCTGTACCTTGTTTACTGCTCTCTCTCTCCGGTGCCTTGCTCAAAAAACTCTTAGTGGGTTTTTGACATGCAAACAACAATGTTTAAGTGGTAGGATTAGGTCCTTCACCCAACTCCCATGTACCATGTATCTGGAATGTTTTCTTTCTCACCGCTTAACGGAATATGAGAAAGAAAAAAGAGAGGTCAGAGAAAAGGCTCTGAATCCTTTCTTTTATTTATTTCTATTATTTATTTAATTGCCAGTCCAACCTCAAAAGCAGAAATACGTGGAAGGGGCCGTCGTGTAGAGAAGACTTTTGTCCTATCTTGCTTCCTTCTTCTAACAAGGAAGGAGAGAAGCAGCAGGAGCTGGTCGGGGAGGTCCCTATCTTTCTGATTTTTTTTTTTTTTTTTTACAGATTTTATTTATTTGACAGACAGAGATCACAAAGAGGCAGAGAGGCAGATAGAGGGAGAGGGAAGCAGGCTCTCCGCTGAGCAGAGAGCCCGATGTGGGGCTCGATCCCAGGACCCTGGGACCATGACCCGAGCCGAAAGCAGAAGCTTTAACCCACTGAGCCACCCAGGTGCCCCTCTTTCTGATTTTTTGTTGTTGTTGTTGTTCAGAAATCCTTATCTTTCTGATTTTTTTTTTTTTCTGGGGTTTCATTTAGCGAGTACCAGGGCCTGGTGAAGCATACAGGAGGTTGCCACTGTGGAGCTGTTCGCTTCGAAGTTTGGGCCTCGGCTGACTTGCACATCTTCGACTGCAAGTGAGTGTTTCTCTCCCCAAGTTGCTGGAAAGGACTTCTTAGTTAAAACAGAGTCACCTCGAGCAGTATCTGGGGAGTCATAGTACCCATGAAACCGCATCAGGGAGCTGATCGTTGTTGGCATCAGGTGACAGGGACATAAGGGTTCCTTGTTCTTTTTTATTTTTCTCCTTTTGTATGTGCTAAATGTTTTCAGTAATAAGATTTTTTAAAACATGGGGGGGGCTAAAAATAATTTGGCCCGCTGTTTGTGTGTGGGGTGTGTGGGGTGTGGTGTGTGTGTGAAAGACAGCATTTCTACAGGAGAGCCCCCCAGGGACACAGAGTAAGGTCCCCCAGCTTCTGCCACTCAGCGTCACCCCAGACCATACCGTTGGTGGGTTGATGGGGAGTGGTGGTCGCTGGACTTAGGTCAGTCTTGGTACTGAATGGGAAGCCTTGGGTGGGCACAGTCTTCCTAGGGGTCCAGAGTTGGGCGCAGGTGAAGGGGAAATGAGCGGAGGATATGCATCCCGGGGAGCTTACCATGTTCCAGGCCCTCTGGCTCTGTTCTCCATGAGGCAGATGGTTCTGCCAGGATCTGTGGAGGGTTTCCTTTGAGCGCCTTCCCAGGCGTTGTGATAGAACAAGGACAGTGACTCCTGAACCAATAGTTAGCATATGACTCATGGTTCGCCAGGATCCAGTCCTGTTGTTAGAGAACTCTGTATGAAATCAGGAATTTTTGTCAAGGCGGACTGAGAAGGGGGTTTAGATTTCATCCCTAAGGTGATAATTTGGAGGGCCCATGTGACTCGGAGCTAGGCTTTCTGTGATTACAGAGGTGGGAAGCGGGAAACGGAAGCTTCCTTGTGCGTTTTGGTGTGGGTATCCCAGAAGCCTCAGACTGTAGCTATGCCTGGTACTTGTTTTGTAAGCATCTCTAGAATTTAACAGTTCCCTTTACTGCAATAAACTGGGGGGGGGGCCGGAGTGGCAAGGATGTGGTTGCTATGGGCCTGGTTTTCCCAGTGCCAAAAGGGGCTTCCCCTCCGGAGTCGGCCAGGGCCGGACAGGCTGGGTGGGGCCCCATTGGAGCTTTTGGTGCTGTTCACGGCCTTGGAATTCCTCTGTCTTTTTGTAGCTGCAGCATTTGCAAGAAGAAACAGAATAGACACTTCATTGTCCCGGCTTCTCGCTTCAAGCTCCTGAAGGTTAGTGCTGAGAGCAGGCGTGAGGAGCCCCTGGCTTCTGGCAGGTTCCCCGGGGGTGGGGGGTGCAGGCAGGTGGCACGGAGCAGAGCAGGATCTCTTCCTCGATTGTCCTTGTCATCCCGGGTTTCATGCGTATTTCTGCAAGGTCATGTTATTTTCCCCCCCTTTATATTTTGGATGCATATTTGATAGTACTGTGGAAACATTAAAAGACAATCAAAAAATAATATGATCACTCAAATCCTATCAACCAAAAGTAACCGCTAATTTATTTGGGTATATGTCCTTGTCCATTATTTTCTACCTGGTAAATGGAGCTAAATAATAATAATGATGACATTGTATATGCCATTATCGAAGTAGGATTTTGTCTTTCGTTCTGCTCTATGACCGACTTTTATTATTTCCCACTGAAGAATATATGACTTAAACAAAATTTTTTAATGGTGAATTCAAAATTTTCTTGAGGTGCAGCTGACGTGTAACATTATTAGTCTTAGGGGTACATCAGAATGATTCAATATTTGTATATATTACAACATGTTCAGCACAATTAAGTCTAGTTAACATTTGACACCAAATGTAATTAATTACAAAATCATTTTTTTTCTTGCAATGAGGACTTTTTTTTTTTTTTTTTTTTTTTAGATTTTATTTATTTATTTGACAGAGAATGAGTTCACAAGCAGGCAGAGAGGCAGGCAGAGAGAGAGCGGGGAGCAGGCTCCCTGCCCAGCACAGAGCCCGATGTGGGGCTCAATCCCAGGACCCTGAGATCATGACCCGAGCTGAAGGCAGAGGCTTAACCCTCTGAGCCACCCAGGCACCCACCTATTTTATTTTTAAAGACTTTATTTATTTGAGAGAAAGAACGAGCGAAAGAGAGCACACAAGTGGGGGCAGGGGCAGAGGGAGAGGGAGAAGCAGGCTCCCTGCTGAGTAAGGATTCTGATGTGGGACTGGCTCCCAGGGCGCTGGGATCATGACCTGAGCCTAAGGCAGACACTTAGTTGACTGAGCCACCTAGGCACCCCTCCATGCCATTTTATAACTGAAAGTTTATACCTTTTGATCTCCTTCACCCATTTTGCCCCCCTCCCCACCGGTCTGGCATTAAAATGGTAAATTTGATGGCATGTGAACTATATCCCAATTTAAAAAATCAAGTGCATGTCTGATACCAATAATGAGTACTAGGAAACTGAGATTAAAACTGAGGTGCCATTTCTTTCTTTCTTTTTAAAGATTTTATTTATTTATTTGATAGAGAGACAGCGAGAGAAGAAACACAAGCAGGGGGAGTGGGAAAGGGAGAAGCAGGCTTCCAGCCAAGCAAGGACCCAGATGTGGGACTCGATCCCAGGACTCTGGGATCATGACCTGAGCTGAAGGCAGATGGTTAATGACAGCCACCCTGGCATCCTACCATCGTACCATTTCAAGTAATGCAAAGAAAATTAAATAGTTAGGTGTTCAACTAACAAAACATGTCCTTTTTCTCTGTACTGAATATTACAGGAAGCCGAGAAAGTTCCTGAAGAAGAACTTAATGAGTAGATACCATGTGTCTATAGACTGGGAACCCAACGCAGTATTGATGTTTGTTCTCCCCAAACTGTTTATGGGTTTAAAACCATTTCTACCAAAATCCCAGGAAGGCTTTTGCAGACATATACAAGATTACTATACATTTTTTTTAAAGACTTATTTATTTATTTACTTATTTGGGAGAAAGAGAGAGAGCATGAGCAGGGAATGGGGGCAGAGAGGGAGAGGGAGAGAATCTCAAGCAGGTTCCCTGCTGAGCATGGAGCCTGAGGTGGGGCTCGATCCCACGACCCTGAGATCATGACCTGAGCTGAAACCAAGAGCCAGTTGCTTAACCGACTGAGCCATCCAGGTGCCCCAAGATTACTGTAAAATTCACTTGGAAATACACAGGCCCCAAAATAGCTAAATTAATGTCCACAGAGAACAATGAAGTGAGAGAAACTAACTGCACTCGGTATGGAAGCTTCTTCCGTGGACATGGTCATCAAGGGAGTGGTCAGAAAGAGATGTGGATCCGTAGAAGAGAATCGAGCTGCAGTGGTAGACTCGCTGCAGTTAGCTCAAATTATGTTTCAAAGCTCCTGTTTCCTTGTTGATTTTCTGTCTGGGTGATCTACCCATCAATGGAAGTAGGGGTTAAAGCCCCCTGGTATTACTGTATTATTGTCTGTTTCTTTAGTTTTCTTAATGGTTTCCTGATGAATCTAGGTGCCCCCATGTTGGGTATATTATTTACAACTGTTACATCCTCTTTTTTTTTTTTTTTTTTTAAGATTTTATTTATTTATTTGACACAGAGAGAGCACAAGTAACCAGAGCAGCAGGCAGAGAGAGAGGGGGAAGCAGACTCCCTGCTGAGCGGAGAGCCTGATGTGGGGCTCGATCCCAGGACCCTGAGATCAATGACCTGAGCTGAAGGCAGACGCTTAACCCACTGAGCCACCCAGGCAACCCCGTTACATCCTCTTGTTGGATTGTTCCCTTTGTCATTACATAGCGTCCTTCCTCTCTCCTTAATGGTATTTGTTTTCAGGTCTGTTTGGTCTGATGTCAGCATTGCTCTCCCTGCTTTCCTTTTGCCTCCATTTGCACGGTCAGTGTTTTTCCATCTCTTTACTTTCCATCTGCATCTGTCTTTAGGTCTGAAGTGAGTCTCATAGGCAGCATACTGATGGGTCTTGCTGATTTAAAAAATTGTAACTTTAGGGACGCCTGGGTGGCGCAGTTGGTTGGACAACTGCCTCCGGCTCGGCGTGATCCTGGAGTCCCGGGATCGAGTCCCACATCAGGCTCCCAGCTCCATGGGGAGTCTGCTTCGCTCTCTGACCTTCTCCTCGCTCATGCTCTCTCACTGTCTCTCTTTCTCAAATAAATAAATAAAATCTTTAAAAAAAAAAAAAATTGTAACTTTATTATTCCAAGGAGTTTTCTTATGCTTGGTACAGATTTTGAAAGGTACAAAAGCAAATCTTCCCTCCATTCTTCCTCAGTCCCCAGATCTCTTCCTCCCCCGCCCCCCGCAATCATTTCCTAATTTATTTATGCTCTTATTCCTGTACTTGCAGCTTTTTTTTTTTTTAAAAGCATATTTCCTTATGTGAATGTACCAGAAACAGTTTGCTATGTATGAACTTCTAGGTCGGGTGCCATTTTTTTCCCCAATTATAAACAACACTGTGGTGAACCTCCCTATGCGTAAATCTCTGATAATTTAGAAGTTATTTCGTTCGGGTCGCTGGTCAAAGAATACAAGCTTTTGGGGTGCCTGGGTGGCTCAGTTGGTGAAGCATCTTCCTTTGGCTTGAATTGGGATCCTGGGATCCTGGGATCCAGCCTCACATCTAGCTCCCTACTCGGCAGGGAGCCTGCTTCTCCCTCTGCTGCTCCCCCTGATTGTGCTCTCGCTGTCTCTGACAAATGAATAAAATCAAAAAAAGAAAAAGAAAAGGCTTTTGGTACACTGTCGCTAATATGGGGCAGGCTGGGGCTTTCACTCTATCCTGGGTTCCCCTTGCCCCAACTGTGGCGCGACACGCTTTGCTGTGCCCTTGCTGTAATGGTGTGTTTCAAGACGTCTCCTCTATGAAATCGCTGGGGTCTCGGAGTGCCATCTTCTGTCGCATCTGACCAGCCCCTGGCCTCGCAGGCTTGGCGTTGAATAGATCAGCCCCTAATTGAGTGAATGAATTTGTGAGTCCTGGTCTCTCCTAGTGAGTGAGATTTAATCCTAGACACTTGGGGCCACCTTGTCTCCTTTTCTTTGTCTGCCCGTTGATCCTTTGTGTGGGTGACTGGCGGAAGAGGGGGACCCTTGGACTGCACACTGGTCCCCATATTCCCCATAAAGCCAGAGAATGCCGGTGTGTTCTGCTCAGAAGCGTGCTAGACGCTGTGGCCCAGTTCAGCTTCGCCCCAAGTGCCGGGGACCGATGGTTCCTGAAGGTGCCACCATGTAACAGCCTTAAGCTCTTGGGTCTCGGAATTGGTACTTTTTTCCCATTTTTCCCTCCTTGGGCCTGCTCATCAGTTTATTTTCCTGGTGCTCTACGGCACCGCCCGTGGCCCCAGCCTGTTGAAGGGGTGTTTTTATGTGTTTTTGTTTTTTTAGCTTTTTAAAAAAAAGTTTTGTTTATTTATTAGAGGGAAAGCAGAGTGAAAAAGAGAGCATAGGTGGAGGGGCATGGGGAGAGGGAGAAGCAGGGTCCCTCTGATGCCCTGCTGAGCAGGGATCCTAATGCGGGACTCGATCCCACAACCCAGGGATATGACCCGAGCTGGAGGCTTAACTGACTGAGCCACCCAGGAGCGCCGATACAGCTTTTTATTCTTTTATTCTTGAAGCCTGTGGAGGGTTTTGAGCAGGGTGGTGACAAGGCTTGCTTCAGCATTTTTTTGTTTTGTTTTTTAAAGAATTTATTTATTTATTTGACAGAGAGATATCACAAGTAGGCAGAGAGGTAGGCAGAGAGAGAGAGGAAGAAGCAGGCTCCCCACTGAGCAGAGAGCCCGATGCGGGACCCGATCCCAGGATTCTGGGATCATGACCTGAGCCGAAGGCAGTGGCTTAACCCACTGAGCCACCCAGGCGCCCCCAGCGTTTTATTTTTTATTTTTTAAGATTTTATTTATTTATTTGACAGATCACAGTAGGCAGAGAGGCAGGCAGAGAGAGAGGAAGGGAAGCAGGCTCCCTGCTGAGCAGAGAGCCCAATTTGGGCTTGATCCCAGGACCCTGAGATCATGACCTGAGCCGAAGGCAGAGGCTTTAACCCACTGAGCAACCCAGGTGACCCTGCTTTAGCGTTTTAAAAGCTGGCTTGGCTGCAGTGTGGGTAGGTAGCCATGGAGACAGGTAGGTGGTTAAGAGGTTGCTGGGGTGGCCAGGCGATGGGAACGTGGGCTTGGGTGGTGGACATGGAGGTGGAAAGAAAATAGATACTTGAAATTTATGTTAGAGAAGTGGCTCTAGACCTTCAGTGAGTGCATGATTATGTGGACGGCGTGTTAGGGGCCCCGCTCCGGATTCTTTAGGTCTGGGAGGGGGACCTCGAGAAAAAGAAAAGAATTTATTTATTTATTTTTAGAGAGAGCAGGTTGGGTGGGGGGAGGAGAGCGAGAGAGAATGTCAAGCAGACTCCGCACTGAGCGTGGAGCCGGACATGGGGCTTGATCTCACAACCCTGAGTCATGACCTGAGCCGAAACCAAGAGTTGGGCGCTCAACGGACTGAGCCACCAGGTGCCCCGAACTGTCTCAATCTTCTTAAAGGTTTTAAAAGTTTCCGAGTATCCCAGTTTCGTGAATGTTCATCATTGCTTTGACCAGTCTTCTATTGACAGCTGTTTCCAGTTTTTCCCAATCTTTAGCCTTGTTCTAAATAGTGCTGGAATGTCTGTATACATGTCACTGGACACGTATGAGGTTTGATCGTAGGATTAACTCCTAGAAGTGGAATTGCTGTGTTAAAGGATGTGTACATTTTCAAATGTTGGTAGATGTTGCCGAATTCTACCAGTTTATTTCCTACGATATTGGAGAGTGTACTGTTTGTCCAACTGTTTTTTATTTGTGTCCTCCTGACAGTGAAAAAAAAAAAAGAAACCTCATTGCCGTTTCTGAGTGTGCTTATCATTTCGTAGGTGAAAGAGTGATTTGTTTTCCTTCTGCTCTGTCATTTTGCCCAGTTTCCCATTTATCTTCTCCATTAAGGAAATGAGCCTTGTGACCATGATGTCTGGCAAATATTCTTTTTTTTTTTTTTTAAAGATTTTATTTATTTGACAGAGAGAGCGGGAGAGGGAACAGAAGCAGGGGAAGTGGGAGAGGGAGAAGCAGGTCTCCCGCTGAGCAGGGAGCCTGACGCAGGGCCCTATCCCAGGACCCTGGGATCATGACCTGAGCCACCCAGGCGCCCCTCTGGTGAATACTCTTTTCCTTGTTTGTCCTTTATACGTGGATTCAAGTATAGTCAATAGTTGTCTTCAGATCCTGGGCAGAGCTGTTGGGGGACATGAAGAGCCCATCGCTAGGGTCACCTGTCTCCCCTTTGAGGCCTAGGAGGCAGGCATTTTCAGTTTTCACTCCCTGGCATGGACAGGTTGTGCTGCCTTGCTGAGGAGCTGGGACAGCTGGAGGCTAAATCGTCCTATGTGCACTTGACTAAGAGAAACCACGAGCCTCTGTGCTCCGGCCTGAGGTGGCTCTGGGCAGTGTGGGCGGGTCCCTGTCCTTGCGATGCCTCTGTCTCTGTGGGAGACTGGACATGTCCTCATAACCCGGAGAGCCCTACAGAAGGGCGTCCCCTCCCCATGGAGCCTTTTAAAAGAGTGGATTTTTTTATGACCAAAAAAAAAAACAAGAGAGAAAAGACAAAGAATCTCTTTGCAAAAGGGAACATCTCTTTCGCTTGTTCCTCTGCAGGGAGCCGAGAGCATAACCACTTATACGTTCAACACGCACAAAGCTCAGCACACCTTCTGTAAGAGGTGCGGCGTCCAGAGTTTCTACACTCCGCGCTCCAACCCTGGAGGCTTCGGTGAGTGAAGGAAGCCGGCTGCCCATGCCGTGGGGGACACCGGGACACCTGCAGCCGCCCTGGGTTCATTGGCCAATTGCTAGGCTGGGCGCTGGCCTATCCAGCTTGCCTCTTGCTAGGCCGGGCTGTGGACTGGGGGTCTCAGAAGCACATGGCTCTTCAGCAACGCTCTTTTCCAGGGATGGGTTAGAAGATCGGCTCTGGTCACCCATCCAGATCCTGCCTTCATTTGCTGGTCGCTGGGGGCTGACTGTGGAGGGGTAGACCCGGAGGACAGGGGAAGGGCCCGGTTGGAGGGGAGGGACGGGGTAGTAGGGGAGGGGATTTTCACCCCGAGGATGGTTCAGAGAGTGAGGAGTACTGATAATGGTGTTAAAAATGATTGCATTTAAAAAAAATTTTTTTTTCAGTTTGTTTAAAATGTAAACAGTGAGAATCCCCAAGCCCCTCCTCCTCAGGTCCGACTTGGATCTGAGTCCAGTAAACAGCCCTCAGATGGTTGTTCAGAATGACACCAGTTGCGGTGTCAAAGTGACAGTCAAGAAATTTTGCTTTCTTTCTTTCTTTTTTTTTTTAAGATTTTATTTATTTATTGTCAGAGAGCACAAGCGAGCGCAAGCAGGGGGAGCCACAAGCAGAGGGAGAAGCAGATTCCCCGCTGAATAGGGAGCCTGATGCTGTTCTCGATCCCAGGACCCGGGGATCAAGACCTGAGCTGAAGGCAGATGTGTAACCAACTGAACCACCCAGGTGTCCCCCCCCAAAAAATTTTTAAAGCAATCTCTACGACCAATGTGGGACTTGAACTCACGACCCTGGGATCAAGAGTTGCGTGCTCCATGGACTGAGCCAGCCAAGTGCCCCCATCCCACCCCATTTCTTTAGCAGCTCCTCTGGGTTCCTCATCCGCCACGTGGGGAGGCCTTCCTGCCTGTCTTAAGACTCAAGAAAGGCTTTTGGAAAGTAGAAAATCCTATAAAGCCGGGCAGATTTTTAATACTTAGAAAGTTTTACTGAAACCCTGGACGGGGCCAGTGAATTCTTCACACTGCCAGTCTGAGAATGCTCTAGGCTTGGATTTTGGTACTGTGGGCTCTCAGCATGGTACTGAGTGCTCTCCAACCCTGGCATCCCCGGCTTGGGGAGTCTGATCCCCTCGAGCCAGGAAGGAAAGGGAGCCGGGAGGCTGCCGTTGCGGGGTCCTAAGCTTTAACAGTGATTGCAGCTGGTGCTCGAAGGTGTGGGTTTGTCTGCGAGCCGCTCTCATTCACACCCAGGACCTTTCTCTGTGTCCCCTCCCCCAGGAATCGCTCCCCATTGCCTGGATGAGGGCACCGTGCGGAGTGTGGTCATCGAGGAGTTCAACGGGACCGATTGGGAAAAGGCCATGAAGGAGCACAAGACCATCAAGAACATGTCTAAGGAGTGAGCTCCTGCTTCTCCCGTCCCGAAAAGGAGGAACCGTGGGAGCCAGCCGCCGTGCGCCGGTGGTGCCCGTGAGTGTGGCTGACCTAGGCCACTGGTCCCGACGGCCCGAGGCCACCCTGATCTCCGCAGTTTGCTCAGCCACCAGCTTCTTTAGGCAGCTCTTCGTCCTTCCAGCCCAGATTTTGATGTAGGCTAGTCATCCTTTCTCTTCTCAACTTTTGTGTGATCTTTTAGAAAAATAAATATTTTTAACATGAAAGCAGTCACTATGGTTTGTCATTTTCTCTGCTGCTTTGATTTTCGTCCTGAGGCCAGGCATTTCGTCTCGGATGTTTATCCACCGCTGTTACAATGTATGTGACCAGGGTTACCTGGGTGGCTCAGTGGGTTAAAGCCTCTGCCTTCGGCTCAGGTCATGATCCCAGGGTCTTGGGATCGAGCCCCTGATCAGGAACCTCTGCTCAGCAGGAGCTTGCTTCCTCCTCTCTCTGCCTGTCTCTCTGCCTCCTTGTGTTCTCTGTCAAATAAATAAATTTTTTAAAAAAGTCCTTAAAAAAAAAGTGTGCAACCGGGAGGCGACTTTCGCGAGCGAGGAGACATGGCGGAGTACACGCGGTTGTGGAACTGTCTGGCGCTGATCCGCCTCCGAAACCCGCCGGTCAACTCCATCAGTACGGCTGTACTCCATGGAATAAAAGCGGGACTGCAGAAAGCTCTAACAGACCATACAGTAAAAGCCATTGTGATTCGTGGAGCAGATGGCAAATTCTCTGCAGGGGTACAGGTCTGTGATTCATCAGTCTTCTACAACGCACAGTGCTCACCATAGCACATACCCTCCCCAATGTCCATCACCCAGCTACCCCGTCCCCCCGAACCTGCTCCACCCCAGCAACCCTCAGTTTGTTTCCTGAGATTAAGAGTTTCTAGGGGCGCCTGGGTGGCTAAGTGGGTTAAGCCACTGCCTTCGGCTCGGGTTATGATCTCGGGGTCCTGGGATCAAGTCCCACATCGGGCTCTCAGCTCAGCAGGGAGCCTGCTTCCCTCTCCCTCTCTCTCTGCCTGCCTCTCTGCCTACTTGTGATCTCTGTCTGTCAAATAAATAAAATCTTAAAAAAAAAAAAAAAATGTGTGCGACCAAACTGGTGGGGAGAGATGAGAAGGCGAATAGTTACGAAACAACTGTAAGGTTGTGCATGGTTGAAAGCCACGTGAGTTGTAAAGATGAGAGCTCTAGGAGTTCAGAGGAGAGAGAGGGCTGGATAAAGAAGAGCAGAACTACTAACTGGAGTTTTTTTTTCTTCTTTATGATTTTATTTATTTATTTGACAGATCTAGCGAGAGAGGGAACACAAGCAGAGGGAGTGGGAGAGGGAGAAGCAGGCTCCCTGCAGGGAGCCTGATGTGGGGCTCAATCCCAGGACCCTGAGATCATGATCTGAGCCGAAGGCAGATACTTAATGACTGAGGCCCCCAGGTGCCCCTTTTCTTTTTGCTTTTTTTTTTTTTTTTTTAAGGTAAATCGGCTTCTGATTTTTTTTTTCTGATTTTTTTTTTAATTGGTGTCAAATACCCATAACATGAAATTGACCATCTTAACTCTTTTTTTTTTTAAAGATTTTTTTTTTTAAATTTTATTTATTTATTTGAGAGAGAGAGACAGTGAGAGAGAGCATGAGCGAGGAGAAGGTCAGAGAGCGAAGCAGACTCCCCATGGAGCTGGGAGCCCGATGTGGGACTCGATCCCGGGACTCCAGGATCACGCCCTGAGCCGAAGGCAGTCGTCCAACCAACTGAGCCACCCAGGCGTCCCTTTTTTTTTAAAGATTTTTTACTTATTTATTTGACGGATTGAATGAACACAAACTGGGGGAGGGCCGAAGGGAGAAGAAGACTCCCTGCTGAGCAGGAACCCTGATGGGGGTCTCTATCCCGGGACCTGAGCTGAAGGCAGATGCCCAATGGACCGAGCTGCCCAGGCACCCCCCACCGTAACCACCTGTAACTGTCCAGTTGAACGGTGTTGACTTCATTCACACTCGTGCAGCCAACTTCCAGAACTCTCTGTCTTCCAGAACTAAATCTCTACACCCATTAAACAACAACCTGGGGGTGCCTGGGTGGTTCAGTGGGTTAAGCCTCTGCCTTCGGCTCAGGTCATGATCCCAGGGTCCTGGAATCGAGCCCCGCATCAGGCTCTCTGCTCGGCAGGGAGCCTGCTTCCTCCTCTCTCTCTCTCTGCCTGCCTCTCTGCCTACTTATGATCTCTCTGTCAAATAAATAATAAATAAAATCTTTTTAAAAAAATAAAAACAACCTGGACTCTCTATTTTCACATGAAGCAAGATTTGGGAAGGTCGAATGGAAAAGTAACTGTGTGAACAGAGGTTCAGGGCCCAGAGTAAAGCCAGAGTGGACAGCAGCCTTCCAATGGGAGGAAGCAGTAGAAGAGATCAGAAAAATATGCTGGAAGCTGGACTGTGGACAGTCTTGGATATTAAGCTCAGGAATTTGAACTTTATTTTACAGGTTTTGGGGAGGCCCCAAATAGCTTTGAACAGGATGAGGAACACCTGGCCTGTTTTGAATGGTTCCCCTGTGCTCCCCCCCCCCCGCAAAACCTTGCTCCCCATTGCTGTTTATTATAATTAAGTCAACTTTCCCAGAGCATTCCTTTTGCTCCCAAACACTGAGTGTGTACATAATGGCACGTGCTTAAAAAACACTCGCTCTTTGTTTAGGGAGACTGATGAATCATGCATCGACTTTGCAAAGTAGACTAGCCAAAGAGACGGAACAGGGAGAGGAAAGAACAGAGGGACTGGGGTTCTGTGTGGTCACTACGTCTTCCAAGTCGGTCGATGACACTTTAAGGCTGTAATGAGCTGGTTGGAAATTACACTGGGAAAAACACGAGTACCTGATCTACATTTCCTATTGCAAGATTTCATGAAAACACATACTTTTGTGGACCTTTCAGAAACCTCAGTGACGTCATCCTGGGCCTTTTCTGCAGCCTGCCTTTTTAATGACATCTTGGTCTTTTCCTGTCAATACACATGTCCTCATTATGGACGGTTACTCAGAATTGCATGGTATGGATATAGTTGTATTTTCTTTTCTTTTTTAAGGTTTTATTTATTTATTTGACAGTAGGCAGAGAGGCAGGCAGAGAGAGAGGGGGAAAGCAGGCTCCCCACCACGCAGAAAGCCCGATGCGGGACTCGATCCTAGGACCCCGGGATCATGACCTGAGCCCGAGGCTGAGGCTTTAACCCACAGGGCCACCCATGTGCCCCTGGATATAGTTTATTCAACTGGTTGTTTTGTTCATGGTTTTTTGTTTTTTGTTTTTTTCATGGAAAATTGAGTTTCCAGTTTCTCCTTTCTAGTGAATATTGACGGCAAACATCCTCTCCTGTCCCTCTTTTTATACTTGGATCTTTGGGGATCATTGTTATATGTCTTCTGCATTCACTAGAGGAAGGAAATGGTTCTAAACATTCCCGAGAATTTCCTCAAGTCAGCCTCCACTGGCTGAATTAGTGGATATGCAAGTGATGGGAAATCTTTCAGATTCTTCTTTTCTTTCCTGAAATCAAGCTTCCCTTTATTTATTTATTTATTTATTTATTTATTTAATTTATTTATTTGACAGAGAGCTCACAACTAGGCAGAGAGGCAGGCGGAGAGAGAGGAGGGACGGAGCAGAGAGCCGGATGCGGGGCCCAATCCCAGGACCCCGGGATCATGACCTGAGCCAAAGGCAGAGGCTTAACTTACTGAGTCACCCAGGCACCCCTCAACCTTCCCTTTAAAAGTGGGAGGCCCATGGGGCGCCTGGGTGGCTCAGTGGGTTAAGCCGCTGCCTTCGGCTCAGGTCATGATCTCGGGATCCTGGGATCGAGTCCCGCATTGGGCTCCCTGCTCGGCAGGGAGCCTGCTTCCCTTCCTCTCTCTCTGCCTGCCTCTCTGCCTGCCTGTGATCTCTCACTGTCAAATAAATAAATAAAATCTTTAAAACAAAAAAAAAAGTGGGAGGCCCAAGGGCCAGTGCTTGCTTTCGTGACCAATGAGAAGCTCCAGGCTGGTGCCTCCAACCCCCCTCCCAGGGGAGTTAGGACAGCCTTGGCTATGGGCCTCTGTGGTTGCTCTGGTTCCAGGCGGACCTATGGGTTCCGAGGGAGCACACTTCGGCTATTGCCTGGTGTTTCCTTCCAGCAGCAATGCTGTGGCCATCTGACCTGGGGGTCAGTCACACTTGAGCATTCCGAGCTCACGGGCTCTGATGAACCGAGAATGCTTTCCCATACAACCTAGCCTCTTCCAGACTACTCAGACCTCTCCTCAGTGCACTTACTTACACCACATGTTAGGGGAGCCTGGTTGGCTCAGTCCCCAGAGCATACGACTCTTCATCTCAGGGTCCTTAGTAGGACCCCATCTTGGGTGTGGGCCCTTCTTCGATAAATAAATAAATAAATGACTCCTTTAAAAAAAATCACTATTTAAAGTAAAAATAAAAGGGGAGCACCTGGGTGGCTCAGTGGGTTAGGCCTCTGGCTTCGGCTCAGGTCATGATCTCAGGGTCTTAGGATTGAGCCCCACATTGGGCTCTCTGCTCAGCGGGGAGCCTGCTTCCCCCTCTCTCTCTTCCTGCCACCATGCCTTCTTGTGATCTCTGTCTCTGACCAATAAATTAAAAAAAAAATCTTAAAAAAAATTAGACCACATGTTAATCAGCTTTTAATTACTGCCGACTCCACTTTCCATGTGGGTTTTCTTTATAGTGTTAGAAAAGGGACGGGAGCCCCACTGACGGGTGAGTGGGGACAAGTAGGACGCTGCCTTGACCAAGACCAGGACCCCTGAAGAACTAGAGCTATATTTTTGTTCCCGAACCTCTTGTGGTCCCAAGAACATAAACGTTCTGTAACCCCAGGGGCTATTCCATCCCGCTCTGTGTGTCTCTCCATAAAGGCTGACATAAGGGTCACTTTTCACAGAATTCGTCAACTTTACACGTTCTTTTATGCAGCAGCTAACCTCGATGCTTTTTACCACCTGCAGATGAGATGGGTGGTCTCCAGGGTCAGGAATGTATCCTCCAGGAAACCCTCCCCTGATCTATGTGAAGAAAATGTTGGAATTTTAATTTATCCTTTTAAAATTTCTTTTCTGTGTATGCTTTGAAATGTGTGTAGTAGCACTTAAAACATATATGTTGGGTTTTTTTGGGGGGTGTCTTTTATTCCTTTTTTTAAAAGACTGTTTATTTTTGGGAGAGAGAACAGAGCACCAAGGGGGGCGGGGGAGAGTCACGAGGCGAAGCAGACTCCCCACTGAGCAGGGAGCCTGATGCAGGATTCAATCCCAGGACACAGGATCATGACCTGAGCCAAAGGCAGACACTTAACCAACTGAGCCACCCAGGCACCCCCTAGTTTCTATTTCTTGAGAATAAATGCATGCACGTGGAATTACCCAGTCAAGGAATACATACATCTTGAATGTTTTTTGACATACTGATTTCCAGAAGGTTCTACCATCTTGTGTTTCCTCCAGCAGCATACATGTGTCCATACCCTCACCCACAGAACACTGGGGATTATTATTTATAGAAATCTTTACACAATAGAAAAGTGAAAAGTGGCATTTTCTTTTGTGCTTCTTTTGTTAGTAGTGTTATTTATTTTTTCCCCATTTATGGTGTGTATGTGTGTGTGTGAGAGAGAGAAATACCTATTCATGTCCTCTGCAGTCTTCAATTTCCTTACTAGAAACCTCTCCCACCCTAGTCCAATCGCCACCTTCAGTGAAAAATGGATTTTCTTTCTTTCTTTTTTAATTTTTATTTTTAAGTAATTCTACACCCTGCATGGGGCCCAAACCCACAGCCCCGATATTCAGAGTCACGTGCTCTACCGACTGAGACAGTCAGGAGCCCCTGAAAAATGGATTTTCATTTTTGCTTTCCTTTGCTAGCTCCGGCTACTACTTAGACTGAAGAGTTTTTCATGTTTATCGTTGGGCATTTGGATTTGAGTGTTGTAACATTTTAAAATTTTTTGTTGTGAAATACCTGTCTTTTACTTTACATCTTATAGGCTTCCAGCCTAGCTGGGAAGGTCTGTCCCACTTCAAGGTACATATGCATTTAGTCCCCCAAATTTCCTAAGTGTTATTTTAATATTTTGATTTCTACATGAAAATCTATAATTCTTCTAGGATGTATTTTTGTATTTGGTATAAGGTAGGGAGTTTTTTCTTCCAAATGCCTGACCAACCACACACTTTCATTAAATACTTTCTTACTAATTGAACATAATAAAAAAAGGAAAAAAAAGGAAAATAAAAATAAAATAAGCTGACAAAAAACAACAACAAAATGCTTTCTCATTGAATTAAAATGCTACCTTTATTGGGTGCCTGGTTGGCTCAGTCAGTTAAGCACCTGATTCTTCTTTGATTTTTTAGATTTATTTATTTATTTTAGAGAGAGAGAGAGCATGGGAGGGAGGGACAGAGAAACTCAAGAGGACTCCGCCTGGACACAGAGCCCGAGGCAGGACTCAGTTCCACAACCCTGACATCATGACCTGAGCATAAACCAAGAGTGGGGTGCGCAACCGACTGTGCCACCCAGGTACCCCAAGCATCTGACTCTTGACCTCAGCTCAAGTCTTGATCTCAGGGTTGTGAGTTCAAGCCCCGTGCTGGGTCCCATGCTGGGACCCACTTTCAAAACAAAACAAACAAAATAAAAAAATAAAGTATCACCTTTATCATAGAGTAGTTTTTAGATAATTTGGATTTGTGTCCAAATCTTCTCTTCTGTTCAACATGGGTTTACTCCAGTATTTATATCTTTTTTTGTTTTTGTTTTTCATTTTAAATAACTGTTTTTGGGCGCCTGGGTGGCTCAGTTGGTTAAGTGACTGTTTTCAGCTCAGGTCATGATCTGAGCGGCCTGGGATCGAGTCCCGCATCGGGCTCCCACCTCTATGGGGAGTTTGCTTCTCCCTCTGACCTTCTCAGCTCTCATGCTCTCTCAAATAAATATATAAATATATAAATAGAATCTTTTTTTTTTTTTAAGATTTTATTTATTTATTTGACAGACAGAGATCACAAGTAGGCAGAGAGGCAGGCAGAGAGAGAAGAGGAAGCAGGCTCCCTGCTGAGCAGAGAGCCTGATGTGGGGCTCAATCCCAGGACTCTGGGATCATGATCTGAGCCGAAGGCAGAGGCTTTAACCCACTGAGCCACTCAGGCGCCCCAAGAATCTTTATATAAATAAATAAATAACTGTTTTGAGGGGCGCCTGGGTGGCACAGTAGGTTAAGCCTCTGCCTTCAGCTCAGGTCATGATCCCAGGATTCTGGGATCAAGCCCCACATCAGCCTCCCTCCTTGGCGGGAAGCCTGCTTTCCCTCTCCCACTCCCCCTGCTTGTGTTCCCTCTCTCACTGTGTCTTTCTCTCTGTCACATAAATAAATAAAATCTTTAAAAATAAATAAATTAAATAAAATAAAATACAAACAAGATTTGTAGTCTGTCGTGTTTACTTCACATTTACAAAGCTAGCATGTCAGACAAGTATCACCAGTTTCCGAGAGTGATGCCAAGTGTATCGTAGAGGGAACTAGAACATTTTAATGTAATCTTATGTTCACACTATTTCTTGAACTGAGATATAATTCACATACCATAATTCACCCTTTTCAGTCTAAGAGGTCTGGGTTTTAGTCTATTCACAAGCTTGTCCAACCTTCAGCACATTTTCATCTCCCTGTGTTCATTGGCAGGCACTCCTTTCCTCAATCCCCAAGCCCTGGAAACCACTGATCTCTTTCTGTCTCTACAGATTTGCCTATTCTGGACGTTTCATATAAACGGAATCTACCATATGTGGCCTTTGTGTCTGGTGTTCATTCAGCATCACGTTTCCAAAGTTCATCCTCATTGTAGTGTGTGTTGGGACTTCATTTCTTTTTATGGCGGAGTAATAAACAAAATACCATATTTTGTTTATTTTTCATCAGTGGATGGACATTTGGGTTTTATGAATGAGGCTGCTGTGAACACTCGTTTACAAGTCTTTGTATGAACATATGTTTTCAGTTCTCTTGGGTATAGACTTAGAACTGCAATTGCTAGGTCCTATAGGAAATCTTGAAGTTACTAAGGAACCGTGAAATTGTCTTCCACAGTAGCTACACCATTTTACATTCCCACCAGAAATACATGAGGGCTCTCATCGCTCCATATGCTCACTGAGTCTTGTTATTCAGTGTTTGTTAGTCTGTTTGTTTTAATCATAGCCATCCTAGTGGGTGCCAAGTAGTATCTTATAGTGTGTGTGTGTGTGTGTGTGTGTGTGTGTGTTTAATATTTTATTTATTTATTTGACATATAGAGAGGCAGTGAGAGAGGGAACACAAGCAGGGGGAATGGGAGAGAGGGAAGCAGGCTTCCCACCGAACAGAGAGCCCAATGTGGGGGCTCGATCCCAGGACCCTGGGACCATGACCTGAGCTGAAGGCAGACGCCTAACAACTGAGCCATCCAGGCACGCCTCTCATTGTGTTGTTATTTGTATTTCGTTCAAGACTAGTGATTGTTGGCCATTTGTATACCTTCTGGAAGAATTGTATGTCCATGTGCTTTGCCTATTTTTTCAATAGGTTGTCTTTTTGTTGAATTGTAAGGGTTCTTTATATATTTTGGATACTAGATCCTAATCAAATAAACGATTTGCAAATACTTTCTCCCATTTCATTTTCTTTTTTTTTTTTAAGATTTTATTTATTTATTTGACAGAGAAAGAGAGAGAGAACAAGCGGAGGGAGTGGCAGGCTGATGGAGAGGGAGAAGCAGGCTCCCAACTGAGCAAGGAGCCCAATGCAGGGCTCGATCCCAGAAGCCCTGGATCATGACCCGAGTGGAAGACTGATGCTTAACTGACTACGCCACCCAGGCACCTTCCATTTCATTTTCTTGATGGTGTCCTTTGAAGCACAAGTTTTCTATTTTTTCTTCTGCTTGTACGTTTGCTGTCATATTTAAGAAACTGTGGTCAGGGTGTCTGGGCAGCTCAGTTGGTTAAGTGTCCGCCTCTTGGTTTCTGCTGGGGTGCTGATCTTGTGGTTCTGATATCCGGCCCCGCGTGGGGCTCTGCACTCAGCCTGGAATCTGCTTCAGATTCTCTTTCCCTCTCCCTGCTGCTCACTCTCTCTCTCTCTCTCTCAAATAAATGAATAAACAAAATCTTAAGAAAAAAATAAAAGAGGGGCGCCTGGGTGGCTCAGTGGGTTAAGAAATAAAATCTTTAAAAACAAAACAAAAATGAAAAACAACTTAGGTGATGATGATGATGATGATAGCCTCATTCCCCCGAAGTCCACTTAGTTTCGGACTGCTGGGTCTTGGTACATAGTCTTTATTTAAGTTGTATTCTTTTCTCCTGTTTTTCTTAAAAGCTGTTACAGAAACAGTGACTGAATTTTATTAATCTCACAGCACCTATAAATAAAAGAATATGGCTTTTCTTCTTAGTTTGTTGCTGTAATGAATTATATTGATGCATTTCCCCAAGTGAGACCATTGTGACATTTTAGAATAATATCCTGCTCCGTCATGGAACAATATTCCTTTTGATGTCCTGCTGGATTCAATTGGCCAGTATTTTCTTTTACATTTTTGCATCTGTAAAGGCATACTCCAGAGATACTGTGGTTGGTTTCCAGACGGCCACAATAAAGTGAATACTACAATAAAATGAGTCAAATGAATTTTTTGGTTTCCTAGTGTGTATAAAATTATGTTTACACTAGATTATGTATATTAACATTATGTCTGAAAAGAAGCACACACCTTAATTAAAAATATTTTATTGCAGGAGCTTGGGTGGCTCAGTTGGATGGTATCTGCCTTCGGTTCAGGTCATGATCGGGGAGTCCCAGGATAGAGTCCCGCCTCGGGCTCCCTGCTCAGCGGGGTGTCGGCTTCTCTCTCTGCCCCTCCCCTCCTCATATGTTTTGTCTGAAATAAATAAATAAAATATTTCAAAAAACTCTTTATTGCTAAAAAGTGCTAACCATCACCTGAGCTTTCAGTGAGTTGTCATCTTTTTGTTGGTGGAGGGTCTTAATTGGTTGTTGATGTCTGCCCATTGATCAGGCTGGTGGCTTTGGAGGTTGGGGTGGCCGTGGCAATTTCTTAAAATAACAGTGAAATTTGCCGCATCAGTTGCCTGACTCTACCTTTCACGAACAATTTCTCTGTAGCATTCGATGCTGCTGGATAGCATTTTACCCACAGTAGAGTTTCTTTCAAAGATCAGAATGGGTCCTCTCAAACTCTGCTGCCACTTTATTAACTCAACTTATGAAATATTCTCTTCTCTCTCTCTCTCTCTCTTTTATTTAGAGGGGGCAAGGGACAGAGGGAGAGAGAACCTTAAGCGGGCTCCACGCCCTGACGCGGGGTTCGACTCCATGACCCTGAGATTACAACATGAGACGAAATCAAGAGTAGGAGGTTTAGCTGAGGGAGCCACCCGGGCGCCCCACTTTATAGAATTTTCTAAATGCTTTACTGTCATTTTAACCGTCTTCAAAGCATCTTCACCAGGAGTAGATCCCATCAAGAAACCATGATCTTGGCTCATTCATAAGAAGCAGCCCCTGGGGGCTCCAGGATGGCTCAGTGGGTTAAAGCCTCTGCCTTCGGCTCAGGTCATGGTCTCAGGGTCCTGGGATCGAGCCCCGCATCGGGCTCTCTGCTCAGCGGGCAGCCTGATTCTGCCTCTCTCTCTCTCTGCCTGCCTCTCTGCCTACTTGTGGTCTGTCAAATAAATAAATAAAATCTTAAAAAAAAAAAAAAAAGCAGCAGCCCCTGATGTGTTAAAGTTTTCTGAGCTCACAGCCACTCAGTCCATCTTCAGGCTCCGCTTCTCTTGCTGTTGCCACCACATCTGCAGTGACTGCCCCCACTGAAGTCTCGAACCCCTCACATTCATCCGTAGGGTTGGAAACCACTTCTTTTTTTAAAATTAATTAATTAATTAATTTGACAGAGAGATCACAAGTAGACAGAGAGGCAGGCAGAGAGAGAAAGAGAAGCAGGCTCCCTGCTGAGCAGAGAGCCCGACATGGGACTCGATCCCAGGACCCTGAGATCATGACCTGAGCCAAAGGCAGCGGCTTAACCCACTGAGCCACCCAGGCGCCCCTGGAAACCACTTCTTCCAAACTCCATTTCATGTTGCTATTTTGCCCTCTTCCCATGAATCCCAAATATTCCTAATGGCATCTGGAATGATGAATCCTTTCCAGAAGGTCTTCAATTTACTTTGCACAGATCCATCAGAAGAATCACTGTCTGTGGCAGTTAGAGCCTTCTGGAGTCTTTTTTTTTTTTTTTTTTTTAAAGATATTTATTTGGGGCGCCTGGGTGGCTCAGTGGGTTGAGCCGCTGCCTTCGGCTCAGGTCATGATCTCAGGGTCCTGGGATTGAGCCCCACAGCGTGCTCTGTCCTCAGCAGGGAGCCTGCTTCCCTTCCTCTCTCTCTGCCTGCCTTTCTGCCTACTTGTGATCTCTGTCTGTCAAATAAATAAATAAAAATTCTTAAAAAAAAAAGTCTTTAAAAAAAAAAGATATTTATTTATTTGATAGAGATCACAAGTAGGCAGAGAGTGGGGGCGGGGAGGGGACCAGACTCCCTGTGGAGCAGAGAGCCAGATGCGGGCCTCGATCCCAGGACCCTGAGATCATGACCTGAGCCGAAGGCAGCGGCTTAACCCACTGAGCCACCCAGGCGCCCCTGAAGTCTATTTCTTAAATAAAAAGACTTGAAAGTTGAAATGAGCCCTTGCTGCACAGGCTGCAGAGCAGGTGCTGTGTTAGCAGACCTGAACACAGCGGAAGTCTCACCATCCGTCACCATCGGAGCTCTTGGGTGACCCTGTGCCTTGTCAAGCAGCAGTAATATATGTTTTTAAGAGTTTATTTATTTATTTGAGAGCAAGAGAAAGAGAGAGTGAGCATGAGAGGGGAGAAGGTCAGCGGGAGAAGCGGACTACCTGTTGAACAGAGAGCCCGATGTGGGGCTTGATCCTGGGACTCCAGGATCATGACCTGAGCTGAAGGCAGTTGCTTAACCCACTGAGCCACCCAGGTACCCAAGAAGCAGTAATATTTTGAAAGGAATCTTTTTTCTGAGCAGCAGATCTCAACAGTGGACATAAAAAATCCAATAAATCGTGTTGTAAACAGACGTGCTGTCATCCAGGCTTTGTTCCCTTTCTAGAACGCGAACGGAGTAGACTCCGCACAACTCTTAAGGGTCGCGGGGTGCTCGGAATGGCCCGCAGCGTTGGCTTCACTTGAAGTCACCAGCTGCGTCAGCTCTGGGCAGGAGAGTCACCCTCACCTCAGACGCTCTGAAGCTGGGCACTGGCTGCTCTCCGGCCGTGACAGTCTGGGTGGCGTCTCCACCGACAAAAAGCGGTTTCGTCTGTTTTGAGAGTCTGTACTTAGCGTGGTTGATTAGTGTAGCGTATTAGCTTGACGAGGGTCTGGAATCTTCTGGAGAACTCGCTGCAGCCTCTCCGTCAGTGCGTGCTGCTTAAGCCTGCCTGTCTGTGGTATGCAGACGATGCGGTTCCTCAGTCCTCCTGAACCAGCCTCGGCCAGCTTCAGCCTCTCCCGCTGCTTCCTCACCTCCCAGCCTTCCCTGAACTGAAGGGAGTCAGGGCCTTGCTCTGGGTTAGGCTTGGGCTGAAGGGGGTGTTGGGGCTGGGTAGGCCTCTCCAGATCACATCAGAGCCCACTTTCCCTGTAAGGCCTGTCTCATGTCCTTCTAGAACCTTCCTTTTGCGTTCACAGCTTGGCTCACTGGTACAAGAGGCCTAGCCGTCCGCCCGTCTCAGCTTCTGAGATGCTCAGTCATTTATACCTTTTGATTTCAAGTGAGAGACATGCAACTCTTCCTTTCCCTTGAACAGTTAGGGGCTGTGGTAGGATTATTCATTGGCCTCATTATAATATTGCTGTGTGTCAGGGACTAGAAAGGTCCAAAGGGAGGGTGAGAGATGGAGCAATGGCCAGGCAGTAAGCAGTCAGAACATACCCAACATGGACAAGTTAAGTTCACCATTTTATACAGGCCCGGTTTGTGGTTGTCCCCAAATAATTACAGTGGTAACATCAAAGATCACTGATTCCAGATCACCATAATAAATACCACAGTAACGAAATCTTGTAAAAAATCTATTATCATGTTGCCAGGGTGATTCAGTTGGTTAAGCGTCTGACTCTTGGTTTCGGCTCAGGTCATGATCTCAGGGTCATGGAATCTAGCCCCGTGGAGGTCTTCATGCTCATCACCCAGTCGGCTTGAGATTTCTTTCCTTCCGCCCCTCCCCCAACTCTCTCAAGTAAAAATGTATTTATTTATTTATAAAGATTTTAATTATTTATTTGACACAGAGAGAGATCACAAGTAGGCAGAGAGGCAGGGAGAAAGAGAGGGGGAAGCAGGCTCCCTGCTGAGCAGAGAGCCCAATGTGGGGCCTGATCCCAGTACCCTGAGACCATGACCTGAGCCAAAGGCAGACACTTAACCGACTGAGCCACCCAGGTGCCCCTAAATAAGTCTTTTCTAAAAATCTATTATAATTACCTTTCTAATTTTTCTATGGTTATTGGGTCTGTTCTCTCTCTCTCTCTCTCTTTTTTTTTTTTAAAGATTTTATTTATTTATTTGACAGAGATCATAAGCAGGCAGAGAGGCAGGTGGAGAGAGAGGAGGAAGCAGGTTCCCTGCGGAGCAGAGAGCCCAATGTGGGGCTTGATCCCAGGACCCTGAGATCATGACCTGAGCTGAAGGCAGAGGCTTTAACCCACTGAGCCATCCAGGTGCCCCTGTTCTTTTTTATTTTTTAAGTACATTTTAGTCCTATCCCATTCCATGAATAAGGGGTCCTGTCACCGGATATGATCCAGTTGGTGTCCCCAGCCTAGTCCCTGTTCTCAGCTGTGGGGCGACCAAGGTGTGAGCGTGGAAGGAGATTTGGAAGTGACCACCTCAGGGACTTGCTCAGCTGGACAGCATTTTTCTACTCTGCGAGGGACAGCGTGAGACTTTCCAGTGGAAGGAAACAGCCACCATCAGTCTGCCCTGGGGTCCAAACCCTGCACAGAGCCTGGCTCATCTCCCCACCCTCCCACCCCTGCCTTGCAATTACCGAGCTAAGCCGGTGCTCTTCCCTTCCGCCTAGGACCCCCGATGATGTAGTGCTAAGTGGCCTGATCCCGAGTCCTGGAAAGACTAAAAAGTACTGTTTTTCGTTAATCTTGCAATGAGGCAACTCTGCATTTTATGGAATTGAAATGCTTGGACCCTATTTATGACATTATGGTAGAGTTCAGCGGTAGTCCAAAATTTACCAGGAAGTCATCCATTTCCTGCAGATTTTCCAGTTTTGTTGCCATGGACCTGAATTAACATCTCCTATAATTTTTTCCATCTTTTCCATTTTTGTGGCTACAGTATCCATTCTGTTCCTAATAATAGCACTTGCATTTTTTTTTTTTTTTGTCTGAATTGGCTTTGCCAGGTGTTGGCTTGTTTGGTTTTTCAAAGAAAACTTATTTACCTTTCTACTAGCTTCTTATTTGTTTTCTCTTTCATCCACATTAAATTCCTCTTGCTACTTTTGCTTGGTTTATCTTGTTGATTTCCTTAAACTAAATCCCATAGTTCACTAATTTCAATCTCTTAAAAACAAAAGAGTACATATGTCCCATACAAAGTGTAATTTTTATTACCTCCTAGATAATTTGTAATTTTCTCTTTGATCTGCAGATTATTTTGGAGGATGTTTTTTGGTTTCTATGTAGAGTTTTTTCGGTCATTTTATAAACTTATTGAAAGCTATTTCTGTGTTTTTTTAAAGATTTAATTAATTGATTTGACAGAGAGAGCAAGCAAGAGAACATGAACCTTCCATTATTAATGTGTTTTTTTTTTTTTAAAGATTTTATTTATTTATTTGAGAGAGAGAGACAGTGAGAGAGAGCATGAGCGAGGAGAAGGTCAGAGAGCAAAGCAGACTCCCCGTGGAGCTGGGAGCCTGATGTGGGACTGGATCCCGGGACTCCAGGATCACGCCCTGAGCCGGAGGCAGTCGTCCAACCAACTGAGCCACCCAGGCACCCCTGTGTTTTGTTTTTTAAATAAAGAACTTGGGGTGGGGGGTGCCTGGGTGCTTAGTCCTTAAGCGTCTGCCTTTGGCTCAGGTCATGATCGCAGGGTCCTGGGATGGAGCCCCATGCCTGGCTTCTTGCTGGGTGAGGAGCCTGCTTCTTCCTCTCTCTCTGCTCCCCCCCACCCTTGTGTTCTCTCTCTCAAATAAATAAAATCTTTATTTTTGTTTTTTAAAAGATTTTATTTATTTAACAGAGAGCAAGCACTAGTAGGGGGAACAGCAGGCAGAGGGAGAAGTAGGCACCCCACTGAGCAGGGAGCCTGAGGTGGGGCTCCATCCCAGGTCGCTGGGATCATGACCTGAGTGGAAGGCCGATGCTTAATGGATTGAGCCACCCAGGCGCCCTAAATAAAATCTTTTTTTAAAAAAAGCAAGCAAAGAACTTGGATTTTTGAGAGTTTGTTGCAAGTATCTGCCTGCTGTGATATTTACTGCCTATCCCCTCCTGGAGTGAATCTGGTACTGGGTCTAAAATATCCCCCATTGTTCAAGATTTAACGCTTTTAGATGCTTGGCTGTGTGTTGTCACTGTTTTTGTGTGCCTTTGCCTGGTATTTGGTATGTGACTCACCTTTTATTTTTAGCCTCTTTGTCACTTCTATCTGCTAGATTTTGTTTTCCAACTCCGTTTTGGTACGGAAATTAGCCCATTCAAAAAAAAATCTTTAAAAAAAAAAATCTTTTTCGAAGTAACTGGATACCTGATTTGATTCACTGCATTTGTTACATTTTATGCTTTGTTTCCTGTCTTCCCTTTTTTTTTTAGGTTTGCAGGCTTGTAAGTTTCTCCTCATTTCCTCTTTTCTCCTTCCTTAATTGGGATTCTGCACTGTTCAGGGCTGCAGGTGGTGACCTTTGCTGTCCTGCAGGAGCCCGGGACTTGTCTGTCTTCGAGATGCTTCTCCTCCAGAGCGTTCTCTTAGACCCAGAGATCTTTGCAATATTTTTATCCTCTCCCCACTTGAAATTTAGGATTTTGCAGCACACGTGTGCATCTTTTTATTTTATTATTGTTTAAAGATTTTACTTGTTTGACAGAAAGAGAGAGAGCACCAGCAGGGGTGGGGGTGGGGCAGAGGGTAAAACAGACTAACACACACACACACACACACACACACACCCCCGGCCACTGAGCAGGGAGCCTGGCAGGGAATCCAGCCCAGGACCCCGAGTTCAACAGACTGAGCCACCCAGGCACCCTCGTGTGTATCTTTTTAAAAAAATCACAGCAGGCTAGAATATGGTGAGCCCTTCTGATGCACTGACTCAAGTCTCTTTCAGATGATGTAAATTCCCCTGTATTATCCCTCATCTGTAACTATTTCTGCTTCTGGAACTCGCATTATTCACATGTTAGGTCTCCTGGACTTTTTTTTTTCCCCTTTGATGTATTTTTCAAATCCTTTTTCCATCACGATTTCCATTTCTGAGCGAAATGCCCTCTGGGTTCTGAGATATGTCTTCTACTCGGTAGTCCAGATTCTGATTTGGCCTCTCCTGAGAAACATTCCTTTTTGTCTGGACCAGGACCTGAGTGTTCATTTTTTTTTTTTTTTAAGATTTTTTATTTATTAATTTGACAGGCAGAGATCAGAAGTAGGCAGAGAGGCAGGCAGAGAGAGAGAGAGGAGAAAGCAGGCTCCCTGCTAAGCAGAGAGAGCCTGATTTGGGGCTCAATCCCAGGACCCTGAGATCATGACCTGAGCCCAAGACAGAGGCTTAACTCACTGAGCCACCCAGGTGCCATTCACTGTTGTTTTTGATGAAGTCTCCCATTAACTGTTTCTTCCGAGAGAGCTGCCCATGGCAGGTGGGTCTTCCTTTCCCTGGGAGCCCCTTTGGAAGAGGGTTGCCCTTTGGGACTGGGTCTACTCACCTTTGGTCTCCAACCATGGCAAAGTAAGGAGCCGTGGGAGGCCAGGCGATTTCTGCTCTTCTGGGCCCGGGTTGAGAACTGGCAAACCACCAAGCCTCTCTGAACCACAGTCGCCTCCCAGGACTCTGGGCAAGTAGAGACAGCCTGCTTCCTGGTGAATTTTTAGTTAAGAAAGTCCGCGCATGTGTGTGTGTGTGTCCACTTCATTCCTTCCACGTCTGCCTCCCTCCCTCCCCTCTGCTTCCTTCCTTCTTTTCTTGTCTGGCTCCTTGAAGAAACCACATCTGATCTTCACTCTAGGCTTCAGGGCTGTTGTACAGTTTTGCAGGTTGTTAACTATACAAGTACAGGGCTCAGGGGGCGGAGCTGGTACTCCCTGTTGCTTTCACCAAGTTGTGCTCTGGTGAGAGGGCCTATGTCTGCCTGGGGGAAGGGCTGCTTTCTGACAACTGGCACAGAGGCATACTTACCAGGTGTCCCCAGGGCTACGCTGCCCACGGAGAGCACCTTCCCCTAACTTTAGCACAGATCCTACCCCAGGGTGGCTTTGAGGGGCATCCTTCCCTCCCGCGCAGCTGTCCAGTGCTCTCTCCAGGCACCACAACCTAGCTCTGTTCTCATTGGGAACGCCAAGGGGAGGGTGTTGGGAAGGAGGGAGCCAGGAAGGGGGAGCTTGCACTCCAGCAAGGAGGACCAGAATCAAGCCCCAGGCACCAGGAAATAAAGATGTTAGTTTGTTTTCATTTCCACCTAAACTTTTCCTCAATTTATTTACAAAGAAATACCTGGCCTGGGCAGTAAAACAAAAGCCGAAAATAACTCTAGTCCCACCACTCAGAAGCAGTGACTGTTGATGATTCTACAGAGCTTTCTAACCTCTAATATTTGAGAGTATTTTTGAATAGAGAATATACATGCATGGTATAAAATTCAAAAGGAACAACAACCAAAAAAAGGTCTCCTTTCCCCTCCTCCCACTCAATTTCCTTTTTCAGAGAAGCACTGTTACCAGAAATATCCCATTTATTTACACTCAATTGGATGTGTAGACAAATACGTATTTTTCCCCACAAAGGGTTGCATTTCCTTTTTTTTTTTTTTAAGATTTTATTTATTTGACAGAGAGAGCATAAGCAGGGGGAGTGGCAGAGGGAGAGGGAGAAGCAGGCTCCCTGCAGAGCAGAGGGAGCCCAGAGCAGGGGGAACCTGATGTGGGACTCCATGTGGGACTCAATCCCAGGACCGTGAGATCATGACCTGAGGTGAAGTCAGTTGTTTAACTGACTGAGCCACCCCGACGCCCTTGGCTATACATTTTTTTTTTTTAGCTTTACATTATATCAAAAGTATATAATCACATCAAAACTATTAATGAACAGGGGCGCCTGGGTGGCTCAGTGGGTTAAGCTGCTGCCTTTGGCTCGGGTCATGATCTCAGGGTCCTGGGATCGAGTCCCTCATCGGGCTTTCTGCTCAGCAGGGAGCCTGCTTCCCTCTATCTCTCTCTCTGCCTGCCTCTCTGTCTACCTGTGATCTCTCTCTGTCAAATAAATAAATTAAAAAAAAACTATTAATGAACAATAAAATCCTTTAAAATTATAAATGTTCATTTTAGAAAGATGACCTTAGTAATTAGCAATTACCTTTCTTAAAAAAAAGCAAGCTCTACATCCAACATGGGGCTTGAACTCAAGACACCCCAAGATCAAGAGTCCCATGCTCTACCAACTGAGCCAGCCAGGCACCCCAGTAATTACCTTTTGCATAGATATCTCTGTATCTCTCTCTCTCTCTCTCTATATATATATATATATATACACTTTTATGTGGGTGTATACATACACACATATTTGTGCATGTATGTTTAACTAAGATGAGATTGTACCATTCCTAATCTGCTTTCAAAAATTTATCATAAACACTCAGTGATGCAATCATCACTGGATTTTTCAAATTGTATTATAAATAATACTGTGATGATGTCTGTATATATAATTTTAATTTTTTAAGTATTTCCTTAGGTCACGGGGTTTGGGTATTTTTTTAAAATGTTATTTATTTATTTGACAGACAGAGATCACAAGTAGGCAAAGAGGCAGGCAGAGAGAGAGGGGGAAGTAGGCTCCCTGATGTGGGACTCGATCCCAGGACCCTGAGATCATGACCTGAGCTGAAGGCAGAGGCCTTAACCCACTGAGACACCATGCACCCCAGGGTTTGGGTACTTTATAAACTCTTAATACATACTGAGACTTGCAGTCTGGAGAGGCTGGCTCAGGGCCTGTCTTATCAGAAGCAAGACAGGAGGCAGCTTGACCCCTGCCCCCACCCCCCCACCATCTAGCATCAGTGGCTGATTTCTTCTCACAGTTTCTAAGGAGGCTATTAGGAGCCACTGACAGATTTTAAGTAGACAGATAACAACCAGATTTGCATTTTAGACTCCTGTTTTAGGGCCTGTTCTCTGGCTCAGTCCCACTTGGCCCGTAGGAGGCATCAAGAGAGCAGGTCTGTAACCTGTTGCTATGGAGACAGCAATGCAGGCCTTCCGCCAAGGGCCAAGGGCCAAGGATACCGCTGGACAATGTGCACCAAGGTCCTTTTTGTGTCAGGACTTCAACTCCTGCGAATCCCTCTGTGGTAGGGCTGCTTATGCATCTCCGAACACCAGAGACTCACCTTTCCTGGGCCCTGACTGCACGCCAGACCCTTTCCTGGGCGCCCACCAGGCTTAGTCTCCTCTGAGGTTGGTACCGTGACCGCGCTCCCTTTTGCACATGAGACAACTGAGTCAGACAAAGGTTAAACACCTTGTCCATGATTACGCTGTTGGTAAATCTGGCCTCCCACCAGTGTGCGGAGCCTGTGCCCTTGACCCCTAAGCTTCCCAGCCTCGGGCCACTTGCCTGGACCGTTGGCTGGGCCGTGGGAGTAGTTTCCAAGGCAGACCCCTCAGACTGCTTTTGTCTGGAGCACAATTTTACGACATCAGCTTTCTTGTTTTGTTTAGTTTTGGTTGAGGGTTTAAAAAAAACCAACAACACACAAGACTTCCTGATTTGTCTTCCTGTTTCCTCCTTCCCTCAAAAGACTGGGAGCTGAGATCTTTGACTGGATGCTCCTTCCGGGCAGGCCCACTTCGTAACAGTCTCAGCAGGAAATGCTGGGCATCGTGGTCGGCCTTTGGCCTTCGGGAGCCCCAGTCAGTTAAACGACTGCGAGGTTAAGTGGAGAAGCTTCCTCGGGACTCAGACTTGATATAGAGGCCACGACGTGAATCAAAGTAATAATGGCTGAACTCACTCACTATAGGGGCTGCTCGTGTGTGTGAGCTTGGTGAGGCTGCTTTGGAAACAACATAAAAATTCTGCCTCATGGCCTCTGAGAAGTGATCTGGGAGCACTTTTCGGAGCATTTATCATCACAGCAGGCTCTGTCCTAGATGCCTGACCGATATGGTGCCATTATGTAGCGTGTTTACCGGAAGAACTTGAGAAGCTGTTAGGGTAGCTATTGGTATCCTGGGGTTGGTTCGGTTTGGGCTGCTGTGGGGCTTTCCCCCAGAGGAAGAAGCTGACGTTGGGACCATCCATTGGCCTGCATGGCCCCCCTCGAGTTAGACCTTCTCAGCGCGGACCCACAGAGCTCTGGAAGGCGCCCCCCATGGGGCTCTCTTCAGTTCAGGCTGATCTGCCAGCTCAAGGCCCGGGCCCAGGCATTCTGGTCTTTGCTTCTCCCTGTGTTCCTTAGCCCAGGAGACCCCTCCAGGCTTCAGAGGAAGTGCAGGGAGTTGATCCTCATGTATCTGGAGAAGAGTAAGTAGAGGCGGCGGAACCAGAGCAGCTGGCTGCGGTGGCAGGACATGGCTCTCTAGGAGAAGCAGAGAGGCCCAGTCATGGAACTGTTTCAATCCCTCTTTCCTCACCTGAACTGCTTCTTCCCACGAGCACAGCTCATGCTATAGCCTATCCTGGCTTCTCCCTGGGACGGACGAGCAAAGCTCTCCAGATGGGCCTCCCATCGCTGCCTCCCCTGTCCCCTTTCCTAGCGACAACCCAGTAATAAACTCACAGGATAGTAATGGCGGCCACAGCGCGCTGGCGGTCTCCATGCATCACCTCGATTTAGACAACATGGCTGGCGTTTGAAGCCAGAGCCATGTGAATGACCCTGAAGCCCACATTCTTTTTTTTTTTTTTTAAAGATTTTATTTATTTATTTGACAGAGAGAGATCACAAGTAGGCGGAGAGGCAGGCAGAGAGAAAGAGGAGGACGCAGGCTCCCCGTTGAGCAGAGAGCCCGATGCGTGAAGCCCACATTCTTAATTTCTTTGCTCCCCTACATCGTATAGATCAAATGTACGAGGAGGTTTTATGGGGAGCGAGCTACATTATTGTGCTAACTAACGCTCCTCTGAATTACAGAAGCTGGGAGAAAGAGGAAGAGAAGAAACTAGAAGGCACAGAGACACATTCACACCAAAGGGTACACATGGGTGTGGGGTTCTCCTTGCCAAAATGTGTATTATCTTGTTATTTAGACCTAGTGTAGTTCAGTTTTAAACCACAGATCATAGCGACTGATGAAACTAGATATAACATATATATATATTAAACTAGATATAACATATATAAATATTTCCTGCCTGCTTTTTTTTTTTTTAATATTTTTTTCCTGCCTGCTTTTCTCTAAGTACCAAAAGTCAACTGCCTCTCTGAGCTATTATCATTGAAGACCTTTATGTAAAGAACTCATTTTATTTTATTTTTTTAAATGATTTTATTTATTTATTTGTCAGAGAGAGAACACAAGCATGGGGAGTGGCAGAGGGAGAGGGAGAAGCAGACTCCCCACTGAGCAGGGAGCCCGAAGTGGGACTTGATCCCAGGACCCCAGGGTCACCACCCAAGCCGAAGGCAAATGCCCAACCAACCGAACCACCCAGGCGTCCCCAAAATGTTTATTTTAGAAAAACATTGAGAGACGGGTGCCTGGGTGGCTCAGTGGGTTAAGCCTCCGCCTTCAGCTCAGGGCATAGTTTCAGGGTCCTGGGATAAAGCCCCGCATCGGGTTATCTGCTCAGCAGGGAGCCTGCTTTCCCCTCTCTCTCTGCCTGCCTCTCTGCCTACTTGTGATCTCTCTCTCTCTGTGTCAAATAAATAAACAAAATCTTAAAAAAAAAAAAAGAAAAGAAAAACATTGAGAGAAGGGGAGAACTTTGTAGCCCAGACACACTTGACTTGTCTGTTTTTAGCAACTACCAAGTCACATGTGTCTCCCATATCATCCTGCTCCCAGTGGTCTAATTTTTGGGTTTCCTAAGCTTTCATCGGCTTTTCAGTACCCATTCAATACAATAGGCACTTATCGTCCATTTGTTTTCTTACAAACTGTTTTTCTATTACTTTTCCAAGGGAATACAAAACATCAAAGTTTTTTCTATACCTCCCCTCCTTTTTGGAGCATTTCCACTACATTTCCTTCAAAGATACGATTTTGCAGGTTATCCAGTACTACCATCAATTCATCTGCTGAATATTAGTTCCCTTTTTGACTATCATAAATTATACTAATGAACATTCTTGCTCATAAATTTCTGAACACAGGACCCCTGGTTGGCTCAGTCAGTTGAGCGTCTCAGGTCATGATCTCAGGGTCCTGGGATTAAGTCCTGCATCGGGTTCCCTGCTCAGTGGGGAGTCTGCTTCTCCCTCTGCCCCTCCCACTGCTCATGCTCTCTCTCAGTCTCTTTCTCTATTAAATAAATAAAATCTTAAAAAGATAGTTTAAAAAAAGTTAAAAAGCGGTTAGAATACACAAGTTGTGACTGAAATATGTACTAAGCTCTGGTGGTTATATCTAGAATCTGAAACAAAAACCACAGAGCACACACATTCTTTTTAGATAACACGTTAACATTTACAAAAACTGATCATAAAGTAGGTCATTCACTAAGGAATTCTCAATAAGTTTTTAAAAAACCAGTATTACACAAGCCACATGTAGTGACCAGGAAGCAATTCAATTCTAAATCAACAATAAAAAGGCTACAGGATAATTTGTGTTCTGGTAGCTACCTTCTATAAAGTTACTGCAAAGGCTTGAATTAGTCAATACAGTATCATTGTTCCTAGGGGAAATAACCGTTTTGGTTCCTGAGAGCCTCTGGTCTCAACATTTTAATCAACTGATCAGTACATAACCTTGTTTTATGTGGGTTTCTGTTTAAAGATGCCTTATTTAATATTATGTTATCAATTCATTCATCAAATTCACAGTCAATAGGGCTGTAACTCATGCATGAATGAAGCTGATCTAACTCACCTCCTTTCTCTATAAGAGGTATCACAGCTTTCCTGCCCTTAGAATCATTAGATAGCACTTGAATGGCTTAATCAGAAGACATTTAAAACAGTAAAATCACCAACAAAAAGCACAAAAATGAGAACAATGTGTCACCAAATATACTGAAGAGAGGATACTTGTTTGCAGAGCTGAAACAAGAAGGCAGAGGGTCACCTTGTTCAACCTCAGCGGGGAACCTGGGTGTGTGCTTTGGTGGCAACTTAAAACTTCACTGTCCTGCAGATATGCATGTCCACAAATGACCACAAAAGCCCCATATTAATTTTGGGGTTACAAGTAAATTTTAGCATGTAGGCGCATTCGCCAAGATGGAACCTGTGGATAATGAGGATTGATGGTACACACACACGCACACACACGCACGCATTTGTAAACTCGAAAATACACCTTTAAAAGCCTCATGTATTAAAGAGGAACTCACAATGGAAACTGTAAGTTACTTATAACTGAGTGACAGTAGAAGTATGTATCAAAACTTGTCGGGTGCAGCTAAAGAAATACTTCAAGGGAAATTAATAATATTAGAGTGTATTTTTAAAAAAGATTGAAAATGGGGAAAAAAGCTAACCTTTTCAGTCCAAGATATTGAAAAAAAGAAAAAACAGTGTAAAATCTGAATAAAGTAGAAGGACACAAATAAAGAACAGAAAGTAAGGAACTATCAAATAAAACAAAGGAGAATTCATGTTTCTGGTCAGTGTTCATTCTCAGTATCTAGCAAAGTGCCTCATAGTAGGTATAAATGTGTATCACAGACAGTTCAGAAAATAAAGCTAAGCAAAATAATAATAATAATAATAATAATAATAAACTTTAACTATATTACATATATTATACAAATGTAAATAATATATAGTCACACTATATTATACATATAATGTATTAAATGTATATATTGTATATATACAATTTCATATACATATAAAATGTATATTTTGTATGTATGTATACATATAAAATGTATATTATGTATGTATGTATACATATAAAATGTATATTTTGTATGTATATATTTAATATATTGTATATATAATCATATATATAATATATTAAATATATACATATATTTGTATGTATATAATATGTATACATATGTATACAATATACATACAATATATAAATATAAATATATAAATATAAATATATTTCATATATTTATATATAAACATATTTATATTTATATATAAAATTTAAAATATAAAAATTTATAAAAATTATATATAATTATATATATACAATATATAATTATATATTTTGTATATAATACATAATACTCTATATATATATAAATATATATATTATATATATAATATATAGTCACACTCTAGTCACACCTGGAGGCAGATTGGGTTAATTCTCCTTAACTCCCTAACTCCGTGGTTTTCAGAATCACCTGCCCCTTGGACAACTAAGAGTTTTCACCATGAGGCCTTTGCTGGGCCTGACCTTTCCTCAGCAGGTAAATAAGCCTCTGGTGGTCTACCCTACTGGCTCCTTACAGAGGCTCCTGGCAGGTCTGAGTTCCTCTCTGTACATCCTTACAGTGAAATGCAGGCGCCCATTACAATTCTAATGTATAATGACATAGAAGAAGATCGTCATAATGTTGTTAGGACAGGTTTTAAATAGTAGGCACTGTGTAATCCCATTAAGAAAATATATATGTTAGGGGCGCCTGGGTGGCTCAGTGGGTTAAGCCACTGCCTTCGGCTCAGGTCACGATCTCAGGGTCCTGGGATTGAGTCCCATGTCGGGCTCTCTGCTCAGCAGGGGGCCTGCTTCCCTTCCTCTCTCTCTGCCTGCCTCTCTGCCTACTTGTGATCTCTCTCTGTCAAATAAATAAATAAAAAATCTTAAAAAAAAAAAAGAAAATATTTATGTTAGCAATGACTTTCTCTGAGTGGTAGCACTGAGGGTAATTTTTATTGATTATCTTTATTTTCTTCTTGATGCTTTTATATAAAGTATTTCTAGATGTTCTACAACAAGCATTGTATTTTTACTTTTAAAAATCATGTATTACGTTTATGATCAGAAAAAAGGGCAAAAGTCCCTAATAAGCTATGACTGCCAAGGTCTAGCTGGATAGTCCTGACACTCAGATGCTAAGCCACTACAGAAGGTCTTTGCTTAGGGGTCGTGGGGGGCCAGGGGGTCTGGGACAGAGATCTGGAGGGAGGGTGTCGGGGAATTCACAATCCTCACCTTGGCCTGTGCCACTTCTTTGCTGGTGAGCACGAAGAGGACATCCCGGGTATGAAGCAGAGAAAAGGGCAGGTCCAGAAGGGAGATGTACTTGCGCAACACATTCACTGACTGAAGCGTGAGCACCGAGCACCCTGGTTGGGGGAGGTGGAGAGGGGAGAAGTGAAGAGTCTTGTTACTTCCAGGCAGATTTCCCCTGAGCACCCTACCCCTCCTTTGGGGCTCAGGGCAGGGCAAAACCATGGCCACGGAGTAGTCAGATATCTCGGTAGCACCAAAGGTGCTCTTTGTCCATCGTTTTCACAGACAGGAAGAGTGAAAGGACCACAGAACACTGGGCCGGCTGCCCTCTACTCAAGCCCTAGCAAGATTAAGGTGGTTGCTCGAGGTTGGAAACTGGCTACTTCAAGGCCTAGGGAAAGGCAATGAAGACCAAAATTTCGGGATTGGGAGGCAAGAGACCTAGCTCCTGCTCTGATGCTCGAGACCTGACAGACTTGGGAAAGTGCCTTCAGCTCTCTGAGACTTAGTTTTCTCATCTGTAAAGTGGTGTTGACAAAGTGGAAGCCTGTCTCACAGGGCTGGTATCAGCCCACTCACAAAGAGCACACCCGACTGTGTTCTCACTTGCGTCATCTTCTTGTCGCTCCTGAGGGATGTCTCCTATTCCCATCGACAGACCAGAAACTGGCCTACAGAGGTTAAGCCTTAGTGTCACACAGTAAATGGCCAAGTGGGCTCAAACACCTTTCAAGTAGGTGAACCCCTCAAACACCCATCAGCTGTTTGCACCCTGGCTAAGTGATGGGGGCTGGGATGGGAGTTTAGATGGACAGACTGAAAGAACATTGGAGGTGAGAAAAGACCCACCTGGGAAGAAAGCTAGACAGATGAGTGGGCAAGGCCTGGGGTCATGGTTAATTTCATGTGTCAACTCAACTGGGTCACAGGCTACCCAGATATTTGGCTGATTACTTCTGGGTGTGCCTGGAAGGGTATTTGTGGATGAGACTAACATTTAAAATCAGTGGACTCAGGAAAGCAGATAGCCCTCCCCCCAGTGAGGGTGGGCATGGTCCCATCCACCAAGGGCCTGAATAGAAGAATAGGTAGAAGAAGGGAGAATTTGTTCTTTTCTGCTTGACTCTTGAGCTGAGACGCTGGTCATCTCCTGCCCTTGGACCGGGATTTACACCACTGGCTCCCCTACTTCTCAGGCCTTTGGACCCAGACTGACTGACACCACCAGCTTTCCTGGGGCCCCAGTTTGCAGAAGGCAGACTGTGAGACTTCTCAGCTTCTGTACTTGGATGAGTCAAGTTTTATAATAAGTCTCTTTTCTACATGTATCTCCTATTGATTTTGTGTTCCTAACACCTCTGGCCTCCCCTGATACCCAGAGGCTGCCTGGCTGGCAGGGGACTTCCCAATGGAGACAACCTGGTTTTAAGGCCTGAGGACCCACATGGACAGACACAGGTCAAGAGGAGTGTGACCCAGCCTCCCCAGCCCCTTGGCTTGACCTAGGGCAGTTCTCCATATACTTACAAATTTCACCCAATAAGTTTCTTAGAGGGATAGTAATTAGCAGACTTTGGCAAAACAGACCACTTACCTTTAGGTAACTTCCCTTCTGAGTGGAGGGTCCTGGAGGAGGAAAGGTCAGGAGTGAGTGGGAGTAAGAATTGCGTTGCAGTTAACAGGAAAAACCTTCAGAGTACAGGGGTCAAGGGCAGGACTCTCCAGTATGGGCTACAATGGCATGTAAGTTACCTTGAGCTAAAAGCAATCAAAACCCAAACCCATCAAATTCAGGAAAACCACTTTGTACCTGCCTCCCCACCCACCTGAACTTACACTGGAAACGGGCCTCTACCAGGAAGAGAACTAGTCGTAGAGATTCCTTTTGATCTAAGAAACTTATCGGGATAAAAGGGCCACCTTTGTTTTCCAAACATTTCAACCTTCCTGCTAATGGTCTTCCTCTCCTTGTACCCCAGACTCCCATTCTGCTCCCGAGCTCAGGATGACATATAAGTCTCATGTTGCCTGACAGTCTCTGGAATTTCATGTTTGTCTGGATTCATGTTTGTATGGATTTTGTGGGACAAAATTAAATTTTATTTTCTCCTGTTAATAATTTCTCGTGGAAATTCAATTCTTAGTCCAGCTAGAAGAATCTTGGACAGAATAAAAAGTTTCTTCCTCCCCAACAGGGGTAAGGCCTGCCACACCCTATGATCCCCCCCATAGGTTTTTTTTTTTTTTTAATTTTTAAGATTTTATTTATTTATTTGACAGACAGAGATCACAAGTAGGCAGAGAGGCAGGCAGAGAGAGGGGGAAGCAGGATCCCTGCTGAGCAGAAAGCCTGATTCGGGGCTCGATCCCAGAACCCTGAGATCATGACCTGAGCTGAAGGCAGAGGCTTAACCCACTGAGCCACCCAGGTGCCCCCCAACCCACAGGTTTTTAGGTAGTGTTTTTGCATCAATCACCATATAGGTTTCTGGGATTCCATACCTCTGGCTATAGGACAAGTATGGGCACTATCCCCAAGATTAGCCAATCTGGGGGACGTCTAATAGTTATGGAAGTGCCTTGGTCCAAGCTTTGCCCATAAGAGACGAGGGTAACCATGATGAACTTTTCAAAGTTTCTCTCTTTTGAAATTGAATTTGAGTGTGACAGGAGGCTATTTTAAAATATTAATTGAGGGACACCTGGGTGGCTCAGTGGGTTAAGCCTCTGCCTTCAGCTCAGGTCATGATCTCAGGGTTCTGGGAGGCTACTTCCCAGGGAGCCTACTTCCTCCTCTCTCTCTCTGCCTGACTCTCTGCCTACTTGTGATCTCTGTCTGTCAAATAAATAAATAAAATCTTTAAAAAAATAAATAAAAATAAAATATTAATTGATATTTCTTCTCTAATAGTTCTTTCTCCTTTTCAACCTCCCCTGCTCCCACCTTCTCACAGTGAAGGCCATTCTACACTCCCACCAGCAGTGGGCAATCCTACAGCAATGAACTCCAGATCCCTTGCCTGCTTTTATTTGGAAGCAAAGGATGGAGCAAGGTGGGATAAGTGGTCCAACTCCACCACCAACACACAGACAACATACTCATATGAAATGGATTTCAGTTCTACTACTACTGCCATTGTTCAGCCTGGCAGTGCTGAGAAAACCACTTCACTTCCTCAGTTAAATGAGGTGGTTGAACTTAATGATAAGGGAATCATTTCCAACTTTACATATTTCACTGGTCTGGTCTGAGAATGTTGGGCATGTTTAGAAGAAAGTTATAAAGTTAAGTCCCTTCCCCTAAGCCAGGTCCACTACTCCCCCACTCATGGCGCCGGGGAGAAGTACTTCTCTAGAGGCTGGGAAACACAGCTTATGTTTATATGACCCTGAATAAGTCTCTCAATATCTCTGAGGTGCATCTTTTTGGTTTGTTTTTTAACCAGTAAAATACAGATGCCTATCAGTAAAATAGGGTGGCTATGAAGAACAAAAGTTTTCCTATTACATATGTATATCTTCCTTCTCCAAAGAAAGATTTAATACAGTGTACAAAATGTACAAAAGAGGGAAGCCTGGGTGGCTTAGTCGTTAAGTGTCTGCCTTCAGCTCAGGTCATGATCCCAGGGTCCTGGGATCGAGCCCCGCATAAGGCTCCCTGCTCAGTGTCTCCCACTCCCCCTGCTTGTGTTCCCTCTCTCGCTGTCTGTCAAATAAATAAATAAAATCTTTTTAAAATAACGTACAAAAGAAATTAGAATGAAAGGAGGAAAGGGATGTCTGGGTGGCTCAGTTGGTTAAGCATCTGCCTTCAGCTCAGGTCACGAACCCAGGGTCCTGGGATCAAGTCCCACACAGGGTTCCTCGCTCACTGGGGAGCCTGCTTCTCCCTCAGCCTGCCCCTCCCCCTGCTTGTGCTCACTCTCGCTCTCTCTTTCTCTCTCCAACAAAGAAATAAATAAGATCTTTTTTTTTTTAAAGATTTTATTTATTTATTTGACAGAGAGAAATCACAAGTAGATGGAGAGGCAGGCAGAGAGAGAGAGGGAAGCAGGCTCCCCGCTGAGTAGAGAGCCCGATGCGGGACTCGATCCCAGGACCCTGAGATTATGCCCTGAGCCGAAGGCAGCAGCTTAACCCACTGAGCCACCCAGGCGCCCCTAAATAAGATCTTTTTTAAAAAAGGAGGATGGGACGCCTGGGTGGCTCAGTTGGTTGGACGACTGCCTTCGGCTCAGGGCGTGATCCTGGAGTCCCGGGATCGAGTCCCGCATCAGGCTCCCAGCTCCATGGGGAGTCTGCTTCGCTCTCTGACCTTCTCCTCGCTCGTGCTCTCTCTCACTGTCTCTCTCTCTCAAATAAATAAATAAAATCTTTAAAAAAAAATAAAAAAATAAAAAAATAAAAAAGGAGGAAAAAGAAGATGAAGCCACGAGGCACACTGATTTATAGAACTCCCTCCCTCAAATCTCCCACATGTGCTACATGGGGTTGCAAGTTTGGCCTGAAACCTCTCTGTGGCCAAAGCAAAGACAGAAATAAAATGTCACCCCATTTTTCCGTGTTGAAAAAACCCTCACGAGTTGAGGAGGCAAAACAATGATAAGATGACTTCGGAGGGATTTCTCACACACGGTGTGGTGAGCTGTGGTGAGCAATGCGGCCAACGCTGGCTCTCTGTACCTCAGCGGCCAGTTCCCCGGGGCTCAGACAGTGAGGGGGGGAAGCCCTTTAGAAGCCATCCGCCCTGACCAAATGAACAGACCCCCCTCCCACCTGCAACATGCAGAGTCATACCTCACAGCTGCATACAGAGCAACATGATTGCGGTGACCACTGACACCCCCTGCATCGAACGTCACCACCTGTAGAGAAACAGGGTGGTCACTCATTTTTTTTTTTGTTTTTTTAAAATTTTATTTGTTTACTTGACAGAGAGAGAGATCACAAGTAGGCAGAGAGGCAGGCAGAGAGAGAGGGGGAAGCAGGCTTCCCGCCAAGCAGAGAACCTAATGCAGGGCTCGATCCCAGGACCCCAAGATCATGACCCGAGCTGAAGGCAGAGGCTTAACCCACTGAGCCACCCAGGCGCCCCAGGGTGGTCACTCATGATTGAATACTTTCTCTGCCTCAGTTTCAAGGCAGCTGTTCCCGTTCCCCTGGCCAGAAAGGAGCACACGAACTCTGTACCCAATTCTGGGTACAACCGAACTCACTTCCGAGCGGATCGGTGGGGTAAACCCATTGCGTTGGCCAGTTGTGTGGAGACTGTGTGGGTTTTACTGTTTACTCTTGTTCTGGGCCAGTGAAGCAGAGGGGAATTCGGCCACGATACAAACCTGGTTTAGAGGCTCTTAGTTTCTTATCTGCCAGGCCATTTATTAGCACGCTTCGTTCTCATGGCTGGCTGCAGGGTGAACTTTGTTCTTGTAGATGCTGGCTGATTTATGTTTATGTGGCCCCTTTCCTTGTGCTGTACTGAGGGCACAAAGTCTTTGAGGGACAGCACCCACCATGCCCCGGGGTTAAGATCACAGAAGTCTATTCACACCCGGACTGCCTCTGTATCTTCTTCTTAATAAGGATAAGCTAGGCTGGGTTCCAATATTTCATTTCTGTACAGATGGATTAAGAAAAAGACCAAGTAAGTCTGAATAATAATCATGTTACCTTGAATAATAAAAGAAATTTAAAGAGAGAACAGGGACTCAGAAAAAGGAACAGGAGTGGTTGGTTAGGGGAAGTGGAAAGAGGTAAGCTGTCCCCAAGGAAAGTGCGCGGGCATGCCACATGGACTAAAGGGAGTAGGACGGGGATTGGTATAGGCTGAGAAGGGCTTCCCTACTGGTGTTTCTTTTCTTTTCTTTTTTTTTTTTTAAGATTTTATTTATTTATTTGACAGAGAGAGATCACAAGTAGACAGAGAGGCAGGCAGAGAGAGAGAGGGAAGCAGGCTCCCTGCTGAGCAGAGAGCCCAATGCGGGACTCAATCCCCACGACCCTGACATCATGACCTGAGCCGAAGGCAGGCTTAACCCACTGAGCCACCCAGGCGCCCCCTACTGGTGTTTCTATTTTAAGTCATAAAATGCTGACTTCATGTATAGAGAACTCTCTGTTACAGTGAGAGCAGCAAACCTCTACTGGGCACAGGGTGGGGGGTGGGGACTGCAGATGAAAAGAAAATTTAAAGTCCTGTTAACGTATCCTGATTCAAACAAGTCGTAAAAATAAGCACAAAATGAAAACATATTTATGACATGAGACTATTGGAAATACAAAACACTGGTATCAAGGAATTGTGAATGTTTAGGGGTGACACTGGTGTTATAGTTAGGTTAATAAAGGACTTGCTGTCGGGGGCGCCTGGGTGGCTCAGTGGGTTAAGCCTCTTCCTTCAGCTCGGGTCATGATCTCAGGGTCCTGGAATCGAGGCCCGCATTGGGCTCTCTGCTCAGCGGGGAGCCTGCTTCCCCCTCTCTCTCTGCCTGCCTCTCGGCCTACTTGTGATCTCTCTCTGTCAAATAAATAAATAAAATCTTCAAAGAAAAAAAAAAAAGGACTTGTTCACGATTAGAAATGCATGCTAAAATATTTAAATATGAAATATGATGCCCAAGATTTGCTTTGAAATAATACAGGGGGCACCTGCGTAGCTCAGTCATTAGGCATCTGCCTTCAGATCGGGTCACAATCCCAGAGTCCTGGGATCGAGTCCGCCACTGGGCTCCCTGCTCCGCGGAAAGTCTGCTTCTCCCTCTCCCAGTCCCCCTGCTTGCATTCCCCTCTCTCGCTGTGTCTCTTTCTGTCAAATAAATAAAATCTTAAAAAAAAAAAAAGAAAGAAAGAAAACAGGAGGTGGGGAGGTGAACAGCTGTTTAAATGAAGCTGATATTGACTGTGAGTTAATGATTACAGGAGCTGAGTGATAGGAACATAGAAGTTCATTAAACTTCTCTCTACAGTTGCAGGCTTTAAATTCTCCCTTCTGGAAAATTAAAAGAAAAACAAAAACAAAAAAGAGTTAAAGGCTTATAAAAAGCGAATTGTGGACATGTGTCATTATACATTTGTCAAAGCCCATGGAATGTACAGCACCAAAAGTGGGCCCTCATGTAAACTGTGGACTGGGCGGTGTTAATGTGTCAGTGTTGGTTTACTGATTGTAAAAAGTCATGGAGACGGGGAGTTTTTGTGTACCTTCTGCTTGACTTTACTATGAACCTAAAACTGCTCTAAAGAATACAGTCTATTATAACACATAAACCGTGGGGCGCCTGGCTGGGGCTCAGTCGGTAGAGCATATGACTCTTAATCTCAGGGTCGTGAGTTCAAGCCCCACATTGGGCAAGGAGCGTACTTAAAAAAAAACAAAACAAGGGGGCGCCTGGGTGGCTCAGCGGGTTGGAGCCTCTGCCTTCGGCTCAGGTCGTGGTCCCAGAGTTCTGGGATCGAGCCCCGCATCGGGCTCTCTGCTCAGCGGGGAGCCTGCTTCCTGCTCTCTCTCTCTCTCTCTCTCTGCCTGCCTCTCTGCCTACTTGTGATTTCTGTCAAATAAATAAATAAAATCTTTAAAACAAAACAAAACAAAACAAAACGTAAAACCGTGTAACTAACTCAAGTACCTTGTTCTGATCCCAGTGTTCCATCCAACACAGTGTTGACTCAAGTCTACTCTTATCTTGGACCCTCCTTAACCCCTGCCATTCTGTAGGTCACAGAACTTGACCCCTGGAAGTTATTTCAAGGTTCAGTGTGTTGTTGGTCGTCTCATTTGCCAGATAAGAAAAGTAAAACCTGCTCTGCCTTCCTGGCGGGGTTGAGGTAAAGACACAACACCCCGACGTGGAAATGTTCAGGAATGTGTATGTACAACAGGACAGGCTAGAGCGTCTCAACTCCAAGCCTGCTCTTATGAGGAGACCATGACAGCGGGGCTAGTCATTAGCCTGGGTGGGCTGGAGAGCACTTCCTAGTTAGGGGGGATTGGGGGTCCGCTGGAGCTTGGCTCAATCACTTCTGAAATTCTCCTAGGTCTCTGTTTCTTCCTATAGTTTCCGTCTTTCTTTCTGTCACAAGGAGGGCTGAGCGTAATTGTATCCAGCTCCCTGGACTTTTGCAGATATTTAACGTGACAATGGTGACCCCTGTAGCTCTTTCTAGAACTCCATCCACTTCACCAACCCCCTCCCCCCAAAGCTGTGTTCAAATGAAATTTTACCCAGACCCCAGTGGTAATGGAGGGGCTGCTCTGGTTTCTCTAAGATGGTGGTTCTCAACTGGGGGCTATGTCGCCCCAGGCACATCTGGCCATGTCTGAAGATAGATTTGCTGTGATGACTGAGGGGGCGGTCAGTGGGGAAAAGCCCGAGATGCTGGTAAGCATTGTCCCCCACAGCAAACAACGATGGGGGCCCACATGTCACGGATCCCTAAGGGAGCAGGGACTGGGTGTTTGGTTTCATGTCTATATCGCCGGTGTACAGCAAGTAGGGAATATCACAGACCAGGCGCTCAATAAATACTTGTTGAATGAAAGGTCCACATAGGGGCCGGACCCCGGACCTAGCCTGCTTGCCACGGAAAGACACTACCGAACCCCTCGGCTGCTCTCTGTAGAGGGCAGCATCATAAAGCTTTCAAAGCCATGTCCTGGCAGCTCGGCAAACGTGGTGGGGCTGGGACCAGATGGCACCTGGTTTCCTTCCATCTCCTGGGGTTAACCCCTGCAGAGCCAGCTTTCGGCTGGGGTGGAGGAGAGCTTTTAGGATCATCCTAGCTCAGCCCAGGTGGGAATCTGTCTTCCCATGTCTTAGCTCAGTGCTCCTGGCTTCTGTCTCTGCTTCCCCGTTGATCTTCTCTCATCGTGCGGCCAATACTTCCGGTCTGGAGGGGGCCCCTGGGTCCTTGATTCTGCCACCGAGTGACTTCTCCCCTGTCTGCTACTAAGCCCTCGCCCCTGGCCCATCAGGGCCTACGGGGACTGTGGGAAAGTGTATTTCAGTGCCTCCTGGGGGCTGAGCTCGATTATGGCCACTTACGTCCTCACTGACAATGGTGTTAGCGTGGCCTTACACGCTTACTGTTGTATGAAGTGCAGGCCAGGGAAATTATTCCTTACTGCACCATGACAGCTTAGGAGTTTCCTTATTAACAGTAAGGTGAGTTAAAGAGCTGTTTTAAAATGGTTGCCTTAGGGCGCCTGGGTGGCTCAGTGGGTTAAAGCCTCTGCCTTCGGCTCAGGTCATGATCTCAGGGTCCTGGGATTGAGCCCCGCATCAGGCTCTCTGCTCAGTGGGGAGCCTACTTCCTCCTCTCTTTCTCTTCCTGCCTCTCTGCCTACTTGTGATCTCTCTCTCTGTCAAATAAATAAATAAAATCTTCTAAAAAATAAAATAAAAGGCAAATGTTACCATAGTTTTCATCTGACATTGAGGAAACTTGGGCTTCCAGAAGCTGAGAAGCTTGCCCGAGGTCAGCAAGGGATGAAGCTGGGATTTTTAGCCTCAATATCTCACTCCAGAAGGCGCAAGGGTACATTCACGCGCACTGCCAGAGAACATTTTAGTCAGAGGTAGAGCAACAGTGCAGAATCGCATTTACTGGTCAACAAGGGCAGGAGCCCCCATCTCAGCTCTGCCGGGGTCCTCTGGACCGGGCCTTGCCAGTGGTCGATGTTATGGCCACTGAGAAGGCTTATTGTCCACCTCTAAAATGACAATGACAGTCCCTCATGGGCTAATGCTTAAAATTTACCACTTAAATTCCTAAACACCCAGGCAGCCCTTAAGCACTGCACACTGGTGAACAGGATCAGTCCTTGCCAGGGGGCCAGGTTTCTGTTTTAGACCATGTTGCATTTGACCACAGCTCTGAGCATCCGGGGAGGGGTCTAGGGGCACAGACAGCTCTCCGTGCCATTTTTGCTCTCAGAAGAGTCTCCCAAGTTTGTGTCCCAGAAAAGTGATTTGTGGTGCAGGCCACATCTCAAGACTGCCTTCTCCAAGAAGCCTTCTGTGACTTCTTCGGCCCGCTTTGGGAATCCTACAGTATTTGGTGTGTATCCTGCAAGTTGCTGTAATTGAAGTACAGACCATGTCTTATAAACTAGACTGGAGGGTCCGTGAAGGCAGGGACCGCCATGACATTTTTATATCCCCAAGAATGAGAACAGGCCCAGACCGTGCTTGTCCCCAGACTGCCCAGACGGTTAACTGCCACCTGTCTACCTGGAGCTCTTTCCTGTCGTCTGAGGTGCTCATGTTCATTCCAGTGTGTGAGGGCCCTTAATCGTCAGGACAATCCTGAACTGATTTAATTTCCCTACTTAAGGAAACCATTTTATTTTATTTTATTTTTAAGATTTTATTTATTCATTTGACAGATAGAGACCACAAGCAGGCAGAGAGGCAGGCACCCAACATTTACCTTTTAAAGTTAAAATGGTCCCCTAAACATGAAAGTGCTCGGGAAAAGGTGAAGTTCTGTATAAGCAGGAGCCATAGCTCGGGCTCCTGGGGCCCTGAGTTTTGAGAAGGCAGGACAGAGGCTGGGGTTGGGGACGGTTAAAGAGGACACAGCTTGGAAAAAACCTCTGTGTCCACCTGTGGCAGTTTAGTTACACAGTTCCACAAAAGGTGTGTTTGGTCCTCCATAGGTTTATTTTTTTGTTTTTGTTTTTTAAATATTTTCTTTATTTATTTGAGAGAGAGAGAGAGCACATGACTGGAGTGGAGGGGTAGGGGGAGAGAGAGAAGCAGACTCCTTGCTGAGCAGGGAGCCCTACGTGGGACTTGAACCCAGGATCCTGGGATTGAGACCTGAGTTGGAAGCAGACGCTTAGCCAACTGGGCCACCCAGGCGCCCCCCTCTGCAGGTTTAAAAGAGAGCTCTAGAGGAGAGCAGCCACGGGTAAAGGTGTGACCGGGATCCCTGGCTTTTCGTTCAGGGAGGATGTCCGCTTACCAGGTTGATGCCGTTGGCTTCCACGTGCTGGAGGAGGGTGCCAGCCACACGCTCTGTGTCCCACTGCACACCTGGGTCATCTGGGAAGTCCCTGGAAAGAAGAAACACCTTTTCTAATCAGGTGTGAACTCCTCCCTAAGCTCTGGTAGGCATGTGCCAGCCCTGTGATAGGAACTGTATGGGGCAGGGATGGGGGGGCACCCTTAAGGATCCAGATTTCAGCAAAAGAGGTAAGATTTGGAAAAGTGATGCAACTAGAGATCAGCGCACACCTCCACACAACACACTTTTGGAGCCCTGTGCTGGCTGCTGAGGGGAAGAGACAGACACTGAAGAGATAAGGCTTTGATCTAAAGCTCGGGAAACGTACGGGTTAGGAACAAATGTGGCCACACCACAGAATGATATCTATCTTTGCAAGAGTAAAAGCAACAGTGCTTAAAGAAAAAGTACAAAGCTATGTTTCTTCATTTAACCTCATGAACATCTACAGAAGGAGCCTTTATGGACGCAGTTAGGGAGCCCGCTTGCAAGGTTGTTGGAGGCGGATTCGGATCCGGCTTTCTGACTGCAGAGCCGAGATATTCTAGCCCTACGGAGCCAGCAGCATACTCCGTCCAACGGGGCTGCACCACAGTGGGGCTGGTCTCCGGGGCAGAGGTCTGCACCTTCTGTGAGTTTCCATCCGGCCACGTCATAGGCCTATCTCCTCCTCTGTCTCTTTTTTGTGCATCAATCTATAGCATCACCTACCACAAGGCCAAGGTCTCAATTTGACCTCAGTTTGGGATATAATGGGTAGTCTTTTTATTTGTTCATTTTTAAAATTGATTATTATTATTTTAAAAGATTTTATTTATTTATTTGACAGACAGAGATCACAAGTAGGCAGAGAGGCAGGTAGAGGGAGAGAGAGGAGGAAGCAGGGTCCCTGCTAAGCAGAGAGCCTGATGTGGGTCTCGATCCCAGCACCCCAGGATCATGATCTGAGCCGAAGGCAGAGGCTTTTAAACCACTGAGCCACGCAGGTGCCCCCGTAGTGAACATTTCTATCAGCTGTGGCCTGGACCACCCCTCTTCGCACCTGATTAGTTATAGCATTTCTCTTAATTTAATAGAAATTAAATTTGTGTGTCTCTCTAGCCTCATGCCAAAATATAAGAACAGACCTGTGTCTCGATCTTCTGTTTCTCATGTGGAACTGGGTACAATCCAAGTCAAAGAACAATTTATTTAAATAAACAATGAGTAAATGAGCTTCGGCCACAGGCAAGGAACTGCGTCTAGGGGCTTAATAAGCACCAGCAGATTGACAGAAGTGGCCTCTGGCTGAGCCGAAGGAGCTATACCAGCCTTTGGGGTTGGAACACCCAAGTAAGATGTTCAGAAGACAGCAACATTATAAAACAGGCCAGGCACCAACAAAGTACGAACTGTGTAGTGGAACGAGGCATCCTGGTGGGATCATCTCCCCTCTAGGTAGGGACACAGAAAATCTGACTCTGGGAATCTTCAAACAGATACAAAAATGACTCTTTCAGACCAACGACTGGTATGGTTCTTGGCCCCAAATTTAACCCTCATCAACTTAAGGCTTGAGTTCAAGTAATAACATTGGCAGTTCCTTTCTTCTCTGACAGATGAACAATTCGCTGAACGTAAACAGAAGTCAGTCAACCCTTGGGCCTTTCCTTGAAGAGACAGTTGGTGAATGACCTTTGCCCCATTTCTCTCTGTCCATCTTTGCGCGGGCTGGAGTTGGTAGCCATCTTGGCCCATGAAGCAATCTTGGGTATAAAAGCCAGACACAATAGAGTAACCAAAAAGGAGAAGCCCTGACCCGGAGGAGTTTTGGAACAAAGGCACCCCATCAGCCCTACATGGCACAACTCCTTGGATCACAGTTATTGTAGACTTTCCGTTATTTGCTATATACGTAACCAAATCCTGATTCAAATATGCCAAAATATGTAAAGCCTGGACTTTACTGATTATTTAGGTTGTTTCCAATTTTTATTATTATGATAATAATCCTCATAGGTAACCTTTCTTTTTTTTTTTAATTGAAGTAGGCTCCACACCCAACATGGGGCTTGTAACTCATTGCTCCGAGGTCAAGAGTCTCACGCTCTAGCGACTGAATCAGCCAGGTGTGCCTATACATAATTTTTTGTATGCTTCTCTCAATATTTCCTTCGAATAAAGTTATATAAATGTAATTCCTGGGGCACCTGGGTGGCTCAGTCGGGTAAGCCTCTGCCTTTGGCTCAGGTCATGATGATCCCAGGGTCCTGGGATTGAGCCCCGCATGGGGCTCTCTGCTCGGCGGACAGCCTGCTTCTTCCTCTCCCTCTGCCTGCTGCTCTGCTTACTTGTGCTCTCTCTCTCAAATAAATAAATAAATAAATAAATAAATAAAATATTAAAAAAAAAAGAAATCTAATCACTGAGTCAAAGGTACAGAGAACATGTATAGATCTCTTAAGAACCTTGTTATGAAGAGTGTGTGGAAAGTGTGTTGACTCAAAAGCAGTCAGCATTAAGGGAGTGTCTTATTTTGTTTTTTTTTTAGGCAATCTCTACAGCCAGCAGGGGACTTGAGCTCTGAAATCAAGAGTCCCATGCTCCATCAACTGAGCCAGCCAGGGACCCCAAGAGAGTGTTTTTAAAAAGCAGAGAGATGGGGTGCCTGGGTGGCTCATTGGGTTAAGCCTCTGCCTTCGGCTCAGGTCATGGTCTTAAGGTCCTGGGATCGAGCCCTGCATCGGGCTCTCTGCTCAATGGGGAGTCTGCTTCCCCCTCTCTCTCTGCCTGCCTCTGCCTATTTGTGACCTTTCTCTGTCAAATAAATAAATAAAATCTTTTAGGGGCGCCTGGGTGGCTCAGTGGATTAAGCCGCTGCCTTTGGCTCAGGTCATGATCTCAGTGTCCTGGGATCGAGCCCCGCATCGGGCTCTTTGCTTGGCGGGAGCCTGCTTCTCTCTCTCTCTCTCTGCCTGACTCTCCGCCTGCTTGTGATCTCTCTCTCTCTGTCAAATAAATAAATAAAATCTTTAAAAAAAAATAAAATAAAATAAAATAAAATAAAATCTTTAAAAAAAAAAAAAAGAAGCAGAGAGATGGGGGCACCTGGGTCATGATCTCAGGATCCTGGATCAAGCCCCGAATCGGGCTCTCCGTTCAGCGGGACTGCTTCTCCCTCTCTCTCTGCTTGCCTCTCCGTCTATTTGTAATCTCTCTCTCTGTCAAATAAATAAATAAAATCTTAAAAAAAAAAGCAGAGGCGCCTGGGTGGCTCAGTGGGTTAAGCCGCTGCCTTCGGCTCAGGTCATGATCTCAGGGTCCTGGGATCGAGTCCTGCATTGGGCTCTCTGCTCGGCAGGGAGCCTGCTTCCTCCTCTCTCTCTGTGCCTGCCTCTCTGCCTACTTGTGATCTCTCTCTGTCAAATAAATAAATAAAATCTTTAAAAAAAAAAAAAGCAGAGGGATTTGTGCATTTTATAGGCAGAAGTTAAAGACTCATACCTATAATTCATAGCAAGAACTCCATTCTTCCTAAAAATCTCGGGTGCTTTCTCTTTTTTTTATGGTGCTTTTATACCTACTTTCTTATCCCTGTGAGCCCCCCAAAACTTGGGTTCATTTACTTCCTTTTACAGCTGGAAAGAGCTGGTCAGGAGCGAACCATCGAGTTCCACAGGCAGACGCACAGGTGCTCAGGGGACTGGCTGACCAGGAATGTCACAGAATACGTCTGTATCAAGATTCCGGTTTCATCGTGTGAACAAACCTTTCTCCTTGGAAATCCTGTTATGTAATTCCAGGCCAATATGAAAACAGAAGAAATCAAGCCTCCAACAAGAGTCAGTCTTTACCCTTAAGTTACACTGGGGAATGCTCTCCTCGTCTGCCATGAATGGGAACCTGTGATAGATTCGCTTCGGCAAAACACAAGTATTCTCTCTCTCTCTTTTTTTTCCCAAAGATTTTATGTATTTACTTGTAAAATAAATAAAATCTTTTTAAAAGAGAGATTTTAAAGAGAGAGAAAGAAAGCAGCAGGCAAAAAAAAAAAAAAAAAAAAAAAAAGAAAGCAGCAGGCAGAGGGAGAAGCAGGCTCCCTGCTCGATGCAGGACTCTGGGATCATGACCTGAACCGAAGGCAGACAATTAACCGACTGAGCCACCCAAGTACCCAAAACACTATTCCAAATAGTAGTTCCTCTGCTGCTTCTTCCTTCCCCCCAAATACAGACCTGTTCAGGCCCACCAGGAATGGTAATAAAGTTATGGCGCTTAGAATTCCCAGGAACGTCCTTTAATTATCAGCAAAGTCCTTTGGGGTTTTTCCTGAGATCCTAATGAGTCTGGAAATCTCTCAGAGGCTGGCCCTCTTGGGTTAGTCTCCAGAGATGTGAAGCTGAGTGACTCAGGCAGAAACAGAGGGATGCGGTGAACCGAAACCAAGTTTCTGGCCAGGGTTCGCCCCAGTAGAGCTGAGATGACAAATCCGAAGAACGGAGGAGGAGGAGGAAAACCAGGGACTGCCCTTCTTTGGGGTGCTTCTCTTCCCTACTCTTTGGAGAACTGCAGTCTGTCAAGCCCTCTCTCAGCTCAGGAGTGGTAAAGCTGAGGCACCGAAGTGGTCCGCAAGTCACACCTTGTCCCTAACTTTCTAATTTAGGCACAGCTCTTTCCATCTACATCCCACACCAGTCAGGCGGTGTTTCCCCACTAAGAAGCCAGCCACGGGGATGTGGAAATAAAGATGGAACTTCCCAGGTCATTCATAGACAATTCTGAGGACTGCATAAAACAGGAAAATGGTCTGATTGGTGGAAGAAAACGGGCACTTGACAAAGCCAGACATGTTAGCTGCCAACATATATTCTTAATGCTTTTTCTGGAAAAAAAAAAAAATCCAAGAAATGTGAAATGAAAGCAGGCCGTCCTGGTGGGGGAGAACAGACACTGTACTGGGACGCGGTTCTGTCCTGTTTGACCCTGTTGGCAAGAGTTTCAGTTGCTGCATCTCAGCGAGAAGGCAGTTTGGCCCCACGTGATTACCTCTGCCCTTGGACCTTATCTTTCTAGAGATTCTTCTAAGGAAATAATTAAGCCCAAAAGATCACTTTCACTGCAATTACAGGGGACGGAGCCTGCAGTTCTGGGGTTCCGCCGCCAGGGAGCAGTTTCCCCAACTTCCTGAAGTACAGCGCAGGAGAAATGCTAAAGATAACCCAGTTTTGGGGCAGGTTCAAGGCAAAAGCAGAGAAAGTGTAGATACACCCAAGGAAGGGAATGTTAGCGCAAAACGGGGGAAAAGAAAACCCATCACGTTATTAAACTTTAATTTTGCTTCTTTGATTTTGGCCAAAGAATGAGACTCCTACGAAAGAGGAATAGAAGTGTATTTAGAGGAACTGAATTTTGAAAAGACAAGATTTTCAGTGGGAAAGTCTGTAGAACGTGTTCTCTGAAAGTGTACGGGCCTCCGGATATCCAGCCTAGGTCCGCAGGAAGCAGAGCCTACAAGGAAGGCTTAAGTAGAGACTTGGCTGGGGAGTGTGATGCCTCGGGTAGTCGGAGAGAATGACAGAGGGAGGGAGGCAGCGACAGAGGCACAGCCAACGCAAGGATGGCCTTACAGCTGGACTTCGGCTGTGTGATCCCGCAGGGCTGTCTGCAAAGTCGTCTGAAAACACCTTGCACTGTCCATCCAGCAGGAAAAAGGGCAGAAGTATTTCTCTCCAAAGGCGCTAACTCTCCAGCACTTCAGGGCTGAGCCTACCAGGGGTGGATTTGTGCTGCTGCTGCTGCAGGATGAGAAGGGATTTGCAGGGGGAAAGCAAGGGAAGGGCCAGGGCAGGAGGGAAGGCAGGCGGCAGGAGTAGCTTGCTAGGCCCCGGCCCTCGTCAGCCAGGGGTTGCTGCGGCACACGAGGCACCACACGGAGATGAGGGCCCTTTGTGGGGCTCAGATAGCCCTGGAGAAGTACCAACAGCGAAGCCAGCTCTCCGTGTTTAGCAAACAGGCATTACGACTGCTGGAAAATGCCCCAAACTTAGCGCTGCCCTAGACCTCAGTGTTTGGTAAACAAGCCGGGCCTCTCGGCCTGTGCGGCTTCAGAAAAATAATGTTTGTTTTCCTCCTGGCTGAATAGCCTCCAACTCCGACCTTTCCTACACATTCTAATGACTCACCCTGTCAAAAGAGTCACGGAAAAGCTCTGAAAATCTGTGGGCTGTCAGTTCCCGCAGGCAGAAGGCTCTAGCAAGGACAGCCTCCGCCTTCCCTCCTCCCTCCAGGCTGGGAAAACCCGAGGGCCCAGGTCTTCCCTCCTCCCCCCAGACCCAGCCTCGCTACCCAGAGGCCCTGTGGCTGGAACGCCACCAGGGTTGGGTAATAGCTTATCTCTCTGAAAACCGAGCCCCACGTTTGCACACTGCACTCTGAACTTGAACGCGGACAGAGGTGCCTCACACGCCCTTATTTGGTCTTGTGGCTGGTACGGGCCGGGAGCTGGGAGGTTCAGCCCTCCCTTCCCCCCACCTCCGGCATTTTTCTAAACTCGATTACTTCCTTTGTCATGCAAAGCGAGCAAAGGTCATTCAAGTTCAGTGCTTGCCCTGAGGCCCTTGGAGAGCCTGGAAGTTTACCTGGGGCTCGTCGTGCCGACCCGGGAGGCCTCGGGCTGCAAATACTGCCCCCAAAGGGCCATTCGGGGAGGTCTCCTGTTGTTAGGCCAAGCTGGAGCAGGGCTGCTGGAGGCTGGAGAGGCCATGCGGGAGGCCAAAGGAATTGCATCTATGCCGAAGGGAGGTTGGAAGGGTGACATTCTAAAAGCTGGGCCAGGCAGCTTCTGGGGTGTCTCGGGATCACCAATGAGATAAACAGAGAGGAAAAATAAACGGTGGGGGATGGGCGCCTGGGTGGCTCAGTGGGTTAAGCCGCTGCCTTCGGCTCAGGTCATGATCTCAGGGTCCTGGGATCGAGTCCCGCATCGGGCTCTCTGCTCGGCAGGGAGCCTGCTTCCCCCTCTCTCTCTCTGCCTGCCTCTCTGCCTACTTGTGATCTCTCTCTGTCAAATAAATAAATAAAATCTTTAAAAAAAAAAACCAAAACGGTGGGGGAAATGAAACCAAGGAGAAAGTAAAAAAAGTCTCAGAAAAAGAAAGGAGACTGAAAAGGGGGTTAAAAAAAAAAATCAGTCCATTTTTCTTAAGTGTGTGCTGACAAGGGCCCCCATCCTCAAGCGGTTGGAGCCCAGACAAAGACCAAATGTCCCCAAAGACCTTTGTCCACAAAAGGCTTAAAGCCCCAATCCAAACCACAACATGGGGTTTTCCTTTCTCAGAGGACACTAGAGTGATTCCCAGGCCACGACCATTAGGTATTGTACTGAAGGCAGGTAGACTAACCCCGGGCTCACATGCCCCTCGTATTACCGCCACAAAGTACGCAAATCTTGCCAAGCTCATGGGAGAAATCTCTGTCGAGAAATTGCCAATTTGTTGTCTAATGTGGCTATGGAAAACCCGAGACAAACCTGTTCACTGAACTCACTTCAAAGGGGTCACAGATGTCAGTTTGCCCCTTCCTGCCCCCAAAGAAGTGGTTTAAGAGGCAGATACCAGGGCGCCTGGGTGGCTCAGTGGGTTAGGCCGCTGCCTTCGGCTCAGGTCATGATCTCAGGGTCCTGGGATCGAGTCCCGCATCGGGCTCTCTGCTCAGCGGGGAGCCTGCTTCCCTCTCTCTCTCTCTGCCTGCCTCTCCGTCTACTTGTGATTTCTCTCTGTCAAATAAATAAATAAAATCTTAAAAAAAAAAAAAAAAAAAAGAGGCAGATACCAGTATCCCAAACCCTCCTTTCCTCTTTCCCAACCTCCGATGGAGAAGAGAGTGGTGGTGGGGATGGGTCTCTAAGTATTCTTGGATATATGAGCAGAGGACTCTCACTAAACAGAGGCTGTGTGGTATGTTTTTGAATAGAGGAGAAAGAGGAAGTAGCATAACCTTTTACTGGCCTGTTAAGTCTTCTGGCGCCTGAAGTTTCTGCCTCACTGCTGTTTTTCAAAGAATCAAAATTAGAGTCACCTCAGAGAAAGGGTTCATACATGATTTTGGCCAGCTTCTTGAACACTGTCATACGCCAGGAAACAAGACAAGACAGCCAGAAGGCAGAGCCTTGAACCCCTCTGGGACACCCAGGGCCTTGCTCACACCCACTGGAATCCCAAAGAGGGCAAGTGGGGAGCCCTGAGGAAGCTGTGAGGGCAGAAATGGCACAGTACCATTTAGGTGACCCTGAGCCCTCTGGCACGGTACCCATAGCATAACAGAAGGGAGGCAAGTAGGCAGAAGGCTCAGATAAGCATTCAAATAATAAAATCCAAGACAAAAAAGTGCTATAAGAAAAGTCAAACAAATTGCTGTGGGGGCTCCGAGAGGGAAAATAAAAGGCTCTATGATAAGGACCAAGAATAGTTTCACAGGGGTGCCTGGGTGGCTCAGTGGGTTAAAGCCTCTGCCTTCGGCTCAGGTCATGGTCCCAGGGTCCTGGGGTCCCGCTCCCTCCTCTCTCTCTGTCTGTCTCTCTGCCTACTCGTAATCTCTATCAAATAAATAAATAAAATCTTAAAAAAAAAAAAAAAAGAATAGTTTCACGAAGGGGCACCTGGGTGGCTCAGTTGGTTGAGTGGCTGACTCTTGGTTTCAGCTCAGGTCATGATCTCAGGGTCCTGGGATGGAGCCAAATCCCAGATAGAGAAAAAGCATGTGAGCTGAGCTGTGTAGGGTAAATGCAGGGCTGGGATTCGAGACTAGGAAGTTCCGTTTAGCGGGTTTCTGTCACTTTATAGAAGACTGGCATAAACCAAGGAGTTATGGAAAAGTTTCCTTAGCAAGTGGCCAGATCTGGTATGCATTAGGAAATTCAGTCTGAGGAATGACTTGGGGGAGCAGAGGATGGCGAGGTGGCTACAGTCTCGGTCTAGGCCAAAGGAAGTGGGAATGAAAAAGAGCAAAAAGCGAACGGCTTTTTACCAAAGAAGACTTCGCCAGATTTAGCAGCTAATTAGATGGTACGAACGAGGAAGAAAGTCACGTCAGAGATGACTCTGGTTTCAAACATGAGGGACTCCAGTTTTCAGAACACTATATTACAGTCAAATGCTGTCACTTCATTTAGTGATCACCTGGTGTAACCATCCAAAGTGCTGGGAGGGGGTTTGAGATTGGTGGGACTTGGTTATAAATGATTCATCCAAGGGATGCTTACTTGTTTGGTTTGTTTTAAGATCATCAAAATTCGAAGAGCACATTAAAAAAGAAAATTCTCATAAAAAGTTGTGGCCAGGGCTATCCTGGGATTTGCAAGAGGCCTTGCTTGAAAAACTCTTGAGGGATGGGCTGGGAAGGACATGGTGGAAGACAAGGAAGACAGTTCAGTAAAAGAGAAGTTGGGAGAGAGACGTGGTGGGAGCAGAGCAGCCATAGCACCAAAGCAGCCAAGATCTGGAGGAAGGTGAGTCTGAAGAAGAGGCCATTGGATTTTATCCCTTGAGAACTCATTAGTGAGTCTTTGAAAGCACAGCTAGTGACGCCGGGGAGGGAGGGAGAAGGTAAACTACAAGGGGAGGACAGAGGGTGGTGAGAAAGTAGCACTAGAAACTTCTTTCATGAAATTTGAGAGTGGTAAGACAGTGAGCAAGGGAAAGGAAGCCTAGGGGAATGGCAGTCTGGGGAAGGGTGTCTTACGATCTCAAGGATGTTTGAAGATGGAGGCAAAGAAATCACCAGGGCTGGTAGAAGGGCATAATGACAGAGAAAGGACGAAAGGAGGTATGAGTAAGAGAACAGGGCCGTTTGTGGCTGCAGAAGAGGGAGTGATCAAACAGGGAGCAGAAGTTACTGGTTTTAACTGGGTTGGGCTGTTCACACCTTATCTGGTGCTTGTGAGGATTAAATGAGATAATATTTGAAAACCATTTGGAACAGCTTTTGGTACGTGGTAAGTGTTCAGTGAGTATTTGTGATTCAGCTGGTTGTTTTTTTTTTTAAGTTTGTTTATTCATTTTTAGCAATCTCTGCACCCAGTGTGGGGGGCTCGAACCCCCAACCCCAAGATTAAGAGTTTCATGCTTTGCCAGCTGAGCCAGCTAGGAGTGCCTGAGATGATTCTTGACTAGAAGATAATTCAGTGTGGAGGAATGAGATGAGCACTGGGGTAGGAGACATCACGAAGAAGGGGTCTGTCAAAAGAAGATAGCTCTGTGTAATTAGATCACAGAACATGAAGGAGAGCAGAGCCAGGCCACAGTGGGTCTTGAATTCTCTGCTAAAGTAGTCAGGCTCTTGATAGACACAGCAGGGGCCTTTAAAGGTTTTGGGGGGATTCAAACTATGTTTTAGGAAGGCATACTCTGGGTAAGGCTAAATGAGGGAAAAGTGACTACAGAAGTCCAGATAGGAGATGACAAGGGCCTGAACTAAGATGGTGGGAATAAAAAGACAGAGAGAAATAGGAGATGAGAGGCAGAGTTGGGGCCTACATGACTAGAAGGTGGAGGGAGGACATCCACCTAGGCATCCACCATGGTGACTTCTCTGGCCTGGTGGTGCCAGCAACACAGATGAGAGAACTCTGAAGAAGATCCATAAAGAAGGATCCAGAAAGGGGAGGAGCCAGCAGAAGAGATAGAGAAGGAGGCAACGGCGGTTACCTGTCTGACTTGCTCTACATGGTTCATCAACATGAACCAATGCCACCAGCACACCAAGGATGAGGCTAGGCGCTGGTGACTGAGCATGGGACTTGACAGTTCATAAAAGCACCTTTCATAAGGAATGTCCTGGTGGCCAACCAGGCTCATGATGAGGCACGTAAAGGATGTTTTTCCTCTCTTTGTGGGGAATTCTAGCAGTTTTGAGGAGCACAGTATACAGCCTGTGGTGAGTTAAATGGCTGACTGAGAGCAACTGAACTGTGGAGGGTCTCTGAAGTAAGGACTCCACGGCTGTGACTGACCTGAGAGGGTGTCCTGAGGCCAACCCAACAGCCTATGAGGTGACCTATGATGTGAGGCTTGAAGCTTCATCAGTGGGTTCTGACGGCACGGACATAGATTCCTACTCTAACTCAACAGTATTAACAATAATCACTGCCTTCGTAATGGTTCCCCAAGATCTTCTGTATCAGTGGTGGTTGATAATTTTTACGAAATCTCCTTGTTCAATTGCTTAATATAGAGTAGTAGTATCTCTTCTAAGAATGGTAAGTCTTAAACGAGAGATTATGCTCCTCACACATAGTTTCTGAGGTAGGCATTCTGTACTGTTTGTTGTTGGTGGGTCCATCATGGTGCTGGGTCCCAGGACCAGCGTGGGCAACTCCCTCAGCTTCCTGCTAAGGGTGAATATCAGGGTACCAGAAACTGCAATTTGCACTGACCCTTTCACCAACTAAATGAGCACTCTGGATTCCTTAAGATTGGTCTTAGCAAGAGTGGTAATTTGAGGACAAGTACCTTCCCTCCAAATGGTATTGTTGATCCATTAACCAGAGAATGCAAGAATTCGGGACCTGAACAGCTCTGTGAGCAGTCCTGTGAGCCTTAGGAGTCAGTCTAGGGGCACCTGGGTGGTTCAGTTGGTTTCGGCTTAGGTCATGATCCCAGGGTTGTAAGATTGAACCCTGGGTCAGACTCCATGCTCAGTGCGGAATCTGCTTGAGATTCTCTCTCTCCTTCTGCCTCTCTTGCTTGTGCAAATATCTCTCTTTAAAATAAATAAATAGGGCGCCTGGGTGGCTCAGTTGGTTGGACGACTGCCTTCGGCTCAGGTCATGATCCTGGAGTCCCGGGATCGAGTGCCACATCAGGCTCCCAGCTCCATGGGAAGTCTGCTTCTCCCTCTGACCTTCTCCTCGCTCAATGTTCTCTCTCACTGTCTCTCTCTCAAATAAATAAATAAAATCTTTAAAAAAAATAAAAAAAATAATAAATAAATATTTTTTTTTAAAAAGGGAGTCAGTCTAGGGCCTTTCTTTGAAACCAACACTAACTCAGTATGTTTGGGAGGTAAAATGGTTCTGTTTTCAAGCTGTCTAGGTCAGGGTATTTAGGCTACATAGATAGTTTCAGCTGTCTGAATAGTTCATAATAGTTTCAGCTGTCTGGTGAAACAAAACCCAGGCCAATTATCTTCTCTAATTCAGCATTCTACTCTGCCAACTCCTTCCTAAACTTGGGCTTTTCTCAAGTCGTAAAGAACAACAATATGGATTCTATCTCTTTTCTGCACTCTTCGAGAGCCTGGTGATTGGGGGCTCAGAGGAATCTAAGCCAAGGAACCCACTACAGTTGCCCTCACACCCAGAACAAGGGAGGCTTTTCTGGGGACTGTTGGCAGGCAAGACTTAGGGGAATAGGAGGTATGTGCCACTTCCCAGGAAGACTCGATTGGCTTGTGGTCAGAGGGCTTCTCAAGGGCAAATTCTCCTGTAAAAGCCGTGGTGTCCAGATCAGGGCAGCCCACCCTTATAGTGAGTTCCATACAGTCTTGGCCTACTGATCAACCCCATCTTAGGGGCACTCCTGTGGACACCTGTTCCTTCCTCTTTCCAGTCTCTGGTCAGTGTCAGCATTTCTGAGAACGAGTATCTAAAGCTTTTCATGGCTCTGGTTCACCTGTGGTTTGCTCACTTCTTATCAAACAGAAGATGTAACAATGGGCATCACCACTGGTGTACCCAAACACCAGCTGTTTCTTTCGAACTTGACCTAGGCTTTATCTCCCTCTTGCTGTTGAAAATTCTATCATGGATTCCCTTTTCCTTCTCCCTTCTCCTTTGGCCAATCTTATAAAAATTCGGCAATATCAGCATCTAAATCCTTCTAGAGCTAGCATTTCTCAGCCACTGGGCAGAGAACTAAACATTAAACATTGCAATAGAAAACATACACAGCTACTAGGCTGAGGATTTATAAGGAAAGCATGCAAGAAAGAATCCAAGTCACTTCAAGATTATTCCCATTTGGGTTGATTCTATTTGCTATCGTAACTTGGAAGTATATATAAGGACACACTTGGATAGTCTTCTTACCAATGTTCTATTTGCTTGATAGATAGAAATATACATTCTCAGGGATGGAGGGCATTCATTTATTAATAACCACTGGTACCCAGTCTCGGCAACATAAATGCAGCTGATATGCTTTCAGAGCAGTTAAAAAATACTGACATTTCTTGGGCAAGGTGGAATGCTCCTAGAATTAGCACCTACAACATGTCGAAATTTAGCTTGTAAAATGAGTTCAAAATAACCGTGGTTTACCGCAGTGTTTTCCAGCTGAGATCCATAAATCCCTGGGAGTCTGCGGCTAAATTCTTGGGGGTCCATGGGTTCTTACAAAAAAAGTATATTTTTGCTTAGATAATAATCTGAACAATTTTTGTGTTTATGCCATTGACAACAAAGCAGAGGTGTTCATAGGATTTTAGCACATGTATTTACACGTGTGAGAATTCTTTTTTTTTTTTCCTTAAAGATTTTATTATTTGACAGAGAGAGATCACAAGCAGGCAGAGAGGCAGGCAGAAAGAGAGGAGGAAGCAGGCTCCCTGCTGGGCAGAGAGCCTGATGTGAGGCTCGATCCCAGGACCCTGAGATCATGACCTGAGCCGAAGGCTCAGGCTTTAACTCACTGAGCCACCAAGGTGCCCCTACACTTGTGAGAATTCTTAAAGCTTTTTTTTCTTTTGAAGAGGACTCAAGGGGCACCTGGGTGGTTCAGTCACTTAGGCATCCGACTCTTGGTTTCAGCTTGAGCTGTGATCTCGGGGTCGTGGGACTGAGCCCTGCATCAGGCTCTGCACTTGGCATGGGGTCTGCTTGGGTTTCTCTCTCCTTCTCCCTCTGCCCCTCCCACTTGTGTGCTCTCTCTCTCTAAAATAAATAAATCTTGGGATGCCTGGGTGGCTCTCCCACCCCCCTGCTGTGTTCCCTCTCTCGGTGTGTCTCTCTCTGTCAAACAGATAAATAAAATCTTAAAAAAACAAAAAAGACCCATACATTACTCAAAGGTTAATGAACCCTGCTCCAAAGTATTGGGGATTGAAAACCAGCCCGTGTTCTCTGGATAATCATGGATAATCTATCTGAACCAACCCTCTCCCTCTCCAGCTTTAAAGGGCCCGCAGTCCCTCTCAAGTGCAACATTAATAGAGGACCCAGGTGCACCACTCGGTAGGACCAATTCCAGGAGAAAGTAGGCACTAGAATCACCAACATCAAGGCGTATTTTATTTTTTTTTAAGATTTTATTTATTTATTTGACAGAGAGAGATCACAAGTAGGCAGAGAGGCAGGCAGAGAGAGAGGAAGGGAAGCAGGCTCTCCGCTGAGCAGAGAACCCGACCCTGGGATCACGACCCAAGCAGAAGGCAGAGGCTTTAACCCACTGAGCCACCCAGGCGCCCCAAGGTGTATTTTAAACTCCATATCCAAGGTGAATCTTAAGCAACTGTGTGCATACCAAGCACCAGTCTTTCCCTCAACGAGGTCCACGTGCTGGGCTCTGCCTTGATTTGCCTGAATGTTCCTCTACTGACAGTGGAGTCAGCCCTCTTCGTCAGGACCCCATGAGGGTCAGATGAGAGCACATGCGAAAGCCTAGCGATTTGCCCCAGCCCCTCCTGTCCTAGACATTGTCTATGATCTAGCTCCAAATAAGAATGTCGATTCAGAATCACCCCCAGACCACTGGCCTGACTTTGAGCATCCGTTAGCTAGAAACTCTTGCTGCGGTGTCTTACCCACTCGATTGGGTCTCCTTGGAAATAGACACCAGTCTGATTCAAGCCTGCATTCCCCCTACCTCCACCTACTACAATCTCATAACTGGCCCAGTGGCCTGTGCTATTGAAGCCCACACCTGCAGTAGACAGATCTGTCTGACCTGACAATCTGCAGGGGAGAGAGGTAGAATGGGGACCGAATTTAGGCAGAAGAGGAATAAGTTCATAAAATGTATAGAAAATACTTTATTGGGAAGCGTAGTAAAATAAAGCAGAATTTGCAATTGAAAATTTAAAGCTTAGGGACCTATATGAACGTGTTAAAGGATTCTGGGCCCGAGACTTCCCTAAGTGGGTCTCATGGGTCTCTTGGGCAAAAGATCTCTTTATCATACAGGCATAAATCTAGTCCTTTGATGCCAGCAATGTCTTACAGATGTCTTACAGAGGGGTCCTAAACACCAACAGAACTGGCATGCAAAATGTGACAAAATGTAGCTTCTTTTTTTTTTTTAAAAAGATGATTTATTTATTTATTTATTTATTTGACAGACAGAGATCACAAGTAGGCAGAAAGGCAGGCAGAGAGAGGAGGAAGCAGCTCCCCGCTGAGCAGAGAGCCCGATGTGGGGCTCCATCCCAGGACCCTGGGATCATGAAGGCAGAGGCTTTAACCCACTGAGCCACCCAGGTGCCCCCAAAATGTAGCTTCTAAACATGGGTTTCAATGAATAGCTGTCCCACAGTCAGGTTCTCCAGCTGAGGCTTGCAAGGGAAGAGAACTCTCACCCTACTCATTTCTTGGCCCCACGTCTGAACTGCTTGTTCTGACCCATTTCTTACACGATGTTCTAACCTCCTCTCTTCTGGCATTGCTCCTGATTTCCTATTTCTGGCCTTGTCCTTACTTTCAGGCCCGACACCTGACACTGTTTTTCTGGCAAGAACCTTGGTTCCCAACTCACCTAGGAGCCCTGGTCACGGCTCTGACACGCCTGGCCCCATGAGTTTCCAATGGCTCCATTCGGTGGCAGGACAAAGGGAAAATTCAGGCCTTCAAAAAATATTCCTTCCCCCCTTTCAGGCAGAGTGACATTTTTGGGGTCCAGTCTAATGGGGCTGGTAGAAAGATGAGTCATTTAGCGAAGGTGATTCATGTACTCAGTCACCTAAGCCCACACATCTGGGAGCCCCCCGGCCTCCTGTCTTCCTTATTCTTTGCAGCCAACTGGTTTCCAAGTTCTAGAAATGCTACCTCTACAGCAGCCTGAGAAACCATCTTCTCTCTGTCTCCTCTGCTGATGCTTTATTTCTGACTCATGTTTCTCAATTATGCTAACTGGTCCCACTGCGACAAGTCTGGACTCTCCCGCCCCCAAGCCATCTCTGAAATGTCGCCAGTTTTCTAAAATGCAAATCAGGGGTGCCTGGGTGGCTCCATTGGTAGAGCTATGACTCTTGATCTCAGGGTTGTGGGTTTGAGCCCACGTTGAGTTGGTGTAGGGATTCCTTAAAAATAAAATCTTTAGGGGCGCCTGGATGGCTCAGTCATTATGAGAATGACTTTGGCTCAGGTCATGATCCCAGAATCCTGGGATGGAGCCCCCCATCAGGCTCCCTGCTCACCAGGAAGCCTGCTTCTCCATCTCCCACATCCCTGGCTTGTGTTCCCTCTCTGGCTGTGTCTCTCTCTGTCAAGTAAGTAGACAAAATCTTAAAGGTTAAATAAAATCTTAAAAATTTTTTTTTAAAAAGTGCAAATCAGGGTTGCCTGGGGTGGCTCAGTTGGTTTAAGCATCTGCCTTTGGCTCAGGTCATGATCCTGGAGTCCTGGGGTCCTGAGGTCGAGCCCCGTCAGGCTCCCCACTCAGCAGGGAGTCTGCTTCTCTTTCTCCCTCTGCTCCTGACACCGTTCATGCTCTCTCTACCTCTTTCTCTCTCAAATAAATAAATAAAACCTTTACAAAAAAATCAAGTGCAAATCAAATCAAGTCATTGCCCAGTTTAGTATGTTTCGAAGGTCCTTGAAAAATTCCCTGAAATTCTTTAATCTTGACAGAATCCGAGATCTCTGTGATCTGCATCTGCCCAGCTGTCCCTTCAATCTGCATCTCATCCCCAGGCACAGTGTAAGCCAGCTACGGGGAAGACCACACCATGTATGGAGTCCAGGCGGCTCACAGCCCCATCCCTTCAAGATTCGTATCATAACCATGAGAGACTATGGACTCTGAAAAACAGTCTGAGGGGTTTGAAGTGGCGGGGGGGTGGGAGGTTGGGGTACCAGGTGGTGGGTATTATAGAGGGCACAGCTTGCATGGAGCACTGGGTGTGGTGAAAAAATAATGAATACTGTTTTTCTGAAAATAAATAAATTGGAAAAAAAAAAAAAAAAAAAAAAAAGATTCGTATCATAGGTAACCGGTCTATGGCATCTTTCCTGACTCCTGCTTTGGAGTCCACAGCTGCCCTCATGTTATTAGTAAGTCTGTCTGCCTTCTCCAGGAGCCTGTAAACTGCCCGAGGGCAAGGACTTGGCGGTTCATTTTGAATTCCCAAGACCTAGCATTTCAGAGATACCTTATGCTCAATAAAAAGGATTCTTAAATGAACCAGTTAAATAAACACATTCCAAAGATCAATCAAGAAACAAGCAAACCGAAAGCCGGGTGCGTCTCATGAGCTCTCAAAACCTGTTCCGTCCTGACTTTCATGTGAAGCTGGCTCCATGGGGCACCGGTGTTCTGTACAGAACCTCCCTCGCAAGTGTCGAATGTGTATCAAACACCGAGAACGTAGGCTTCGTGAAAAGAAAATATGAAACCTCCAGCATTTAGGGATCAGGCAGGTGAAACACAGCAGCTGGGGGTGACCAATACAAAGTGGCCAAGGAAGTAAGGAGGTAGGAGGACAGTTAGGAACCAGTGCTGTTAGAGAATCCAGAAGCAGTTTCTAGGCGTGGGGAGGGCATCAGCGCTGATCGTAGCTGATGGTCCAATTAGGTTAGGACGGAAAAGGATCCCATCAGCGTCACAATTAGGCAGTTACCAGGGACCCCAGAGCAAGAGCAGTTTTGATGGCAGGGGGAGGAGGGGAGTTGGTGAACCATATTGTCCTGCACTGGGAAATGAGTAAGAGATGATGATGAGTGTAGATAATATGTATTATGAAGAAAGAGAGAGAAGTAGGGCAGTAATAATGGGATGGCGGAGAGCTACGTGGAGGTGTTTTGGTTTGTTCGTTTGAATGATGCTCTAGAGAAGTCTCGACCCAAGACAATGAAATAAGAACAAGTAAGAGGCAAAAGAAAATTTTCCCTAAAGCGTGCTATGGGTATAGTGACCCAGGCGGCAGAAGTCAGGATTACTGGTGAAGTGTCAGTCATGGGACGGTACATAGCAGATGCCCACGTAGGATCCTGGCAGCCAGATCTAGGAAATGGATCGTTGGTAATGTCCTTTCCAAATTCTGGGAATTGATTTCACAGGTGAGGCAATGGAGTAAACAGCAATTTGATACTCAGAATTTGTTTCAGGCTAGACTAGAGACAGGAGGAGACAAGCCGACAGGCAGGAGGGCTGCCTTCACACACGGATGGAAGGGAATGGCGCTGGGTGGTCAACACCAGACGCCGGCTTGGATTTGAACTTCAGATAAACAAGGAATGATCTTGTGATGTAATTATGTCCCATGTGATATGTGGGATGTGCCTACATGAAAACATTATAGTTTTTCTACAATTCAAATTTCACTGGGCCTCCTGTACCACGTCCGGCACCCTGTTTAGGGCCCATACCTTTTTGCAGGATGATTACTCTATTTACTGAATCATATAATGTTGGTTGTGAAAAAAGAGATAATGTAATCCAACATCTGTATTTTATTAAGAGAAGAACAAGGATCATAGCATGGATATGCTTGCCTGCTGTCACCTTGCTAGTCAAGAGTTAGAGCAGGGGGCCACATCATACGGTCCCCTGGGGCTGTCACTGAAAAGAAATTCCCAATTCTCTTTCTGAGTCTAGCTCCAGGAGACATCATGAAATTCTCTCTGGTACCTTATAATCCAATTAATTTTAATATACTTTATTTAGGGGCGCCTGGGTGGCTCAGTGGGTTGGGCCTCTGCCTTTGGCTCAGGTCACGATCTCATGGTCCTGGGATTGAGCCCTGCATTAGGCTCTCTGCTCAGTGGGGAGCCTGCTTCCCTCTCTTCCTCTCTGTCTGCCTGCCTCTCTGCCTACTTGTGATCTCTGTCAAATAAATAAATAAATAAAAATCTTTTAAAAAATATATACTTTATTTAAAAGAAGGAATATGACATCTATTCTATGACTTTAGGAGCTATTGAGGGAAAAGGTGCCTTGTTACATTGAGCAATGATGAATAACATATCCCAGTTAAAAAAGGTTGAGAAATAATAGTTTACACTGGACGTGAGTCCAAGGGAGAGGTTATGTCCGTTTAAGTTTTTAAGAGTACTAGCTAGCTTTTTCTTCTGATACAATCATCCAATGCCAAAAAACGCCACAGAAATTCATCTCAGGTTCTAGCTAATCTAGCTAAATTAGAAGCTAATTGTGGGATCACAGAAGATTAGTCCAAGAAACTGTGTGCAAAATAAGAACATGGGCACGATGATGACAGCTAGTGTAGGAATTCAATATGCTGCATGGCGGGTGGGCAGTGTCTGGGTGCCTCAGTCGTTCAAGCGTCTGACTCTTGATCTCAGCTCAGGTCTTGATCTCAGAGTTCAAGCCTGGCATTGGGCTCCAGGCTGGGATGGAGCCTACTTAAAAAATAAAAGTGAAAAAAAAAACAACCACAAAAAAAATGCTGGAAGGGGAGGATGGAGACTGATGGCAGGGCTGGTATCTGATCATAATCCTTTCCCCCACATGCTTCTATTCCTTTATTTTTTCCTTTTTTTTTAAATTGAGGTATACTTGACACATAAGATTATAATCTTAAGAGTACAGATTAGCACTGAGGACAACTCTATTAGGACATGAATTCAGCTCTGTAATTTTGTCAAGGCTGATGAAATGCAGGATTATGAAGATAATCTTGGTTGAATCCTTGAGAGATGCAGTGACTCATGCTTCGAAACAAATCCTTGTTTGACCCCGTCTAACCAAGATAGCTTGAGGGCCTGGAAGAGCAAACCAAGAGCTTTGGCCCTACTCAGAACACCCCCTCCCTTGCACTGTGACCTGAAATCAACTCCCGAGATCTTATCTCCTGGTTCCTCCCCTCTGATCCCTTCCTGACTCCTTGGAACACCGGGAGCTTGGATTCCTGTGTGTTTCTGGGTCTGTGAGTGTCTCTGGCGCTGGAACCCAACAGTCCCTGTGCCCTGGCTTTTGCTCCTTAGGAATGCCATTCCAGCCCCACCTGGAGGCTGAGGGATTAAAAATGCCCACGTCGGGGCGCCTGGGTAGTTCAGTGGGTTAAAGCCTCTGCCTTAGGCTTAGGTCATGATCTCAGGGTCCTGGGATAGAGCCCCACATCGGGCTCTCTGCTCAGCGGGGAGCCTGCTTCCCCCCCCCCTCTGCCTGCCTCTCTGCCTACTTGTGATCTGTCTCTCTCTGTTAAATAAATAAATAAGTAGGGGCGCCTGGGTGGCTCAGTGGCTTAAGCCGCTGCCTTCGGCTCAGGTCATGATCTCAGGGTCCTGGGATCGAGCCCCACTTCGGGCTCTCTGCTTAGCAGGGAGCCTGCTTCCCCCTCTCTCTCTGCCTGCCTCTCTGCCTGCTTGTGATCTCTCTCTGTCTATCAAATAAATAAATATCTTAAAAAATAAATAAATAAATAAATAAATAAGTAAAATCTTAAAAAAAAAAAATGCTTACGTTGTCACCTGCGTCGTTGTGCTCCCTACAGTACACGCTTCTTCAAGCGGGCTTAACAGGAGTTGAGAGAGACATTTTGAATCTTCTTCAGCTCAACCAGTGTAAGGGCCTACTTAGCCAGAGCGAGCCATTTTGTTGTTTATGCAGCAAACTTAGATTGACCCTGCCCCACTCCCCCAGAGAAGCTTACTTGGAAACAGGTCTGGGAAACCAGAAAAATATGACTGACCAGCCCCTGATAACGAAGCCCACATACAAGGACGTATCGGGCCAGGTGGAAACGTCCAATCAAGGGAAAGTGCATGTATTACCCACCAAGGAGTGTGAGCCCCGCCTATCAGGTGCCAGATGAAGGCACCGATTCCAGCCAAGATCATAGGCTAAATTAAATGACTATCATGGGGTGAACTGTAATTCAATTGGCCACCTGTGTGTGGCCAGGCTCAACCACATGGCCTTTACTCTATAAAAGTTAGTCTGTGAGACTGGGAGGGGTCGCCTGTTTGCAAGAGACGGCCCTGGCCGGTCAGTTTGATTCTTGATGTTTGGCATGAAATAAAGCCCTGCTTAACTTTCGCTTTGTATGGGTCTCGTCCTTTTGTCACGGACCCTTTCACCAGGACCAATAAAAGCTCAGCCAGGACCTATGCCTTAACTTATAGATGCAAGTCTTTCCTCTGAAAAAGAGTATTTCCAAAGCGAAGGAAGACATTGGACTGGAGGGTGAGAAGGAAGAGGGGATGGCAGAGAGTAAATCCCAGTAGTGCTTTGTGAAAATATGGGAACTGCATTCTCTGTTGGGCAGAGGGAAGCCGAGATGCGGTGAGGGTCCTTATCCAAGAAGCCACACCCAAGGACCGAGAATGACCTGTTAGGTGCTCCTGTGTCTCCCAAGAAGAACTGAGGTCAGAGCTATGGGTCTGTGATCTTGTTCCCTGGGTAAAGGGATGGCATGCTTTGGGCTACACACATACGTGTCCCCCCAGGAATGCCTATTGACCGGAGACCCCAGTAATCTCTTCCTTGCTCTCACCGTCCATTCCGCTCTCGCATTCTTTTTTTTTTTAATTAAGATTGATGATTAATTAATTAATTAGAGAGAGAGAGTACACAAGCTGGGGGAGTTGCCAGGCAAAGGGAGAAGCAGGTGCAGGGGAAGCCTGATATATAGGACTTGATCCTAGGACTCCAGGATCATGAGCTGAGCTGAAGGCAGTGGGTTAACCAACTGAGCCACACAGGTGCCCCTGCTTTCGCATTCTTATCAGAAAGCTTGTTCCTTTGCCTGCCCCCTGAGCAAAAAGACCAAATAATCCCACTCTCCAGACTACTTCCCCCGAGTTTGCTCACTCCAGTTCTGTCCTGCAGGAATTTGGAGTTGCAACTCAGAGATGGGCCCAGAGGTTCTCAAAGAGTATTGTGCCTTAGGATCCATCGCCTGGGGAGTTTGTTAAAAAAAAAAAAAAAAAAAAATGCAGATTCTTGATCTCCTACTGCATGAGATCTAAGAGGATTACAGTGAGTCCCCATACATGTGTTTTAACAAATGCCCAGGTAATTCTGCTTTCTGCAGCCCCTGGCCAGCAGATCCCTCTTGATATTTTACAAAATACCACTCTAGGTAGTCTGTTTGGGTGGAGCGTGGCCACATGTGTAGGCTGAAGTAGAAGGAGAGATCCCGTGGCCCCGTGCATACCTTGGGAAGGTGAATTAACCTCTCAATTTCTCCATCTGTAAAATGGGTGTAATAACAGCACCTCCCTCAGAGGAGTGAGATTTAAAGAGGTGAATAAATTTAAAGCACAGACTAGTGTTGGACACTGAGTGGGGATATGCCAGCTATCATTATTCCAGCTGCCGATAATGTTTCACTAAAAGGGAAAAAGGAAGTGGCGAGAGAGAAGAAATGCCTTGCTCTGCACTGGGCTACCATCTCTCTGACAATCACGCCATGCAGCACCAGGCCTCCGATACTCTGGAGTTTTCTGTGATGCTCTCCTGCTGCTTCATCACCAGCCTGCCTTGTACTCACTCGTGACTCGGCTCAGATCATGGAGAACGGCCATCACCCTCCTGAAGACTTGCCCCAAATCTCAGGTGAGGCCAAAGGTCTCTGTTGAGCTCTTCCTGTGCCCTCCCCCATCGTGCTCTATCTCTGCTCTTACTGTGGCGTGATGAAAATTTATGTCCTCATCTCCTCGATAGTCTGGGAATGTAAGGGCTGAGTCTGTTGTGCCCACCAGGCTCGCTCCTGCTCTCTGCACAGGCCTGGTGTCGAGAAGCACCTGCCTCCACCGGGAGAGACCAGGACATTCTCTTCATCATGGCTGCTCTTACACAAGTCTTCTAGTGCCCCCAGTTGTACCCTCGGGGCTGACTCTCAGTGAAGGTATTGACGCTGAACTTGGTGGTCAAAGAAAGGCTAACAGCCAAACTGGAAACCACAAATTTCATTCCTAAGACCCAAGACCTAAGCCAAAGAACTCCTGTAATAGGACTAGTTCCAAAAATAATTCAAAGATCAAAAAGATTCATGAACTTGGTTTCTACCATTCCCTTAAAAACTTGCCAAGAGCACCTGAGTGGCTCAGGTATTAGGTGTCTGCCTTCTGCTTAGGTCATGATCCTGGGGTCCTGGAATCCAGTCCCTCAGGGAGCCCCTGAGCGGGGAGCCTGCTTCTCCCTCGCCCTCTGCTGCTGCCCCTGCTTGTGCTCTCTCTCTCAAATAAGACAAAACAAAAACCACTTGCCAGTCTCCTCACTAGGCCCTTCAGGTTCCCAGTTTCGCTAATACAAGAGGCCAGTGAGGTGAGTACCACCACGATTTGTAGCTACAACCGCCATGATTTCTGTCAGTTGTCCAATAGCACCTGGCAGGACAAATGAAGTAATGGGAGATCTCGGGTCTTATCCTGGAGATGAAGAGCGTCACCGAGAACAGCCGTGAGACTTTTTCTAGAAAGAGATGTTCAGCCAGACTCTAACTAAACCATCTGGGCTCTCTTCATCTTGGTGTATTTTCCACATATGCCTAATCCCTTTTCTTCAGGATATGAAGGGAATCCCATTCCCGTGCCTCAGGGGGAGTACCAAGGAGACGGTGTTCAGGGTAGGGATGATCCCCAACAGGACAGTCAGGAATTTTACTCTTCCGGAAGTATATGGTCTGTGATGTTCTTCATGGCCTGGGGCAAAATCTTGGGGGCCCAAGCCCAGAGAATCTTTACTTGCTGGGTTTATTAAGCCCAGCTGTTTCTAAGAATATTTTCCTTTTTTTTTTTTTAAAGTTTTTATTTAAGTAATCTCTACACCCAAAGTGGGGCTCGAGCTCATGACAAGATCAAGAATTGCACATTGTTCCGACAGAGACAGCCAGGCATCCCAAGAATTAACGGATTCTTTCTTTATCTTTCTTTAAAGATTTTACTTTATTTGACAGAGAGAGACAGCGAGAGAAGGGAACAGAAGCAGGACCAGTGGGAGAGGGAGAAGAAGGCCCCCCCACAGAGCAGGGAGTCCAATGCAGGGCTCCATCCCAGGAACCTGGGATCGTGCGTGACCTGAGCTGAAGGCAGATACTTAACTGGCTGAGCCACCCAGCGCCCCTACTTTCTCTATTTTTGATCTTATTTAAGCTTACAAGGACCAGACACCACTGTAGCAGTCTAGAGCATCTGCAAGTCATCTTGGTGACATCTGAGGGAACATCCAGCCCTAGGTCATCTGTCCCAACCACCTCGGGATCAGGATTTGTTCGATACATGCTCTTTTGCATCACTCAGCCCATTTATGAATACGACCCAAGGAGCACCCCCATAGCCACCTTACCGCACAGTAGTACTCCCTAAGTGTTCGTCCTATGTTAGCACTGTTCTCTTTATTCTGCGCGTCCTCCTTCAAATCCCCTCTGCTACCTCATAATGATACAGTGTCCCTTCCCCCCACCCTCACACGGGAAAAAAAGAAAAAAAAAACACCACAACTGTGCATCGGGTTGGCTGATTCCTCGGGAAGGCCTTTATCTTCCTCAAAGGACTGTCGCAGAAGTACTACATCCGATGACCCAAAATAATATAAAACTAAGTTTGTCTGTTCCCATCACAGCTAGCCAGATTTTCATCAGCTTTGGAAAGCACGTTTGGGATGACAGGTGTGACTTCAAATGGAGGTCAGGTGGCATACACGGAATTCCGTTTGCAAGCGTCCCAGGTGAGACATCTCAAACAGATAGGCAGTTAATTAATATAATTATATTATAATAAGACACTATGGACAGAAAAATGAAGAGTGGTTTTAAGGAGGAGCCCAAAGGAACACCCCAAGAAGCAGAAGCTCACAGGGTAGGCTCTAATATAGAACTAATAGCTTCTGACCCTACATATTGCTCCAGAGTGAGCGGAAGTAGGGATTTGTTTATTTCACTATCGTTAATGATTCTTCTAGCAAGGCCGGGGAATATTTTCACTAGTTCAAGAATTATGATACAGGAATGGTATGGAAGAGTTTGCAAAATTAAAAAACCAACTACGTGTCTGTATGTAAATACAGATTTATGAAATATTGCAGGTGTGGAAATTTACACAGCAAATAGTGAATCATAGTTTTCTCTGAGGAGAGAAGTGGATGGGGAGAGACTGGAAAGCGACATTCATTTTTTTCATCTGATATATTTTTGTCCTGTTTGTTTTTATATTAGGCATGTGTTGCTATTATTTTAATAATGGCTTTTTTTTTTTTAAAGATTTTATTTATTTGACAGACAGAGATCACAAGCAGGCAGACAGGCAGGCAGAGAGAGGGAGAGGAGGAAGCAGGCTGCCTGCAGAGCAGAGCCCAATGTGGGACTTGATCCCAGGACCCTGAGATCATGACCTGAGCCGAAGGCAGCGGCTTAATCCACTGAGCCACCCAGGCGCCCAATAATGGCTTTCTTGAGGGGTGCATGGGTGGCTCAGTCTGTTAAGGGTCCTATTCTTGACTTCAGCTCAGGTCATGATCATAGGGTGGTGAGATGGAGCCCCGTGCCAGGCCATGGAGCCCACTTCAGATTCCACTCTCTCTCTCCCTCTCTGCCCTTCCCCTCCCCCCAGTCCCACTTGCGCTCACTTTCTCTCTGTAAAAAAATAATAAAATTCAAGAAAAATGCCAAAACTATAGCTTTATCAAAATAAAAGCCACATACTATATAACTCACTCATTTAAAGCATACAACTCCTTTTTTAAAGTATATTCTGAGTTGTGCTGCCATTACAGAAATGAATATTTACATCAGTTAAAAAATAAACCCCATTATGAGTCGCTCCCCATTTCCCTCTCCTTCCAGGCCCTCCGGCAACCACTGATCTGCCTTCTGTCTCCGTGGACTTGCCAATTCTAGACATTAAAAATAAATGGAACCATACAATTATGTGGCTTTTCCCCCCCACTAAGCATGTTTTCTAGTTTCTTTCTTTTTTAAAAATCTTTTATTTTATTTATTTATTTATTTGACAGACAGCGATCACAAGTAGGCAGAGAGGCAGGCAGAGAGAGAGGAGGAAGCAGGCTCCCCGCTGAGCAGAGAGCCTGATGCGGGGCTCAATCCCAGGACCCTGAATTCATGACCTGAGCTGAAGGCAGAGGCTTCAACCCACTCAGCCAACCAGGCACCCTTGTTTTCTAGTTTCATTTAGGCTGTAGCATGAATAAAGACTTCATCCTTTTTTGTGGCTGAATAATATTCCATTGTATGGCTCACCACATTTTGTTTATTCATTCACCAGTGGATGGACATTGGGCTGTTTCTACCTTTGGGCTATTGTGAATCGTGATGCTATGAACATTCATGTATACTTTTCTCCATGGGTAAGTTTTTGCTTGAATATGTTTTCAGTTCTTTTACGCATTTTTGTAGGAGTAGAACTGCCAAACTGTTGACAGTGGTTACGCCATTTCACTTTCCCACCAGCCATGTATGAGGATTCCAATTTCTCCGCATCCTTGTCAACGACTGGTATTTCTCTTTTTACTTTATTAAAAAAAAAAAATTACGGTCAATCCAGTGGGTATGAAGTGGGTATTAGTCCCATAATGACTAATGATGTTGAGCATCTCTTCCTATGCTTGTTGGCCATTTGCATATCTTCAAAGAATTGGCTAGTAAGTCTTTAGCCCATTGTAATTTAATTAAATTGAATTAATTTATTTTTTAAAGTAGGTTCCATGCCCAACATGGGCCTTGAACTCACAACCCTGAGATTGTCACATGCTCTTCCAACTGAAACAATGAGGTGGCCCCTCTTTTGCCCATTTTTAAATTTGGCTGTTCATTTTTTGTTGTTGAGTTGTAGGAGTTCTATATATATTATGTATTATATATTTTATAAATGTTATACATTATATAGTATTGACATAAATCATATATCTATACCTATCTACATATCTATATGTAGATATTAATTCCACTAGATATATGGTTTACAAATTTTTTTTCCCAGTCTTTAAGTTGTCTTTTCACTCTGTTGATAGTGATTTATTTATATATCAATCTGCTTATTTATTTATTTATTTATAAGTAATTTCTATACTCAACATGGTGCTTGAACTCAAAATCCTGAGATCAAGAGTCACATGTTCTTCCAAAAAAGCCAGCCAGGTGCCCCTTGATAGTGTTCTCTATTGCACAAAAGGTTTTAATTTTGATGAGCCCAATTTGTCTATTTTTTGTTTTGCTGCTTGTGCTTTCGGTGTCATATCAAAGACAGCTGTGCCTAACCAAAGCTCATGAAAATTTACTCTTACATACATATTTTAAAGATTTTATTTATTTATTTATTTATTTGACACAGAAAGAGAGCACAAGCAAGGGGAGTGACAGAGGGAGAAGCAGGCTTGCCACTGAGCAGGGAGCCCAATGCAGGGCTTAGTCCCAGGACGCTGGGATCATGACCTGAGCCAAAGGCAGATGCTTAACTGACCCAGCCAACCAGGCATCCCTCCCTCTTATGTCTTTTTGAGATAATTTTTGTGCAGTTATGAGGAAGGAATCCAACTTTGTTTTTTAGCATGTGGATGCCCAGTTGTCCCAGCACCATTTGTTAAAAGGAGTATTCTTTCCCTGTTTAATTGTCTTGACTCTACTGTTGAAAATCAATTGACTGTATATGTGAAGGCAGCATATATTATTAAAAGAAAGAAAGAGGGGTGCCTGGGTGGCTCAATGGGTTCACTGTCTGCCTTTGGCTTGGGTCATGATCCTGGGGTCCTGGGATCAAGCCCCATGTAGGGCTTCCTGCTCAGTGGGGAGTCTGTTTCTCCCTCTCCCTTGGCCTCTACCCCCTTCCCCCTACCCTAGGTCATGCTCTCTATCTCTCTCCTGGAAAGCAAGCAAGCAAGCAAGCAAGAAATAAAAAAGGAGAATTTGAAAAGAGTGAAGTCCATAAATTCTTTAACTACAGAAATGGTCAGTTAATCTGTATCTCAGCCTTATGAACTAAGTCTAACTAGCTATCAGTTTTACCAAACTGGAAGATGTAGTACACATCATCTTAGATTGAAACAGATACAGGCAGCTGTAAATTTTCCTTTCCCTAGAGCTCTCCAGAACATCCCATAAATGACTAAGTATTATTTTTTGGAACTTGGTGCTATGAGGAAATAATCTGAAAGTCTGACCTAATAACATTTTTTCTGTTTACTAACATTATTTGTCTATAAGATTTTCATCTTAGAGAATTAATTGCCTCATATTTAAAATTCTTGGCTCATAGTACCAGTTTTATAGAGGCTACAGACTGAATATTTGGGTTCCCCCAAAATCTCTCTGTTGAAACCAATTCACCCAATATGATGGTGTTTGGAGATGGGGACTCTGGGAGGTGGTCAGGTCATGAGGATACAGCCCTCACGAATGGGATGGTGCCCTTATAAAAGAGACCCCAAAGAGCTCCTTTGCCCCTTCTGTCATCAGAGGACACAGTGAGAAGACAGCATCTGTGAACCAGTAATGGTCATATAGAAACAGACTTGGAAGGAGAATCATGTTGATAAATTATTTCTAGTGCTTACATCGAAACTGTTTTCTCTAGAAGAATACCAAGAGGTAAATAAGAGAATACATAAAAAAAAAACAACAAAAAAAAGAAAAATAAACGAACCCCCCCCCCAAAAAAAAACCCCAAGGTGCCTCCATAGTAAAGAAAGACAAAATTGGAAGAGTTACTGTGGACAATGAGAGGCAGCAGAAGCTTCAGATGGCCCCACCTTGATGCCTGAATCCTGCTCTGCCTCTCCAAAACTATTCTGCAGGTATTGGTCCTGTTCAAACTCAGGAAAAAAACCCAGAACAACCAATGGGTGATATCTTTTATGCATGGCAATTTTAAAAACAATAGAAGGAAAGAAGAAGAAGAGAATGTAAGCAAAAAAGCAGCTGAAAAACCTATATAATTCCAAAATATCTTCCAGGGTCTCAAAGAATTACCAGCAGCATGATATTGGTGAGGGGAGATGGGGAGGAAGAGAGACTTAAAGGAAGAGATTTAAGGGTTTCAAGAAGAGGTTTCTACATGACAGAAATGGAAGTTAGTGTAGCTTGGGAAATAAGGGAAAAATAAATATACAGCTATTCAAAATAAAATGAGAGACATGATGGAAATGTTGAGGAGATCTCAAAATTGTAAGGGATACTGACATATAGATCACAGAGATGATAGTTATGGAGAACAAAGAAGATCCAACATATGCATAATTAGTGTTTCTGAAGAAACAGATAAAGCAAATGGAACAGATGGATAAAATGGAAATCTGCAGATTGAGAGTCCTGCCATAGCCTAGGAAAATTTAATTTAGAACCATCAATACCAAAAGATAACATGGTATGGGGAACCTGACTGGCTCAGTTGGTTAAGTATCTGACTCTTGGTTTTGGCTCAGGTCATGATCTCAGGGTCATGGGATTGAGCCCTGCCTCGGGTTCCACGCTCAGCATGGAGTCTGCTTGGGATTCTCTTTCTCTGCCCCTTCCCCCACTCACTTGCGCGCTCTCTCTCTTTTAAATGAAATAAATTTTAAAAAATCTTAAAAAAATTAAGAAAACGGGGTGCCTGGGTGGCTCAGTGTATTGAGCCTCTGCCTTTGGCTCAGGTCATGATCTCAGGGTCCTGGGATCAATCCCCCTCTCTCTCTCTGCCTGCCTCCCTGCCTACTTGTGATCTCTCTGTCTGTCAAATAAATAAAATCTTTAAAAAAAAATTAAGAAAACATAACATGGTGAAGTTCTAGAACTCCAAGGATAAAGAAAATCCCTTGGTATTCAGGTAGAAGAAAGTGGTATTCAGGTAGAAGAAAATCAGGTTGGTAGTAGACATCTCCGAGATACTCACTGTCCAAAAACAGTGAAACAGTATCTATAGAGCAACAGAAAGTACAACCTGATAATTCTGTAGCCCCCCAAGGGGTCCTTTATGTACAAAGACAACAAATAGATGGTCTTAAACAAAACAGAAATACAGGATCTATGCCGTGCTCTTGTAAAAATATGGGGGGATGAGTCCCTGTCATGTCAGATAAACTACGGTAAACCAGATAGACTGGACTGACACAGGAGTAAGACAAAACAACTACGGGAATAGTGGTTTTTGAAAAGAATGTGTCACAAACCTTGACAAGGTGAAAGTAATAATATAATGGGAATTTGGGGAGAAGGGTTTCTGGGGAAAAGTAAAATATGTTCACTTCCTCCAGGCGGTTAGTAGGAGAAGTAGATACTTTGAAATGTGGGTTAAAAACACCACCACCATCACTACCACCACTGATAAAACTTCACAATATTTCACTACCTTTTCTTCTTAATTTTGAACAGATATTTTTAGGAATCCATGGTAATTGGATTAGAGGAAATATTTATCTCAAGTTCACCTCGAGTTAAAGTTCCTCAATTTTACTTCTGTTTTATTTCAAGTAACATTCAAATTTGTGGTATCCATGGAATTATTTCCATTTTTCTAAAATTATAATATGTATTCATCTATCTTTCTGTCTGGAAATATGCACATAAAGAAGGCTAGCACTGAGTATATTGACAATGGCTATTTCCAAGTTAAGAGCATCTGGTTTATTTTTACTTTCTTTTTATTTTTTACAAGTATGCATTATTAAAAGTTCTTTATTAAAAATACATATGGACACAGATCTGGCCATCTTAATCCTTTGTTCAATGTCTCTTTTAGAAAATGGGTGGCTCAGTGGGTTAAGCCGCTGCCTTCGGCTCAGGTCATGATCTCAGGGTCCTGGGATCGAGGCCCGCATCGGGCTCTCTGCTCGGCAGGGATCCTGCTTCCTCCTCTCTCTCTGCCTGCCTCTCTGCCTGCTTGTGATCTCTCTCTGTCAAATAAATAAATAAAATCTTAAAAAAAAAAAAGAAAATATTTAATTTAAATTTTATTTTAAGATTTTATTTATTTATCTGAGAGAGACAGAGAGACAGAGAGAGGATAAGCAGGGTGTGGGGGGGCCAGAGGAGGGACAGAGGGAGAGGGAAAAGCAGGCTCCCTACTGAGCAGGGAGTCCAGTGTGGGGCTCCACTCCAGGAACCTGGGATCATGACCTGAGCCAAAGCAGATGCTTAACTGACTGAGCCACCCAGGTGCTCCTAATTTTCATTTTCTAGAGATTTATTTATCTATCCTAGAAAGAGAGAGAGAGAGAGCACACAAGCAAGCAGGGGCAGAGTAAGGAGGGGCAGAGGGAGAGGGAGAGAGAATACGAGGCAGACTCCATGCTGATCATGGAACCCATTGTGGGGTTCAACCCCAGAACCTAGAGATCATGACTTTAACCGAAACCAAGTTGGAGGCTTAACTGACTGTACCACCCTGGCGCCCCTTAAAGATTTTCTTTTTAAGCAATCTCTATGCCCAAGTGGGGCTTGAACCCAAAACCCTGAGATCAAGACTCATGTGCTCTACCAACTGAGCCAGCCAGGTGCCTCTGTTTATGATAGTTTCATTCATAATTGCCAAAACTTGGAAGAAACCAAGATGTCCCTTAGGAGGTGGATAGATAATTGTGGTACATTTACAATTATAATAGAATATTACTGAGCACTAAAAAGAAATGAGCCATCAAGCCATGAAAAGATAGGGAAGAACCTTACATGCATATCACTAAGTTAAAGAAGCCAGTCTGAAAAGGTTACATACTGTATGATTCCAACTACGTAACACTCTGGAAAAGGCAATAAAACTATGGAGACAGTAAAAAGATCAGTGGTTGTCAGAGGTCGGGTGGTAAGGATGACTAGGTAGGACACAGAGGGTTTTCAGGGCAGTGAAAATACTCTGTATTATGATGATAGGTACATGTCGTCATACATTTGTCCAAACATATGAAGCGTAAACACTGCCAGTGGACCCTAGTATAAACTGTGGACTGTGTCAGTGAAGGTTCACCCAATTGTAACAAATGTATCACTCTGGTGAGTGATTACATTGATAATGAGGGAGGGTGTGTATGTGTGGGGTCGGGGAGAAGGTGGGAAATTTTTGTACCTTCTGCCCAGTACTGTTGTGAGCCCAACACTGTTCTACAAAAATAAAATCTTAAAAAAAATTTTTTTTAAATATAGAGGCTAAAAAAGATACACTTGGAAATTATATATTTTGAAATAAATCTAATGAAAGTTGTGGTTTATAACTAATGTATGCTCATTATCAAAACGATGGAAAAATACAGGAAAGTGTAAACAAAGTATATACTGCTTTTTTTTTTTTAAATTTATGTATCTGTCAGAGAGAGAGCGAGAGCGTGTGCACAAGCAGAGGGACTGGCAGGTAGAGGGAGAAGCAGTCTACCCTCTGAGCAGAGAGCCCGATGTGGGCTCGATCCCAGGACCCTGCGATTGTGACCTGAGCCGAAGGCAAATGCTTAACACACTAAGCCGCCCAGGCAATCCAGTTGCTACCAATTTATTGCTATTATAAATACTGTTGTAATAAATATCACAATACCGGGGAACCTGGGTAGCTCAGTGAGTTAAAGCCTCTGTCTTCAGCTCAGGTCATGATTCCAGGGTCCTGGGATCAAGCTCCGCATCGGGCTCTCTGCTCAGCGGGAAGCCTGCTTCCCCCCCTCCCCTCTGCCTGCCTCTCTGCCTACTTGTGATCTCTGTCAAATAAATAAATAAAATCTTTTTAAAAAATCACAATAAAGATTAACCTTGAATCCTATTTTCTAAAAAGTTTACTTATTTACTTAAGTAATCTCTACCCAACGTGGGGCTTGAACTTATGATCTCATGGTCTCCACTGAGGCGGCCTAGCACCCCACCTTGAATCCTATTTTTCTTTCTTTTTTTTTTTTTTAAAGATTTTATTTATTTATTTGACAGAGAGAGATCACAAGTAGGCAGAGAGGCAGGCAGAGAGACAGAGAGAGAGAGAGGAGGAAGCAGGCTCCCTCCTGAGCAGAGAGCCCGATGTGGGACTCGATCCCAGGATCCCGAGATCATGACCCGAGCTGAAGGCAGCGGCTTAACCCACTGAGCCACCCAGGCGCCCTGAATCCTATTTTTCTTAAAGATTTTATTTATTTTTCTTAGAGAGAGAGAGAGAGAGAATGAGAATGAGTGGGGGCGGGGAAGGTAGGGGCAGAGGGAGAGGGAGAAGCAGACTCCCAGATGAGCAGGGAGCCCAATGCAAGGCTCCCTCCAAGGACCCTGGGATCACGACTTGAGCCAAAGACAGATACTTAATCAACTGAGCCACCCAGGCGCCCCTTGAGTCCTACTTTTATGGTATATTTGTAACCTCTTCCAAGGAGCAGTACCAGACACAAATGCAGGCTTTGTGAAGGCTGCCCCTCCTTGGTCCCACTTTCCTTCTGCCGCACTGCTTCCCCTAGTTCCATGACTTGAAGACTCAGCCTCCCTTCGGTTCCTAGAATAATCTCCCTTTGAAGCAGTACTGAAACAGCTTTCGGTTCTCGAAAATAATAGCTCCATATCGGCTAGGCCTACTTCAGTCTCCATTCCTGGTTTCTTTTCTAGGAAACACTGTTGTCCTTTGCGCCTTCTGGGAGGATGGGAGCCCTGGCTTGCTCTTGCCAACTGGGCCTGGAACTGTGCCCTTGAGCCTCAGCCCGGTCACTTCTTTGTGTATCTGGAGAAAAGGACTGCAGGAGGCTTTATTTTAATCTCTTACAGCAAGAGGATGCTTGGTCACATCTACTTTGGCAGCCAAGCATGCGGCCTTTTTTGCTTTTGTTTTTTGTAGGGGAAAGGCTCTTACTGGGTCTCAAGAGGAGAGGGGGTTTAATTACCAACTTGACCCCAACAGTCCCAGACTTTGCTCTGAGGTTTCTCTTTCACTGTACGATTTGTATGGATTTATTGGAAAACACAAAGACTTCCAGGAACTGCTAGCAAGCCAGACTCATTTATGTTTCCTAGTAGGTACTGGATTCTATCTCCCTGCTCAGCTAAAATTAGTCTGTAAAAGTCTTGGGCTTGTTAATGCCAAACTGATGTGAAGACAAGTACTGGGAGAGATGGGATTTTTATTGTGCCACAACATTTTTATGGAGCCACATCTACAGGATGGCAAAATCAGGAGCTGTAGAAAAACCCTCCCAAAGCAAAGGACTCATTTAGAACTTTCCAGAAGCTTAAAAATAGCTACACAGGTCAGGGACCCAGACTGTTTTATTTGATTAAAGGAAGTGAAAACAGTTTCAGTGAAGTCTCAGAGTCGCCAGTACTGGGTTAATGAAGAGAAAGTGAAGAGAAGGGGTCGGGATGTCCAGGGGTCACTTGGGGTTCTTTGAGAGCACCCATTTACATGCTGGCCACAGGAAGAAAGCTTAAGGTGTGAGTGGAGTCATTCATTTATTCGACAAACAGGTACTGAGCAACTACTATGTATTGAAGGTTATGACAGACATTGGGGATACAGGAACAAGAGGGGCTTTCAGTATAGAGTAAAAAATTGGGGTGTATTCTAGGATATAACGAAACTGTAACAAAAGTGCCTAGGAAAATCTAGGCAAATCAGGGATGGTGCCACGGTGTCTAAGGTAACCCTTGAGTTGAGGTTTAAAGGAGGAATAGGACTGGCGAGGGGTTAGGGGAGAAGCCTGCTAGAGGAGGGGCTGGCACATGCAGAGGCGTGGATGCATGAGAAACCATGGTACATTTGAGGCCCTGCCTAAATATGGCACTGGACCTAGATGGGGGTACTGGGAAGTCCTACCTACTTTTGTTGTGGGAATATATGTGATATAGGTATGAGCAGGTGCTGGCTGATGTGGCTGAGTGGGGAGATAGTGATCAGACCACAGAAAGCTTTGAGACCTTGCAAGTCTTGTTGAACAAGAGGTCCTTGGGCCCCAAAGCACTTTAATGGGCATGGGTTATAATTGGGGGGGATCTGCTTTGTTTTATCTCATCATGATCAGGCTTCTCTTGAATCCCCACCTTTTCCAGTCAGAGCACTTTGGAGCCACATAGCTGACCTTCTTCCCACTCACCCTCCAGAATGAGGCCCATGAGAAGACTACAGTGTTTATAAAAAGGCTTAAAAGCATCATTATATTTTCAAGGAACTCTGTTCAATGCTTTGAATTTATCAAATCAAATCTTATCACAATGTACACAGAATTATTTCTAATTCAGCATTCACTTGTATGGATGGAAGCTGAGTAGAGAGGGAAGAATATTTTATTAGATATATGGGATAGTCTTTTAAAAAATATATATAGGGCACCTGGGTGGCTCAGTTAGGTTAAAGCCTCTGCCTTCGGCTCAGGTCATGATCTCAGGGTCTTGGGACGAGTCCCGCATTGGGTCTCTGCTCAGTAGGGAGCCTGCTTCCTCCGTTCTCTCTGCCTGCCTCTCTGCCTACTTGTGATCTCTCTCTGTCAAATAAATAAATAAATAAAATCTTAAAAAATATATATATATTTAAAATTTAGAAATTATATATTTTTTTTTCTAAAAAAACTCAAACTGTACAGAATTCTGTAGAATTAAAAAGTGAAAGTATCCCTCTTCCCTGCCCCAATTAAGTAGCAGGTACTATTAACGAGTCTGGCACATACCTTTTTTTCATTTTAAGGATTTATTCATTTATTTTAGAGAGAGAGAGCGAGAGAGCGTGAGAGGCAGGGGAAGAGGGAGAGAGAGAGAATCTCAATCAGCTTCCATGCTGAGAAGGGAGCTAGAAGGGCATGGATCTCAGGACCCTGACAGCACGACCTGAACTTCAGCATATGCACAGTGAGACAGCTTTGCACAAATACAGCAGCAATAACTGTTAATGCCAGTACCTACTAGTTAGCTCCGAAACCTTGAACTTCTCTTTCTTCAACATCTAGCATGGTACGCTGCCCATTCCAGACATTTAATATGTATCCGTTAACAACAATTTAATATCCTATGACTCAAATTAGCAGAATACCTATGGAGGCATTAAGAACCAGGTAAAGTCACCAAAAGTATCCATTTAGTTGTCTAATGATGGAGACTATGCCTTCTTTTCTTGACAACTGAACAGTCTTGCTTCTGTAAGTGATTAGGTGAGTGGTTTACTGGGGTGAACTCCTCGGGCTACATGTTTTTCTGAAATCAAGCAAGGAGGCTTAGAACAATGGAAGAAAGAACTGACCACACACAACGTCAACCAGATGTACTCTCCATACACGCTGGTCACAAATGGGTGACCTACTTTCCTGCAGAAAAGCAGGAATCAATTCTGTCTTCCTTGCTTGTTTTGGTTCCTACCACTGCCACTTATTAAATGACCTTGGAGAATTCTCTTAATCTCTCTGAGGATGAAAAAACCTAACCTGTATGGTCAGTCAAAGACTCAAACAAGATGGCCTTTGAGAATGTGTGCTGGGCGTGGGGCAGATATGAGACAGAGTAGTGGAGGCAGAGGCTCTGGACCAAATGCCAGCTCTAACACTTACTAGCTGGATGACCTCAGGCGAATTATTCAACCTCTCACCAAACCACGGCTTCTTATCCATGACATGGGAAAAATTACTGGATTATTTTGAGGAGTAAGAGAGATCATGTCTTTAATATGGTTTTTGGCACTGACAGTAATGGCTGAATACTTATTTACCATTATCACTATGAGTGTAAGTCTTCCATAAAACTTTCCTTTTCTCTTCCTCCCCCAAATTCTTTTCTTTGGCTCCTCTGAATAACCTAAAGTAAGATTCCAAAGCTCTGCTTTTTCTGGGTTATGAAATGTGATGCTGAAAGAATGAATAAAGATGGAATGTTGCTAGGGACTGAATTATATCCTCCCAAAATTCATGTGTCGACGCCTTATCCTCCTATGTGACTGTATTTGGAGATAGGGTTTTTAGGAAGTAATTAAGGTTAAATGAGGTCATAATTGTGGAGCCCTAATCCCGTAAGACTGGCGGCCTTGTAAGTACAGAATGAGAAATTTCTTTGTCTCCTCTCTGTGTGAGCATACAGAAGAAATCAGCCATCTGCAAGCCAAGATGCACACCCTCTCCAGAAACTTCCAGCCTCCAAAACTGAGAGATAATGAATTTCTGTTGGTTAAGCCATGCAGGCTGCGGTATTTGGTTATGGCAGCCTGAGCTAAGACACGTGGCTTCCTTGACTTCTTCAAACTGGATTCTCGAAGTGTTTATTTTGGACAAGTTGACTACCTCTCTACTGTCGCATTTCACAAGTAGGGGATGTTCCTGAAGCTACATGATCTTCAAAATACATACAAAAATTAATAAATTGAGACAGATGGTGAGAATGGTGACCTTGATAACCAAGCTAAGATCTCTGTTTTGAGGGCAGTTTTCACGCAGATCTGGCTCTGAATTAAACATCCTGCATTGCTGGGCAAAGCAGACACCACACAGGGGGGATGTCTGTGTGTGCAAACGGGGTGCCAGGGCATAAGCCCATTAGTATTATTACTGATCTTAATGGTGAGAAAAGAAATCACAAGTACCCTGACAGGGTAAAAGAGAAGTATGTCACTTTGAAAAACAAACAAGCAAGCGATTTCTTTCACAGATTCACTCAAAACCATATTACCTTTCATGGTTTACAGAGGAGGAAGTTTAGGAACAGAGATTAAGTAACTTAATTAAGGTGACAGTTAATAACTTGATAAAGCTGGGGCAGTTGGGGAAGTCTGGCTCTAGAAAGCATGACAGAACCTATTAGCACAGATAGAGAAAAAATTCACCATGATGACCCCATTTTCCCTGAAAATGAAGAATAAATTAAACTTTTTTCTTTTTTTTTTTTTAATGTTTATTTATTACATCAATAATCTCTACACCCAATGTCGGGCTTGAACTCACAAGCCCAAGATCAAGAGTTGCTTGCTCTTCTGACTGAGCCAGCCAGGCACCCTTGAAAGTTTTTTCTTATCTCTTTGTAGGGTACTGAAATGACAGGAGCCCCCAAATGCAACACAATGAAGGTAGTTCCCAACAAAAATGCCTAACACAATGAAGAGTATCTTTTTTTTTTTTTTTGAAGATTTTATTTATTTATTTGACAGAGAGAGATCACAAGTAGGCAGAGAGGTAGGCAGAGAGAGAGAGGAGGAAGCAGGCTCCCCGCTGAGCAGAGAGCCCGATGCGGGACTTGATCCCAGGACCCTGAGATCATGACCTGAGCCGAAGGCAGCGGCTTAACCCACTGAGCCACCCAGGCGCCCCGAAGAATATCTTTTTAAAAAAGATTTTATTTACTTATTTGAGAGAAAGAGCAAGAATGGGGGAGGGGCAAAAAGGGAGGAAAGGGAGAGGGTGAGAATCTCAACCAGACTGTGCTGAGTGAGGAACTCTATGCAGGGCTTGATCTCACCCTGAGATCATGACCTGAGCTGAAACCAAGAGCCTGGCACTTAACTGACTGAGCCACCCAGGCATCCTAAGAATATCCTTCTTAATCGGCAGCCAACACAGTTAATGGTAAAACACTAGATGTGTTCTCAGTCAATTCATCAATACAGATCAAGTTACCTGTTCTTACCACAACTGTCAAACCTAGTTTAAGAAATTCCGCCCAAAGTTATAGTAAGAAGTAGAACACAAGTAAGAGATGTAAATAGGAAAATGAAAGACTGTATTAGCATTATTTGCAGGGATAACCCATAACGCTAAGAAAATCAAGTGAAATGCTGTTAGGTTCTTTAAAGACATTTTGTAAGTGGATGGATATAAAAGAAATACACATAAAAGTCAGTAAATATTCTCCATACCAGCAGTGAAGTCCTATCAGAAGAAGTCTTATTCATAACAACAACAAAAAGTAAGATAAGCCACGATAACCTTAGTAAGAATGTTTTTGGTACCCAGATGAAAGAAACTATTAGTCCTGTCCTTTGTCTCAGTAATTCATCATCTAGGAATCTACCCAAGGAAAAGGTCAGAACTTCAAAGATTTATTATCAGATTTTAAAATACTTTAATATTGGGAAAATTTGAATATTCAATAGTAGGAGAACATTAATCAGGTCATAACATATCTGTGTGATGAAATCTTTAAGACCATTCCAAGGACTATTTAGTGACTTGGGGAAATGCTAAAAATGCTCTCTCATGAAAAAAGGGAGGATACAGAATTTTTTATAGCATCTGATGCTAATTTTGCTTGATATTGGGGTTCTTCTCTGAGCAGGGAATTCTTATTTGCTTCACAATTTCCTGAACCATCCCATGCCCACTCCTTGGGTTACATGATACAAATGCGTAATTCTCCTCCTCCTTATTTGTGGTTTTCTCTTCTTGCCTTGACTAATCTCCATACTCTCTTATCGCCCCACCGATCCAAGCAAGGGTGACTGCAGCCACTCCAATGGTTTTAATTCTTCCATATGCTAAGGATGTCTAATCTGTTCTTTACCATAACCCAATTCTTGCCCTAAACTATGAGAGCTGACCTTTATCCACCTAGCTCTCTATGCCTGCAATTTCCATTATCCCAGATTTCTTCTGTTCTTGAACCATCTTCAATAAGACTCACATCATCCCCTCATCTCCATCTCACCTGCTGGACTCTAAATTGACACCTTCTCCTTTTGCCAGGACTCACGCATGAGACTGATTAGTCTGTGGTCCTAAGCTTTTCAATCCATTCTATCATCAGAGTGATCATTCTAAAACTTCAATTAATTAGTTAATTAATTAAGAGAGAGAGCACAAGTGGGAGGGGGTAGAGGGGCAGAGGAAACGGAGAGTGAATCCTAAGTATACTCCATGCTCAGTGCGGAGCCCAACTTGGGCTTGATCTCATGTCCCTGAGGATTAAGACCTGGGCTGAAATCAAGAGTCCCTTGGTGGGGCTCCTGGGAGGCTCAGTTGTTAAGCATCTGGCTTCGGCTCAGGTCATGATCCCCGGGTCCTGGAATGGAGCTCCACATCAGGCTCCTTGCTCAGCAGGGAGCCTGCTTCTCCCCTGCCTGCCATTCCCTGTGCTTGCTCTCTGTCTCTCTCATTCACTCTGTCAAATAAACAAATAAAATCTTTAAAAAAAGGAGTCCCTTGGTCAACCTATGGAGCTACCCAGGCACCCCCAGAGTGATCATTCTAAAGCAAACAACTAATCATCGGTCTCTACTATTGTTTCTGTTTCTTTTGTGATATCATGAAGGTTCAAATAGTAAGAGATACAGGTCTGCCAGGACTAATTTATTTGCCACTCATCTAAACTCCATCCCCAACCCCCAACCTCTTCCACTGTGGGAGGAAGCAGGAAGCAGCTAATTAAAGCAGGTGCTGAAATGAAAAAGGAAACCCAGGGAGAGTGACTCAGCTCATGGACAATGCATGGGGACAATCAAAGCCTAGCAATCCATCAGATTTTTCTCAACAAAGTGGTCTTTTTTTTTTTTTTTTTAAACATTTTTATTTATTTATTTGACAGCGAGAGAGTATAACTGGGGGATCAAAAGAGGGAGAAGCAGGCTCCCTGCCGAGCAGGGATCCTATGCGGAGCTTGATTCCAGAACCCTAGATTATGACCTGAGCTGAAGGCAGATGCTTAACTGACTGAGGCACCCAGGAGCCCCTGAATTTTTTTAATTGAAGAGGCAGGTCAATAACAATACATATTAATACATGCCAGAAAATCAGAGAAAAGGCACGTGGTATGGTACTCGGAATTTTTTCTATTATAAAAATTTATGAATAAACAAAAAAGTTAAAAGATTAGTATAATCTACTCTCATGTATCTTTCACCAGGGTTGAAACCGTTAATATTTTACTATTTTGGCTTAATCTATATAGGTATGCATTTTTTTTTCTGAATCATTCTGAAGTATATTGCAGACATTATGGTCAGTTATATTATATTTAGCCTTGGTTTTTAATATCTGCTTTTCAAGTATTTTTTTATTCATGTTTTATAAAATCCCTAAAGATTTAAAAAGAGAATAATTATGTTCATGTTGTTAGAAAGCAAGACTTACAGTGTGAGAGAAAAGAGATTCGATGTAAAAATCAAAGGTATTAAACAAAACCCCTGAAATATTAACTCTACGTTGTAAGCATTAGTATTCCTGATTTCTTTTTCCTTAAAAAAAATACATATTTACCAGCTCTGTCCACCATAACACTGTAGCAGTAAACACCCCTAGTAACTTTGGTTATGGTCTCTAAACACCACACCCTCCCAAGAGAAACCAAAGCTCCTTGGAGGGAGGGCTGATGCCAGGACTGGGGCAGGAATGCATACAAGAAGGTGATGGGAAATCTCATCGTCCCTGACAGCAAGCAAATCCTACAAAACTAAAGAGACCATGACAAAGGACACAGGAGCTAACATTAAGAGGCTCAAGAGTCAAAGATGAGACAACTGGAGAAACAAAGAACACAACCAAAACAGAAAACCTGAATACATTAAAAACACATAGGTACCCGACGAAATAAAAAAGTGGCCTCCCCATCCAAGCCACAAAACAATGGGTTACCACTGGAGGTACACGGGGCATCGACTCCTTATTCTGAAAATGGCAATTAAAGAATTAAGCATTTAGGGGCGCCAAGGTGGCTCAGTCAATTAAGCATCTATCTTTGGCTCAGGTAATGATCCTGGCACCTGGGATGGAGCCCTCAGCAGGGCTCCCTGCTCAGCAGCAGGGAGTCTGCTTCTTCCTCTGCCACTCTCCCTGCTCCTGCTCCCTCTCAAATAAATAAATAAAATTAAAAAGAAAAAGAATTAAGCTTTACCCTGTCTTTTCAGATCAAATTATATACTAGGGTAACTACATAGCCCCAGCTGATAAAGCTTTGCTTTGCCGAAGAATTACAGCTAATACATTTAGAATGCAGGGGACATTCAGACACTCAGCATTTGGCTATTTCTAGTTAACCAATGATTCAGGCAATCATGAAAGCATTACATGAAAGATGGGTGTGGGTCTTTGAAATGAAAGGAGCAGCTGTTGCCACGTGAATTCACTGATTAGTGGTAGAATCATTATAAGCGAGACGATCGGATAGCATGTGGTCTCCTGAAATGATTCAATGTGACGTACACAGTAGTTTATAGCAGTATTCTCGCTCCTGAAAGTTACAGCTAAGTTCTAGTTTGCAAGAAATATGAAGGATAGAAGAACAACTTAACACTATGAGAAGACAGGTAGACAAGTCCAGAAGGCATGACATTCTATATGACAACTAAGTTTTTTCAACAAAGACAAGGTTGGGGAGGGAGGAAAGGACAATGAATGGCAGAATATCCACCAACTACATCCTGCGTGGACTCGTTTAGTCCCTGACTTGAACAAACCCAACTGAAAACACTTTGAGCTACTTGGAGAAATGCCAGTATGGACTGGGTGCTGGGAGGGCATCAACATTATTAATTAACTTTGCTGGATGTGATGGTAATGGCATTGAAAGAATGTCTATCTTCTTAAAAGATGTATATCTCGCTATCTTCTTAAGGGATGTATATTTAACTACGCACGGGTGAAACAACCTGATGGCTAGATTTTCTTTAGAAAGGCTTTGCACACACAACAGATGTGAAATGGGGGTAGACAAAGCAAGTATAGAAAAGGCTTGATAATTACTGGGCTTCAGTAATAGGCATATGGGGGTTCATGACATGGTTCTTTATCCTTCTGTGTATTTTTGAAATTTTTGTAACAGTATTTTTTAAAGATTAAAAAAGAAGTAGCTATTTTTAGAGACAGAATCTGAACAGAAGTTGAAAACATTTATTTGGGACGCCTGGGTGGCTCAGTTGGTTGGACGACTGCCTTCGGCTCAGGGCGTGATCCTGGAGTCCCGGGATCGAGTCCCACATCAGGCTCCCAGCTCCATGGGGAGTCTGCTTCGCTCTCTGACCTTCTCCTTGCTCATGCTCTCTCTCACTGTCTCTCTCTCTCAAATAAATAAATAAAATCTTTTAAAAAAAAAATAAAAAAAAAGAAAACATTTATTTGCATTACACTGTCATTTAAAAACAAATGTGAAACTATTTTAAGTGGACTTCTCAAATAAGATGTTCTTACCCACCCACATTAGTTTTTTTTGTGTCTTTTGAGCGTATTGCTGCCTATTTATGGCCAATGAATTTTTACATTTTTGAAGGATAAATTACCTGTTGTCAATAATCATTATACTGGAACGTGGAATCCCCAAAACATCACAGCTCTGCAAAAGTTCTTTCTTACGCATCTCCCCTTGATTGTAGTAATTTCCTGAAGATAACAAATATACAGTGGCAGATTTCTTTGATAGTGGAAATCTATCAGTTTATTCATACTTATCTCATCTTGTTCCCTACGGGATGTAAGCCACCTGAAAAATTTGTGGTTACAATAAAAAGCTGAAGGAAATACTATTCACTCCTGTGAGATGACTGACAGCAGCCCAGTCTTTAGAATCATCACCATTTAATCCTTCCCCATCACTGGATCTACCTGTCTGTTCCTCCGTCGGTCTGCCTGCATTTCAGCTGCATGCTACAGGCAGTACTGCATATCGCCAAGACCACGGACTTTGGAGTTCAGCAGATTTAAAACTGCCTCTTCCCAAACTGCCCAGACTAAGTCAGGTACCTGCGTATTCTATTAATTTGGGAACCTTTAAATTGATAGTCCTTAAATATCTGCTGAACATTTATTTAAAGAAGAGGCTCTTTCTTACTCCTGAGTATTACAGGAAAATGTGTCCCTGGGGGATCTTGACCACATCAGTGCCCCGAATAGCTCATATATCCTTTCTTTTCCCAACATATGTATTGTTTCCTATGGATCGTTCTGCTAAGTACGGCTTCTCTGTATCCTTACAATAATATACAGTGAAGGTTTAGTACCACTTAAACTGCACTTACAAGCAATTTTCTAGCTAATGCACCCCTTAATTCAGCTCTCCAGCAGATAATTGCATGTGTACTGTGTGCTAGTTACTTAACTTTCCTGAGCCACAGGGTCTCCACCTGTGAAGTGGAGATGACCGTCTCCTACGGCTGTCCTGAGAATTCCATGAGACAATACACAGCCACCCAGTTCAGTAGGCAGTATTTTCTCTTTCCTCAACTTCTTTAGCTTTACACTCCCCGCCCCCCCATTTCATTTCTTCCTAAATGACAATCTGTTTTCATCATCCTGACCAAATGACATCCCCTCTGGGAAGTCTCCCATTTTCCCCTGGCAAGGAATCATTTCCAGTATTCTGCTCAGACATATGAACTTTTCTCCATGATCAGATTATTAATTCCTAAATGTCATTGACCTTAAATGTCACAGTCTCATTCAACTTTGTGTCATCCTGGTGTCCACAACACTTCAGGCACTCAGGAAGCACTGAACCAAGAGGGGCTTCCTTTACTGGCCAAATAGCCCAGAGGAAAACAGCCCCACCAGACCTTTCCACTTTGGCCAGAGTTACCTTAGTGCTACTTGTGAACTGTCTGCACCCAGAAAGGAGACAGTCATTACACGGTATCCAAAACAGGGATTAACCCTAAGACTCCAGATGATAACTTAATTTTGTATTGTCCTCATCACTGTATTTTAGTTTTTTTTTTTTTTTTTAATAAATTAGGAGTGTGGGTAATGTTTAATCTGTACCCTTTTGAGTGAGTTGGGGATTTTAAAAGTAATTAAAAAAATAGAAGTAATTAAAAATTTCTAAGAGGGGTGCCTGGGTGGCTTGGTCGGTTGAACATCCAATCCTTGATTTCGGCTCAGGCCAGGATCACAGACTCTTGAGAAGGAGTCTGGAGCCATGGGCTCTGCCATGCTGGGTGTGGTGCCTGCTTAAGATTCTCTCTCCTCCTCTCACTGTATCCCCTACCCCATGCTCTCTCTTATAAATAAATTAATCTTACAAAAACATTACAAGAGAGAACTACTTATTTATTTTAAAGATTTTATTTATTTATTTGACAGAGACACAGAGACATCAAGAGAGGGAATACAAGAAGGGGGAGTGGGAGAGGGAGAAGCAGACTTCCTGCTGAGCAGGGAGCCCAATTCCAGGCTGGATCCCAGAACCCTGGGATCATGACCCGAGTCGAAGTCAGATGCTTAACGACTGAGCCACCCAGGTGCCCCAAAAGAAAGCAATTTAAATGTCAAGTTCAAGTCAGAGGAAACACTTGCAAGACAAGCTACTGTGTATTTAATATGTTCTAAGGGAATGCTATATATTTTTTCATTTGAAAAAATTTTAATTTCTGGTTTCAACCTCCTGAAAAACAAGGAGAAATTTACTGAAGAAGGCACTGCACCTATAATACTTGGTAAATAATATCCAGGTTTCTCTCCTAGATCTTAAACCAAATATGTTATAATTTGACTCCCACAGCTGTAATGTAAAACACAAATACCATTAAAAGCAAACAATGAGGGGTGCCTGGGTGGCTCAATGAGTTAAGCCTCTGCCTGAATTCAGCTCAGGTCATTATCTCAGGGTCCTGGGATCTAGCCCCATGTGGGGCTCTCTGCTCAGCAGGGAGCCTGCTTTCCCCTCTCTCTCTGCCTGCCTCTCTACCTACTTGTGATCTCTCGCTGTCTGTTGAATAAATAAAATCTTAAAAAAAAAAAAAGCTTTCGGATTAAAAAAAAAAAAAAAGCAAACAATGATTGCTGTATTATTACCTGTATCTATTTACAGTTAATATCCTTAATAGCACAAACTGAGTAGGAAAGTGCTAGGACCCATATTCTCAATACATGAAAAATGGGCTAAACTCATTGGCAACAAAAGATTTGAGAGGAAAAAGTGTTATGCCAAGAAGTAATATTAAAAAATACTAGTCAGTGCTAGAGAGGGTGCTGTATTTAGGCAGATACTCTCACTACCTGTCAGTGAGGACATAAATTGGTATGTTTTGGAGAATCTGATTTGCATGCAAAGCCTTAAAAACAGACAAATTTAGAAATCAGCCCTAATGAAATAATAAGAAACACATAAAGATGTTCACTGTTTTCTGTTAATAGTGATAAACTGGGGAAAAAAAATCCCTCTAAATATTCATATAATAAAGGGATGACTAGGGGCGCCTGGGTGGCTCAGTGGGTTAAGCCGCTGCCTTCGGCTCAGGTCATGATCTCAGAGTCCTGGGATCGAGTCCCGCATCGGGCTCTCTGCTCAGCAGGGAGCCTGCTTCCCCCTCTCTCTCTCTGCCTGCCCCTCTGCCTACTTGTGATTTCTCTCTGTCAAATAAATAAATAAAATCTTTAAAAATAAAAAAAAAGGGGCGCCTGGGTGGCTCAGTGGGTTGGGCCGCTGCCTTTGGCTCAGGTCATGATCTCAGGGTCCTGGGATCGAGTCCCGCATCGGGCTCTCTGCTCAACAGGGAGCCTGCTTCCCTCTCTCTCTCTCTGCCTGCCTCTCCGTCTACTTGTGATTTCTCTCTGTCAAATAAATAAATAAAATCTTTAAAAAAAAAAATAAAAAAAAAATAAAAAATAAAGGGATGACTATATTAAGTTTTATCTCTATGAAACTATTTAAAAGGCTATTATCCTGAAACCAATGTTACACTGTATGTTCATTTACTAGAATCTAAATAAAAATTTGAAACAAAGGCTATTATTATCTAGTTCTTATTAACATGGGTAAATGCTTAAATTATTTTTCACAAGAATGTGACCCTAATCTAGCTTGTTTTCACTGTTTAATTTCACTGTTTAAACTAAGGACTAGTATATAATTTCTTTTAAGTACTAAGTTTTTTTTTTTTTTAATTAAAACTCTGCTTTTTAGAGCAGTTCTAGGTTCACAGAAAAATTGAGGGGAAGGTATGGAGATTTCACTTTAATCCTCGTACCTACACATGCATAGCCTTTCTCATTATCAACATCCCCCATGGCAGTGCTATATGTTACAATGGGTGAACCTACACTGATACATCATAATCACCTAAAGTCCATAGTTTAAGTTAGGGTTCCCTCTTGGTGGTATACAGGATGAGGGTTTGGACAAAAATGTACAAAGACATGCATCCCTTATAATATCATACAGTATTTTCACTGCCGAAGAATCCTCTGCGCTTCTCCAATTCACCCTCCTTTCGTCCCAACCCCAGGCAATCACTGATCGTTTTACTGTCTTTATCATTTTGTCTTCTCCAGAATGTCATATGGTTGGAATCACACAGTATATAGCCTTTTCAGAGTGGCTTCTTTCACTTAGTGTTATGCTGTTAAGGTTCCTCCATGTTTTTTCAGGGATTCATAGCTCATTTCTTTTTAGCATTGAATAATACTCTATTGCCTGGATGTCCCAACTTACTTGTCTATTTCCTAACCGAAGGGTGTTTTGGTTGCACTCAAGTTTTGGCAATTATGAGTCAAGTTGCGATAAACATCTGTGGGCACATTTTTGCATGGACATATTTTCAACTCCTTTGGATAAACACCAGGGAGGGTGACTGCTGGAAGGTTTGGTAAGAGCATGTTTAGTTTTTATAAGAAACTGCCAAACTAAGTCTCCCAAAGTGGGTGAAGCATTTTGCATTCCCACTACCAATGAGTAAGAGTTCTTCTTTCTTCACATCCTAAGAATTTGGTATTGTCAGTGCTGTGGCTTTGACCTTCTAATAGTGCACAGTGCACAGATTTTTTTTTTCTTTTAAAAATGGCTCTTTTAAACCTATAATTTCTTTTTTATTTATTTAAATCCAATTAATTAACATATGCACATACATTTCTAATAAATATTTGGTAGGGGCACCTGGGTGGCTCAATCTTGTAAGAGGCTGCCTTCTGCTGGGGTCATGATCTTGGGGTCCTAGGATCCCGCCCCCAGTAGGGCTCTCTACTCAGTGGGGAGTCAGCCTCTCTCTCACCCTCTGTTCGTCCCCACTGTGCTCTCTCTCTCGAATAAATAAAATCTCTTAAAAAACAGTAAAAAAATAAGTATTTGGTAAAGAAGCAAAAACTAATTATAGAATTATATAAAATGGAGTATCTGTAAAAAAAAAACAGTGTCGAAACAGAACTGTAATGACACACAACTAAGTGGGAAAAGAGGTTATGGGTATTTGTTAAAAATAACTTTATTGAGGTTTAATTTTACATACCCATTGTCTATGTACAATTCAATGACATTTATACAGTTGGGCAAATATCACCAGTATCATGGTCAGTTTTTGTTTTCTCAGTCCATCTTTTCTGTATGATAAAGCAGGACTTACTCTTGGAGACGCCTCATCCCTCGAAGTTGGTGGAAATGAACTCTAAAATTATTTTCTAGTCTAATGATCTGAATCTCTCCCTTCAATTTGACATATGCAACGCTCTAGCACAAAGTGGATTTTAAAAGCCGCAGGAAGGTCCTGTGCTACCTTTCGGAGTAAAATGGCAAGGGTCGAGCAGGCACGCTACAGCCTAGATTGTTGGGTGTCCCACAGGAAGATCATTATTCTTGGTCCTTTAGCATATAAAGAGGTTCCACAGAATAACGAGTAGAGAGTCGCAGTTCCCAGCGGAAACGTAGGTATTAGATGCAAGAGATGTGAGCAACTGTCTTGTGCTCCTCAATCCTGCTGGCAGCTAAGTACCTAAACCGGGACGACCCCCAACCCACCTGGGACGTTGGCCGCTGCAGTCCACAGGCTGGGGCCACCCTCCTCCGTGAAGTGCCCAGAGAAGGGACCTTCGTTGTCCTCCCTTAGCTCCCTCAACTTAGCTTCCCTTCGGGGAGAAGCCCACTGAAATAGGTTGGCACCTGAATACGCATCATAGCCCCCGCTCCCAGCGACCCGCCTACAGCCTCCTACCTGCAGAGAAGCAGAGCAAAGACAGCCGGTGCCTCAGGCGGGCCAAGCCTAGCAAAGTGGGAGCAAAGAACATGGCTTCATCGTCGGGGTGCGCGATCACCAGGAGGGTCTTACTTCCATCTCCCGGGACGCCAGCCGGCTCCTGACTTCTCATTCTTTCCCAGGAGTCCCAAACCCAGAGGAAGCCCCACGCTACGACCGCAGCGACGAAACACAGAAAACCCACGGCTTCCATCCTCTCTGGGTGGCATCGCGCCTGCGCGGGAGGAAGGCTGCAGCACACCCAGCCTCCGGCGGGAAAACTGCAACCGCGGAAATTGCGTTCCGAGTTTCACTATTCTGCCAACCAGCGGCTTTCAACGTTGGGCTCCTGTTGTGGCTTTTGCAAGGACACCTCCCAACCATTCTTTATCTAGTTCTCTCTACTTTATGGAGCATCTATGACGCTTTTGCCTTCTGGGTTTCGGAGACGAGCCCCTTGCTGTCCAGCTTTCTGCCCCTGTCCTTACAGTGCTCTGGGTTTAAAAAGAATTATTTGAAAACACCCGCCCTCCCTCTCTTGAATTCACTCCTCTCTTGAATTCACACTTTTGTGACTCATTTATTAAAACCCTAGACTTCCCCCTAATTATTTGGTCGGCCCCTTCTCCGAATGAACCGACTTAGTTTTTCCTTCTTCATTTTGGCATGGGGAGCGGTGGCTCCTCGGAGGGAAAAGCACGCGGTGACGAGGAACCGTCCAGTGGTTTCTCTAGAAGAGTAAGACCGAGAGAGCGCACTTCGCGGTCGCCGAGAGCCACGGGCTCCTCCGACGGGTGACTTTAGATTAAGGAACGACATCACGGACAAATCAGCATCGCCTGACGTGCTGTGAAGTCCCGCTGCGAATTACAGCCGCAGACCCTTGGGTAGGTCGCCGTGCAGCCCTCCGGCTCCCAGCCCTGGGGACCTGACTTTCCTTCCTGCAGCCCGGGCCGAGGAGGCGGCGACCGCCGCGCCGCGGAGGGCTCGCAGGGCCCGAGGCATGGCCTCGGATCCTTCCTTTTCCCACGGCCCGGGGAAGGCACTGAGCGCGCGGCAGCCGGCTGGCTCGCGGCGAGCGCCCCGGCCCGAGGGCGCGATGGCAGCGCGCTGGGTCCGGCCGGGCACGGCGCGGCCCCGGCCCCGTCTTCGTTGGAGGGGACCGCCGCCGCCAGGCCGAGGGCAGAGCCGAGGGGACCCGGCGCGGGGAGGCCCAGGAAGCTCGGCCGAGGTAGGAGCAGCGCTCGGCCAGCGGAGGGAGTCGGTCTCCCAGCCCTCCGGAAGGAGGAGGAGCCGGCGCCGGAGCCGCCTTAGCGGCGGCCGCCGAACTCCGGGGGGAGGGAGAGGGGTTGAGTCAAGATGGCGGCCAAGGTGGCGAAGCAGCAGCGGCGGCGGCGGCTGGAGTGAGCTCCCAGCTCGCCGCGCCAAGCGAGGTCCCGGGGTAGGGACCCGCGCCGGGGCCGCGTCCTGCTCCTCAGGCCCGGGGGCGCGCCGGCTACCACGCTCCGCCAGCTCCTGGTGAGTAGGCCCCGGCGCCCGCAGCCCCGGCCTCCGGGCCCCCAGCTCGCTCCGGGGCTTCCGAGGGCTCCGAGGGCGCCGGCCGCCGGAGCGGCTTCTCGGTCCAGCGAGGGGCGTCGCGGGCCCTGTAGGTCGGGTCCCGCCGCGGACGCCCGGGCTCTTCCCCTCGGCTGCCCGGGGCGAGTCGGGCGCGGCGGGGAGCTGGGGCTGGGCTAGTGGAAGAGGCTTATGGAGTTTGGAGGAAGAATGGGCTGCGGCCGGCCGGGTGTCCTGTGGGGAGGGGGCGTGCGGAGTCCTGCGGGCCGGGCCGAGGGAGCCGGGGAGGGCCGGGGGAGCCCAGGTGGGGCCGGCACAGGTGGCGGGCCTGGGCTCGCTCCGAGGCGGAGTTGGTGGCCGTCTCGGGAGTGTGGAAGGGCTTCGGGAGGGTGACAGCGATGGACAAGTGCGTGGAGAGCAAAGTAGTTCACCTTCTAAGCAAACCCCTTCGGGGTGTAATGGCGAAGGGTGGGTTGTGGTGGAGAAATGGCAAAGATCGGAACCCTCTGCCTTCTGCCTTTTATTATCGCTGTTTTACTGGGTGAAGTCGGTGAATTCTCATTTATAGAGGAAGAGGGATTTCAGAAACTGTAATTGAGAAGCCGGTCTTCTGGGAGAGCGGACTGAATTCTTCCGATTGGACTGGATTAGGTGTAGTCGTTATTAGAGGTGGACGTGCGAATAAGTGATGTTTGTGAAAAGTGTTTGCTCGGGCAGCGTCAGTTTTCTTTTACTGATGGTGCATGCTATGGCGCCACTTCAGCAGAGTTAACCTTGGAGAGCAGTGGTACAGGTAGTTCTAATCTTTGGGATTAGTGTACTCACCTGTATCAGATTTGCTTCCCTGGGCATGTCCTAATTAACATGGAAATTTGCGTTCCTTGTGTGCATTTTGGTGAGGCAATGAAGAGAGGCGGAACCCTGAGCCAAGAGCAACAGGCCCGGGATTTAAAAATGACTACAAACACTCATTCTCTTTCGTTCAGCATGTCTTGATCCATATAGCTCCTGCCAGTAGATCCCATGGAATTGTCCTTATCCATAACTGAAGGTCCGTTGGCATTATTTAATTTTTAATAGTTTAAAAAAATGTCTTAACATGCCCTTTCATAAAGACACTTACTGGATGAACCAAGTGGCCTGGGCTCAGGAGCAGGTAGAACAATTTTATTGTCTTACTTAGAAATGGGTAAAAATTACCGAAGAAATAAACACAAGTTGTTGGAGGAAGAAACCGTGTTTGTATTCGCTTATTCTGTTAGATCCGGTGGAAGCTTATATTTATTTATTTTAACATTTATAATACACAGTGGCCTTGCCTTGCTTTAAGCACACCTGTCAGTGGAAATCAAGGTTAACACGCGTATATATATAAATAATATGCACATGCTTACATACATACATAAGGATGGGATTACTTGCAATACCAAAATACTCTTTCCTTTTGCAAAAGCCTTGCCATATGTTGAACTACTCCCCCAGTGAAAATACAATCAGGACATGAGTCCTGATTCTTCCTTTAACTATTTGACATTTTGGAACATGATCAATCTTTCTTTGCTTCCATTTCTTGGTCTATGATAGTAGGAAGGCATCCACTCTCCTAGGGCTGGCTGCTGTGATCTTAAGAGAGTTAGTAGTTATGAAATTGCTTTAAACAGAAAGGGTTATGTTTCTGTGAGGTAGTAACAACTTCCTTTGCACTCCTCTCAAATGCTTATCTGCACATCTCCCATGGCGTTCACACACACTTTCTACCTTGTATTTAGGTATTTCCGAACTAGTTTTATCTCCTCTTGAGATCAGAGTAGGCCCTTCTCCGATTTTATCTTTGTTTGAGGCACTATGTAGGATTTTATTTTATTTGTAGGATATTGGCACTGCAAATGTTTGTTGAATGAATAAACAGACATTGTATTCTAATTAGAAAAATGTGTTCACATTACACCTTAACCTAAATAGGCCTGTTACCCACTATGAAATATCTGTATAGCTGTGATTCCCTCCATGGCCTCTTAGGAAGATCTATTTTATTTTATTTTTTTTATTTTTTAAAGATTTTATTTACTTATTTGATAGTGATCACAAGTAGGCAGAGAGGCAGGCGAGAGACAGGAGGAAGCAGGCTCCCCACTGAGCAGAGAACCCGATGTGGGGCTCGATCCCAAGACCCTGGGATCATGACCTGAGCCAAAGGCAGTGGCTTTAACCCACTGAGCCACCCAGGTGCCCCATGGAAGATCTATTTTAAACTGAATTTCTTGTTGGATTTAATCAGACAGTAAAACTTAAGTATTCTGTGTGTTCACATAATTTTTTTTTTAAGAAATTGCTTGAAAATAACTTATGTTTCTTTGAATTTAACTGAGTAAAATTTGGTTCCAAAGCTAGGTAAATGTAGTCAAGTTTTTGTAAGCTTTTTTTTAAACTTTGGGTAGTGGAGAGATTTTCTTACCATTACTGCAGTAGGAAGCAAAGGCTTTTGAATAGGGCAGGCATAGATGTAGGTAAATTTCAGGCCATTTGTTACTCAGGTTTTGTTTTTGTTTTTTTGAGTGTGTTTTGTTACTCAGTTTTAATTGTATTTCCGATGTCTTATTTGCAAGTTTAAATTCTTACTGATGCCTGGGAACTGTGGAAGTCCGGTGTATTTAGTTACTTCTGTTTCTTCTCTTCAGATGTTGCATTTTTCTAGAATACCTTCCAAAGAAGTAGTAAAGCTTGACCAGATTTATTTTCTATGGAGACATTTGTGGATTAGAGATTCATATGTAGTTCATTCACTTGTTCAACTGGTGTGACGTGCCTTTTATGTTCAGGGTACATTACTAAATGCTGTAAAGGTATAAAGTTGAGCAGATCAGTTATGTGCACAAATAAATTAGTCAGGATTGCCTGTTATTTTGCCTTTTTCAGGTTTGAGGATGCAAGAAGTACATTTAGATTGGTGGTTAAGAAAACACTTTTTTTTCTTCTGTCGGGATTTAGGAGTATTGAAAAGCCATGAAAAGCTTCTGTCATGTAGCAATAAGTGTATGTAGGGCATCTGTTTTTTATTTGGTATTCTTGTGATGGTGGTTTCCCTTGAACATTTTTACTGTTCTTCTACCATTTTTTCTACCCTAGAAGCTTGTGTGGTCAAAATATTAGTTGGGTTAAAAAAAAATATATATATATATATATATATATATATTAGTTGGGTAGTATTCAGATCCAACATACTTCTTTTTTTCTGTTTTTGTTCGTTTGTTCTCTTTGCATTTGAGAGTGAGACCATACAAAGCCATGTTACTGTTCTTATGTTGTTCTTCAGTTGGACTCCTGTGTGTGCTGTTCCTTTTACTTAAAAGTGATTGCAGACCCCCCCAAACCCACAAGACCCCACCCCCAACCCCACCTACATTGGTTAAAATTAAATGCTAATAATTTATAGAAATTATAGGATTTAGATGACAATAATACATAGTAAGACTAGATAATAATAGACTAGATACTCTAGTCTTATTTTACTTGTGGATAAACTGAAGATCACGGAAGTGAGGTGATTTCCCTAAATTGTTGCAGTTGGCCAGTGGTAGGATCCAGGCTTTTGACATCCAGTGTAGGACTCATCCATTCCACCATCTCATGCATAGGATGATTCAGGACCTACATCTATGCCTGCCCTATTAGAACAAAAATCGAATGGATGGGGAAAGGGAGATAACTTACTCAGCTTAGGTATTGAGTTTATCTTAACTTTAAATTTCCTCAATGAAAATATAGTTTGAAAAAAATTAGTATTGATCTACATCAGTAATATGATCACTGGGAATTCTTTGGTTTGCTTAATTTTTAATCTATGATGAGTATCTTCCTAAACAAAAATGTCTGAGGTTATCTGGACCTAGTGATATTTTATGGAATTTAAGTTTTACAGTAATGGAAATTGTATTAGGTCGATGGTTAGGAACTTCTGAGACCCAAACAGGCTAAATTACTTTATAAATTAACTATTGCTTCCTTTACTTACTTTTTTTTTTTTTTTAAGAATTTCTTTATTTATTTGGGATAGAGAGAAGAGAGCACAAGCAGGAGGGCGGAGGGGCAGAGGGAGAAGGAGAAGCAGGCTCCCCACCCAGCTGGGAGCCCGATGCAGGGGCTGGAACCCAGAACCCAGAGATCATGACCTGAGCTGAAGGTAGACGCTTAACTAATTGAGCCACCTAGACACCCCCTTGCTTCACTTACTTTCAAACTTCTGGACCTTTTTTTTTTTTTTTTTAATAAGAGGGACTTCAGTTGTTAAATAAAAGCTTTGATAAATAGCATGAATATGAAGTGTATTTTTTTTTAATTTTTTAATTTATTTGACAGACAGAGATCACAAGTAGGCAGAGAGACAGGCAGAGAGAGGGGGAAGCAGGCTCCCTGCTGAGCAGAGATCCTGATTCGGGGCTTGATCCCAGGACTCTGGGATCATGATCTGAGCCTAAGGCAGGGGCTTACCCCACTGAGCCACCCAGGCACCCCATGAAGTGTATTCTTAATGCTGTGTTGAAAAGAACACGTGTAGTATTAGTTTTCTATAGGTGCTTACGCTGTAAAATTTAAAGACGCGTATGTTCTTTTTCAACTGATATCCTCACACGAGTACTGAAGCATGTCATTCCACTCGGGCTGTTAGATAATATGCCTGTTTAGCCTAATGTGCTTTACTTCTGAAATCTACCACATCTAAATTCTGCCTTTTTTTTTTTTTTTTTAATTCTGCCTATTTTTTGAGGGTTTAATCACATATTACTTTAGCCAGGAAGTCTTCCTCCTACTCCCTGTTCTCCAAAGATGTGTATTTCTCGTTTTGGAAGTTCTTAGTGCTTTACTTATGCCTCTTTTATAATATCATAGTTATTTAGGTACATGTCCATTTAGTCCCTGTTAGACCATAAGCCCATTGTGGGCATGTCTGTATCTCATGTCTAGTCCAGCTTCCAGAATAACATTGTACCCAGGAAGTGTGTAATAGAAATTTGCTAAATGCATAAAAAACCCAAGTGCTAGATTTTTTTTTTTTTAAAGATTTTATTTATTTATTTGACAGACAGAGAACACAAGTAGGCAGAGAGGCAGGCAGAGAGACAGGAGGAAGCAGGCTCCCCACTGAGCAGAGAGCCCGATGCGGGGCTCTATCCCAAGAGCCGAAGGCAGAGGCTTTAACCCACTGAGCCTCCCAGGCGCCCCTAAGTGCTAGATTGTTGAAGAAGCTGACTGATACACATGTGGGGAACTTGGTGAATAGTTTATGTAAATTTAAAGTTTTAAAAAAAATTTACAGCAGGCAGAGTGAGAGGGAGAAGCAGGCTCCCTGATTCCAGACTTGATCCTGGAATCATGACCTGAGGCCAAGGCAGCCACTTAACCAACTGAGCCACCCAGGCTTCCCAGTTTATGTAAACTTAAAAACAGATAGAAATTTACCAGCATCAGCGAGAGAAGAAAAAAGTATAATCTGTGAATTATCAAATCATTTAAAAAATATTTTTGTCAGTTTACTGGGATTTTGGGGAGAAAGAGAAAGGATGGGATTGGTTCATCTGACTGTATTTGCAGATAATGGTAGAACAAGCATATTTGTGTATAGATATATGTATCTATACACACACACAGGGAATTTTGGAGTAGTTTCAGTGGTTGGAAAAAATTGTGAATTAGTGAAGTAGCGTTATTGAAGAATACCTTTGAAGGGTTCCCTTTGAAAGAATAGTGCTGATTAGTTTTATATCAAAAATTAAATCTTTACGCCACCTGGGTGACTCAGTGGGTTAAGCCTCTGTCTTCGGCTCAGGTCATGGTCCCAGGGTCCTGGGATCGAGCCCCGCATTGGGCTCTCTGCTCAGCAGAGAGCCTGCTTTCCTTCCTCTCTCTCTGTCTGCCTCTCTGCCTACTTGTGATCTCTGTCTGTCAAATAAATAAATAAAATCTTAAAAAAAATTTAAATCTTTAAGTAGACTAGTCAAGAGCAGAGGAAAAGTCAAGATGACCAAGTTATTTTGACTCACCCCACCGTCTACTTGGAGGAATAAAATTTGGGCTGGGCTTTTTGTTTTCATTTTGGTTTTTGTTTGGTTATATATGAATAACCTGATATCAAACCAGAATTAGTTGAGGTTACATTTTTCTAGGAAAATTTGACACTTAGTTTTGCTGTGAGGGTCACCGTTCTGGTTACAGTTTGCCTCTTTCTATTTAACTGACAGACTCTACTTGACATTTTTGTAGTCACGGACCATTCAAAATCAGAGTATTTGTTTTAGGCAGTTCATTTCTATTGGCAATAGTGTACAGATTTGTATAACTTGGAAATATTTGTTTTAAATTGTAACCATCATGTCTTTGAACTGTATTACTTTTGATTAGGTCCTTTTAATTCAGTTTTGAATTACAATAACTTTTATGTATTTGGAATGAAACCAAAACTTGTGCTTTCTAGGAGTTACAGCCTAAAATACACACAGTGTAAATATACCAGATGTAGGGAGTATATAGTCCATTAACTCTGTGTGTGTGGGTGTATATGTGTTGGGGGAAGAGGGAAAGAGAGGGAAGGAGGGAACGAAACAGAGCAGGAGGGGAAGGGTGGAAGGAAAAGTTGCTGTATATTCACATAGAGCCATTTTAATTGAGTGAAGGAGGTTGTGTTATTTTAGAATCTTTGTTTCATCTATTGTAAGTAATATGTTGTTTTACAGAAGTATATAGAGAAGTTGAAAGTACCACTTCCTAGATACAATCTTTTAAGTGTTGTATATTCTTTCAGATTTGTGTGTGTGTGTGTGTGTAATTTCCTGTGTTACAGGATCATAATATATTGTTCTTTCATGTATTCCCGCTAAGTGTTGGAATATTTAGAGCTACTTCTGTCATTAATGGCTGCATAGTATTGTTTACGAAAATACCATGATTTGTTTAATCTATTTATGGCTACTGGTCTTGTTTAGTTTTGTTCTGTTATGTTTTTCAGAAAAACAAAGCTGAGGTGAATTATTTGTGTGTATTTATTTTGTGTACTGGTGCAGGCAACTTTGTAGGATGGATTCTGGAAGTAGAGTTGCTGTTACCTCCATAGTATAGGTTTGGAAAGATACTGATACAAGTGTATGGGTGTGCCCCAAACCCTGGCCAGTAGTGGATGTTACAAATGAAAACATTTTGAAAATTTAAAGGGTGTGGGGGGGGGGAGTGATTATAATTGGCTTTTTTATCAATTACTACTAAGGTTGGAATTTTTTTTTTATGAGGGGAATTGTATTTCTTTTATAATTGCCTCCTTTTGGTTATTTTTTGATGGAGAGTTTGGTTCTTTTCAGATTGATTTGAAGAGCTCTATATATTAAGGCATTCACTTTTTTCAGACATGTGCACAGTCTCCCCCCCCCCCCAAGCTATTCTTTTGTGTGTTTGTTTTTGAGAGAGAGGGAAAGAGACAGGCAGGGGGAGGGGCAGAGGGACAGAAAATCTGAAGCAGGCTTCATGCCCCAGCCAAAATCAAGAGTTAGGACACTCAACGGACTGAGCCATCCAGGTGCCCCTCCCTTTTGTGTTATTATGTAGTCTGATATATCCAGTCCTGCTCTGTGCTGACTGTGTGACCTTGGGCACATTACCTAACCTCTCTAAGCCTTAGTTTCCTTATTTTTTAAATTATATTATTATTATTATTATTTTTAAAAGATTTTATTTATTTATTTGTCAGATGGAGATTACAAGTAGGCAGAGAGGCAAGCGGGGAGGGGGGGGAAGCAGACTCCCTGCTGAGCAGAGAGCCTGATGTGGGGCTCTATCCCAGGACCCTGGGATCATGACCTGGGCAGAAGGCAGACCCTTAACTGACTGAGCCACCCAGGAGCTCCTAGTTTGTTTATTTTTAGACTGGAGATAATGTAAGATAACATTTAGCACAGAGGCTGACACATAGTAAGTAAATAATAAATGTTAGCTGTCTTCATTAGTAGTCCATGTATGGCTTCTGGGTTTCATGCTCTACTTAGAAAGATATGCTAAAATTTAAAATATTCACTCATCTATCAAACTAAAAAAGTAACGTTAGGAATATTATTGCACAGTATGCTACTGATTGTTTTAAAGAGGAAAAATAATGTATACATATTTACTTGTATGTTATAGGATATTTCTGAATGAAACCCAAGAAACTGGTAATGTTGGTTGTTTTAAGAACTGAGTCACTGAAGCATGTAAGCGAGAGGAAGACTTGACCGTATGCCTTTTTGTATTTTTTAGACAAAGAAGTCCCCAGATTTTAATGGAACTTTCTTTTTTTTTTCTTTCCTATTTTTTCACTTCTTATTTTTTTGATCCATCTGGAATTTCTTTCTAGGGTAGGAAATGAGGTAGAGAGATTTGGGGAATATACGTGTGTATGTTTTCTCCTCCAGGTAGTTAGCCAGTTGTGTGAGCACTGTTCAGTCAGTTTTTGGTCCACTGATTAGATTTGCAACTTTCGTCGAAATATGTTCAGAACTGTTTCTATTTATTATTTTCTTGATCTCATATCTTTTAAATTGCTGTTTCGTAATTTCATTATTTATTTACTTTTTAAAAAGTTATTTCAGTAAGAGAGAGAGTGTGGAGGGTGCATTTGGGGAGTGGGGGAGTAGGCAGAGGAAGAGGGAGAGAGAACTTCAAGCCAACTACCTACTGAACGTGGAGCCTATCGTGGGGTTTTATCTCACAATGATCTGAGGTGGAACCAAGAGTTGGTTGCTTAACTGACTATGCCACCCAGGTGTCCCAGATTTATAATTTTAAAGCTGATAGGTTCCCTCTTCAATACTCTGTTTTTTTTCCCTAAGCTTTGATAATTCTGGTCCATGTATTCTCCCAGATGAACTTTTGAATTATTCTGTGATGCTCAGTAAGACATCTTGCTGAGATTTTTATGGGGAATACTGCATATTGACTAGAAATACCAAAAATTTATAGGTTAATTTTGGAAGATTGACTTTATGTACTTCCTCTCTTTTGTTCAACTCAGGACTTTGTCCTTCTTTACTCTCTGCCTGGAATGCTCTTCCTGGCTCATTCAAGTGGCTGACTCCTTTTTTTTTTTTTTTATCAAACTTAGCCTTTCAGTTCCAATGTCTTCTCCGAAAGGCCTTTCCCAACCACTTATAAAGTGGGCTCCCATTAGGTATTCTCAACCACATAAGCCTTTTTTTCTCCTTTATTAATGAATCTCAACCTGAAATGGATTTGTCTGTTTCATTTCATTATACTCTGTCCTCCCCCACTAGAATATAAACTGTTTGACTCCCTACCATATTTTTTGAACAAAAGAAGTATGTTCTTCAGTAGGTCTTCAAACTTTTCAAATAAGTTCTATCTATTTCTTCTTTTTAAAGATTTTATTTATTTATTTAACAGAGAGAGAGACAGAGAGACAGAGAGTGCGCGAGCACGCAAGAGCGCGCATGCATAAGCAGGGGGATAAGTAGACAGAGAGGGCAAAACAGGCCCTCCATTGAGCAGGGAGCCTAATGTGGGGTCAGTCCCAGGACCCTGGGATCATGACCTGAGGTGAAGGCAGATGCTTAACCAGCTGAGCCACCCGCATGCTTGCTCTTACTTCTTTTGTTCAGAAAATATGGTAGGGAGTCAAACAGTTTATATTCTAGTGGGGGAGGACAGAGTATAATGAAATGAAACAGACAAATCCATTTCAGGTTGAGATTCATTTATAAAGGAGAAAAAAAGGCTTATGTGGTTGAGAATACCTAATGGGAGCCCACTTTATAAGTGGTTGGGAAAGGCCTTTCGGAGAAGACATTGGAACTGAAAGGCTAAGTTTGATAAAAAAAAGGAGTCAGCCACTTGAATGAGCCAGGAAGAGCATTCCAGGCAGAGAGTAAAGAAGGACAAAGTCCTAAGGCAAGTCAGGTCCTGGCGCAGGATGAAGGGACTAGAAGGAAGCTCATGTTGCTGGGACCTACTGAGCAATCTGGAGAGGAAGCAGGCCAGATCAGGTGGGGCCTTGTGGGCCGGAGTGAGAAGTTGGGATTTTATTTAAAGAGTATGGTGGCCCCCTGGAGAGTCTTAAGCAGAAGAGTGACATGTTCTGATTTTCATGTTGCTGGGACCTACTGAGCAATCTGGAGAGGAAGCAGGCCAGATCAGGTGGGGCCTTGTGGGCCGGAGTGAGAAGTTGGGATTTTATTTAAAGAGTGTGGTGGCCCCCTGGAGAGTCTTAAGCAGAAGAGTGACATGTACTGATTTATGTTTTAAAGAGATCATACAGCTTTTTGAGTGGAGAGAAGTATTAACATGGGAGGTCCAGTTAGGGTTCTTTTTTTTGTAGTAAGAAGTGAGGGTGAGGGTAGTGGAGATGGAGAAGTGTGAGGGGGTTGGGGTGGGTCTGTGGAAGGAAGAACAGGACTTACTATTGGAATGGGTGTTACTGAGAGCTAAGTGCTGTTAGGTGCTGGGGAGGCCATGTGAGCAAAATAGAGTTGGTCCCTGCCCTCACATGCATCTGGTGGCTTTGTTTTTTGTATAGAATTTCAATAAATTTTAAGTCAGTTGCTTTTTTTCTACCTTATTGTGGTGTATGCCTTAGAAATAGTCTGTTCAGTAGCCTTGTTTGATTTTGCTGCATAACTTGTAGCAGTCTCTGTTAGTGGGTCAAGGGGGAGACAGCACCATAGGATCTTTAAGAGATCTGTTTCTGAGTTAAAAACAAACAAACCGACCTTGGGGAAGTTACTCAGGCTCTCAAAAGCTGTAATTAGGGATAATAATGGAACTAGTTTTAGGTGAGCTCCTTGCAGGCCAAGCTCTTAATATACTGCCTAGTACGTAACAAAGACTCAGTAAATGGTAACTTTGAAAAATTCTTTGTAGTTATCATCCTGTCTATTAATTCTGCAGTATATTCATTTCTTTCCTTTTTTTTTTTTTTTTTTTTTAAGATTTTATTTATTTATTTGACAGAGACACAGCGAGAGAGGGAACACAAGCATGGGGAATGGGAGAGGGAGAAGCAGGCTTCCAGTTGCGGGGCTCGATCCCAGGATCCTGGAATCGTGACCTGAGCTGAAGGCAGATGCTTAATGACTGAGCCATGCAGGCGCCCCAGTATATTCATTTCTTATAGTTGCTGGAATGAATGTTGCTCAGAGAATCGGTTCAGTATAGTGCAGCTGTACCACATAGTTCTCAGTTGCGTTGTTGTCTACTACTGCTGTCTTGGGAAATTTTTCTTTTCTCACTTTATGTAGGGTGAAAGCAGCACCCCGCCCCCGCGCCCCCCGCAAGTTTAGGAGTTATTTGTTGAATGCCCGTATTAGAGTAATCAAATAATTATGCCCTTACTAATGTTTCTTTTAACATCATACTTGATTGGGGTCAGATAGTTGAACCCGAGAGGCCTTTTTTTCTTCAGCTCTCATTCATCTGTCTTCTAAGTGAGGTGTTCAAAAGAGCCTACAAGTAAAATAAATACTTTGTTAAGGGCCTTCCCGCAGAGTAGCTCCTTTGTTTGTTTGTTTGTTTGAGGGACGAATGCCTCAGTTTATTTTACAGGAGAAATTTTAGTTGTGAATTCAACACCTCTCCAACCTCATACAAATTATAGAATCCACTTGATTTCTAGGGTTTCTGCTCAAGACTGGCCTCTGAGATGGGCTCAGGAGGTCTGCTTTCTTTTTCAAAAAGATTTTATTTAATAGAGAGAGAGCGGAAGAGAAAGGGAATGAGTGTGGGGGGGGTTGGGGTGCAAAGGGAGAGGGAGAAGTAGGCTCCCCAATTGAGCCAGGAGCCCGGGATCATGACCTGAGCTGAAGGCAGTTGTTTAACTGACAGAGCCACCCAGGCGCCCCAGGAGGCCCACTTTCTTTAAGTCATGGCCAGTCTGGAGAGCCTTAGGTAGCTGGGCTATCACAGGGGGTGGCCCTTAGCCTCTCCTTGCTTAAAATACTTTTGGGTTTGGACTAGAGCTGGGCTGCTTTATGAGAATTAATGTGACCTGATTTGTCTCAGGTTAATAACTAATATTTTGTCACCTGCAGTATCACAGAAGCCATTCTTCTATCTCATACTTTTGTATCAAAAGGTTTTATTCTTTGATCATTTAAAAGAAAATTGAATTGTGTATTTTGTAGGGTCCTTTTTTTTTTGCTTTGGTAAAACATGGGCTTCTCCTCTGTTGTGACCCTTGGTGTATTCATTCTTGCTTATCTGGAGAGGCATTTGCAGTCCCGCCAGAGTGAAGTATATTTTTAGCTGTTTTTTCCAAGATAGCTTAGGCCACCTTGAAAACCTGTCCAAGTACATTTTGGTTATGCAAAGATTGTAGGCCAAAAGCCAGGAGTTCCTGGTGAGAGGGAATTGGACTTTTATTTTTGGGGTGGGGAGGGATTTTTTTTGAAATTTTGTTGATGCAAGAGAAGTTTCCTGTTGAGTAAATTGATGTCTGTCTTTTTCACTTTTATAGGGGAAGATTAAAAAAGGAATTTAAGTAGACCAGTTTCATTTTACTATGTTTTATTGCCTGTTTACAAAACAAACGAGACTAGTTTGGGGTTTATTCATAAAATTCAGATGAAATGTGGGGTGCCTGGGTGGCTTAGTTAAGCATATGAATCTTGATTTTGGCTCAGGTCATGATCTCTGGGTGGTGGAATTGAGCCCCCCTGTGTCAGACCCTGAGCTGAACATGGAGCCTGTTTAAGATTCACTGTCCCTCACCCCTCCCCCCCTTTAAAAAGATTCCAGTGGTATGTGCTCTTCTCACTTATCTACTTTTAGTATATTTTCATCCTATAATATTGTTATATAGTTAATGTTATGAGGGGATTGTGCATAAAACTTTGACTAGGTTTCATAAAAATTCACGAATCAGGAATGTAACTAACCCCAAGGTAATGAGTTTTGGTGCTAAGGACTGAATTTAAAATTTTGAAACTACCACTTAAGGTCTCCTTTTCCCCTTCAGCCTTAACATTAAACTGAATTCTTGTAAAAGAGGTATCTTGGTGAGCCCTGACTGGAGTGAGGGCAGAAGGCAGGACTTGTTTGGGGGGACCGAAGAGGTAGCTTGTGAAGGTCCCCATTCTCATTGAATGGGAGTATTTCTCCTCCATGGGTTTTATACATTTGGCTCCACGTAACATATTTAAGGAAAGAGTCTGGTTAAAAACAAAAACAAGGGATGCCTGGGTGGCTCATTCGGTTAAGCGGCTGCCTTTGGCTCAGGTCCTCATCAGGCTCCTTGCTCAGCGGGGAGCCTGCTTCTCTCTCTGCATCTCTGTCCCTCTGTCTGCCACTCTGCCTGCTTGTGAGCTCTCTTTCTCTCTCTCTCTCTGACAAATAAATAAAATCTTAAGAAAAAAAAAAAAAAAACCCCAAACAACTATTGCTCTCAACTATTGCTTTGTGTCTTATGGGTAAGTTTTGAGAGGGAAGACATAGTGGTCTCCAGGCTGCCCCTCTTGTGGCCAGGAATAGGCCCCGCTTTGACCCATGTGTGCCAGAGGGGCTAATCTCTGATTTTGTTGATGTTTTCTTGCCAGCTGTGTTGGGCTGATAGTACCTGAACTCTGTTTTATTTTTGAGAAAGTCAAGTTAAACTTCACTAAAATCATATCACAAAACTAGGATATCATGAAGGATTCCTGACAAAAGGGAAACATGGACAAATTGTGCTTGAGTGACACTGAATTAAGTGTTGAACTCAGGATTCATCGTTGCTGAAAATCAGAAGAACACAGACACAAACAACACCAGTATGATGTGGGTGTGTCATCATGTAGACCACTGTTGGAAAAAATTTGGATGACCTTGAGCGAAGATCTTTCCTTTTGCCTCTCCATTCCATTTATAGCTTTATTTACTTAAGATGTCTGTGTTGGGAGGAGAGCTCAGAGATAGATCATGTAAGCATTTCTTTTTTTTCTTTTCCTTAAGATTTTATTTTTAAGTAATCTCCACATCCAGTGTGGGGCTCAAACTTAGAATCCTGAGATCAGATGGGTCACAAGCTCCGCTGACTGAGCCAGCCAGGTGCCCCAGATCATGGAGACATTTCTTAGGGGTGCAGAGCATAATTACATGCAAAACATTTATGAAATGTTTCTGAACACTCACATTGTGAAATACTCTATAGCAATAGAAAGAATGAAGAAGCTCTTTGTAGCCTCATGACAATGATTGCTATATTGAAAAAGATACATTCAGTGATTAAAGCAGGGCTGTAGAACAGTATGTATCTACCGTGCTGCCATATATGTAGGGAGGGGTGTGTGTGTGTGTGTGTGTGTAGGATATTTCGAAACCAGTACCTGCGGTTGCCTTCTGGAAGGACAAGGAGCTGGGGGACCAGGGTGAGAAGATTTTCCTTTTTGCCTTCTGTGGGTACTTTTACAAACTCTAAAATCATACACACAATAATACCTATTTCCAAAAACAAAACAAATGCCAACCCCACCAAGAACCTCATGTGTTGGCTCTTCCCCTCCTCCTGGAGCACATACATGTAGGTGCACAGGAGGGGAGTATTGTGTATTTGAGTGTGCGGCTCTTGCACTGCTGCAGTAAAGACCTTTTGTACAGTGTGCGTCTCCTTAGCGTGTGTACCAAAATTGCTGGATTGTAAAAGGATGGCATTTCAGATCAGTGTGGAAAGACAGATGTGTTCAGTAAGAGTTTTGTTGGGGTAATTAGCTGTCAGTTAGTGAAGAAAATACAACTAGATCCCTACCTTACCATTTTTTGGAAAAAAAGTTTGGTTATTATGGACTAGGTATATGTGTGTGTACACACACACACACACACACACACACATATATACATACATACACACACCTTAAAGGAGTACAGAGGGGAAGGTAGAGAATATTTTTTTACTTTGGAGTAGAAAAAAGGTCTTCAGGTAAAAGAAATTGTGAACTCTGGATGAAAATATTTGTAACATAAAGATAGAAAGGGGATTCATATTCAGAATATTCAGAGGGAGATATTTCTGTTTCAAGACCTGTACCAGCAAAACCACAGGCTGATTTCCCTCAGCCTCTTGTCTGGCCTCTACCCTTCCCACCCCCTTGTTCTCCTCAGGCCTCCTTGCTTTGCCTTAGGGCCTCTGTGGTTCCTCTCCAAGGATTGGGCTTGTCTCTTGTTCTCATCTTTCAAGCTTTGGCTCAAAAGTCATCTTAGAATATAATTTGTTATCCAAACTGGGACAGTTTTGAGAAGGAAATGGAGCATAATTAATAACTGCACTGGGACAATAGCTATAAATTGGGTCTGTTTCAGGAAATCAGGGCAAAGGGTCAGCCTAGCTGAGATTGGCTTTCTGTGATCACCCCATCAGAAATGTCTCCCTTATCCCTTCTCTTCCATCCTGTTTTATTTATAGCCCTTCAGTTCATCATGTTATGTCTTGATTATTGTCTGTGTCACTTCACAATAAGAGGACATGTCGCAGTCGCCATTCTGTGCCAGTGTTTAGAACAGGTTGGTATGTAGTAGTGTACTCCTCAATAGATACTTGTTGGGTATGTGACATTTCTGCCTTTGGTCTTAAAATCTTGTGAAGATATGATAGACATACTGAAAAATTAGATAGAAATGTTATATACAAATCATACTTTTATAAAACAAAATGTTCTCATGTTTGTGGATATTTTGTGGCATACTCTATATAAAATTTCCCATTACCTAAACATTTAAAAAACAATTTCTAGGGGCGCCTGGGTGGCTCAGTCAGTTAAGCACCTGCCTTTGGCTCAGGTCATGATCTCAGGTCCTGGGATCAAGTTCCCTGTTGAGCTCTCTGCTAAGCAGGAGTCTGCTCCTCCCTCTCTCACTCCTTTGATGCTCTCCCTCTCTCTCTCAAATAAATAAAATCTTAAAAAAATAAAAAGAACTATTTTCTGAGCTGATGTATTGGATGTTTAGGATAGTTCCTTGAGGAACAGCTCAGGCATTCATCTTTAGGCATCTCTGTATTGAATAATCAAATGAATTCCTAGGAGTGGAATCGCTGTGGTAGAGGATGTGTGTATTTTCAAGGCTCACAGTGTGTATTGCTATCCTTCTTTAGAGAGTGATTAGTACCCATTTTACCTGTACATCAGTAGTCTGTGAAATAGTGCTTTTTTCTCCAAACTGTCACCATTACTAGGTATTATTTTTAATGTTTTGCCAATTTGGGAAAATTATTTATTTATTTATTGTGATTATTGATGAAATTGGTGTCCTTAATTTTATTTCCTTTGCTAATCCCATATTTCTGTCATGTCTTATATTTCTGTTATGCTCATTTTTTCCCTTATTGATTTGTAAGAAATAGTTTGTTACATCAAAATTTCACTATTTTACTTTTTTCTAGTTTTCTTTTTTCTTATATATTCTTTTTTTTTTTTTAATTAAGCTCTGCATCCAGTGTGGGGCTTGAACTCATGACCCTGAGATCAAGAGTCACATGCTGTATTGACTAGCCACCCAGGCACCCCTACTTTTTCTAGTTTGTAGTTTGCTGTTTTGAGGTATCTTTGCTGTTCGGAAACAATATATATCATATTATATATATAATACATCTATAATTTATTTGATAAGATTAAGATATGTCTTATTGTTTCTGTTTTTGGGGTTGTGCTTAGGATGTCCTCTCCTTAGTTTATATATGTATTTCCTTTTAAAGATTTTATTTATTTATTCATCAGAGAGATGAATAAACAAGAAGCTGGAAGCAGGCTCACTTTCAGGACCCTGGGATTTTGACCTGAGCAGAAGGCAGATGCTTAACCGGCAGGGTCACCCAGGCGCCCCTATATGTGTATTTCTTTTAGGCTTTTTGAAAGTACTGTAAATGTTAGAAGCAGACTCCCCATTGAGTAGAGAGCCCAACACAGGGCTTGATCCCAGGTCCCTCGGATCATGACCTGAGCCGAAGGTGGATGCTTAGTGACTGAGTCACCCAGGCGCCCCACTACAGTCAATTTTAGAACCTCTTTGTCACCTCAAAAAGAAGCTCCAATACAGTGGAATATTATTCAGCCCTAAAAGGGTAGGTAATTTGATATATGCTACCACATGGATAAGCCTTGGAGATACTGTGCAAAGTGCAGATATCCAATCAGAGAACATACCATTTGATTCCACTGCTGTGAGGTCCTTAGAGTAGTCTGGTTCATGGAGACAGAAACTAGAATGGTGGTTAGCAGGACTGAGGGGAGAGGGACTGGAAGTTAGTGTTCAGTGGATACAGAATTTTAGTTGGGGGAGATGAACAAGTTCTGAAGATGGATGGTGGTGGTAGTTGTACAACAGTGTGAATGTACTACTGGTGCTACACAATTATACACTTAAAAATGGCTAAAATGATACATTTTATGTATATTATACCAAAGTAGTTGCTGTTCCTCCATTCCCCTCCTGTCGTTCGTAAGTAGCCATTAATCTACTTTCTGTCGTGTAGATGCATCTCCTGTAATTTCAGATGAAAGGAATCACACGAAGCTTGGACTTTTATGATTGGCTTTTTGTAGTTTTGCGTAATGTTTTCAGGGTTTGTCCAAGTTACAGTGTGTATCAGTACTTCATTCTTTTTTGGTGGGATAATATTCTCTTGTGCGGATATACCTGATTTTATTTATCTATTACATGACGTTTGGGTTTTTTTCCAAGTTTGTGTAGTTATTTTAGGATTTAACTTGAGCTCTGACGATTCTAAGAAGTAAAAGCCTCCATCTCTATTAGGTGAAGGAGGACTCACTGTAAGACTGTGTAGGTAGTTTAACAGGTATCCAAGGTCAAGGAAAGGAGTTCAGCAGCTTCTCATGGGACTGACCCTGGAGCAAAGACTCAGGAGCCAAGGCAGTTGGTTCTCTGTCTCCTGGGCCAGCAAGGTCTCTTGGCTTCCTTTGTCTCTGCATGTCTGCTCTAGTCTGTGTCTAGACTGGCATTCTCTGCTCCCTCTTCAACCTCTCTGGCAACCTTCCCTCTGCAACCTCACTGTGACTCCTACTCTAGCTAACTTTGCAACTCTCTTCCCTGTAGCTGTGGTTCTCAATTCCATATTCCGGGTGAGGGACCTAAGTGGTACATCCCTTGTACACTAGGGGAGTTCACTTGATAGAAACGTGGTGTCAAAGCTTCACCTTAACTAGGGGAAGATTCTCCATAAGGAGTGTGTGCATGGACCTGGTGTGACTTGCCTTTCTGGGTCACTAATGCTAGTCAGTCTGAAGATGACTTAGTTCTCTAGGCCAGTGGTCATCAAACTTTTTGGTCTCAAGAATCCTTTATACTCTTGGGGCTCCTGGGTGACTCAGTTGTTAAGTGTCTCCATTAGGCTCAGGTCATGATCCCAGGGTCCTGGGATCAAGCCCCACATCGGGCTCCCCGCTTGGCAGGAGGCCTGCTTCTCCCTCTCCCACTCCCCCAGCTTGTGTTCCCTCTCTCGTTATCTCTCTCTCTGTCAAATAAATAAATAAAATCTTAAAAAAAAAAAAAAAGAAAGAATCCTTTATACTCTTAAAATTATTTAGGACTCCAAAGAACGTTTGCTTATGTGGGTTCTATATGTTGATATTTACCATATTAGATATTACAGTGGACATTTTAAAGATACTATTAATTCATGTGAAAGTAATATAAATGTACCATATGCTACTATAAAAAACATTTTTTATGTTAAGTAGCTGTTTTCTGGAATAAAACAAAACTTGAGAAGAGTGGCATTGTTTTACATTTTTATAAACCTCTTTGATACCTGGCTTAAAAAAAGATAGCTTTATTCTCAAATCTGTTCCTGCATTCAGTTTTACAGTATATTGTTTGATTGAAGTTTATGGGGAAATGATCATCTCATACAGATATGTATTTGGAAAAGAGAGGGATATTTTAATAGCCTTTTTAGATAATTGTAGATACTCTTTGATACTCTTTGGACAAGTGGCAGTTTTTTAAAGGTTAATTGTTGTGTAGGATCTGAAACCATATCAATGAATTTTTCATATTCCATCACATTAAACATTTATTGAGTTTATTGTACTTTATTTGTAGTAAAATGTATTGAACTTTAAGTAAATATTACATTCATGAATAATTTTATAACATTCTGTATTGGTCATTTGGAAAATACTGATTCATTGAATTATACAGATATTTCAAATGTTGACATATTTCATAATGTAATATCAAAAACTCACAATTGTTAGTATCACCACTACGTTTGCCAGAAAAGTCTTTAAATGTGGGGAAGCTGTCAAGCTCATGGAAGCAGATAAGTTTTTCCAAAATTCTGATTTTCACGAATATTGGCAGTTGTTTTCCTTGAAGTGATAAGCTCACTTTGTTCTTCCTTGAACATTTTCTTATCCTGAATGTCTTCTTAGGCTGTTATTTTGGGGGCAGAATTATTTAATGAAGATAATATTTCCTCTGCGTAAATGCTTGCCTTATAGATACTCTGGAATCTTTTTTTCCCCTAAATTTTTATTTTAAAGTTGGCTTTATGCCCAGTGTGGGGCTTGAACTCATGACCCTAAACTCAGGAGTCACACACTTTATCAGCTGAGCCAGCCAGGCACCCCACTCTTGAATCTTTTTTTTTTTTTTAAAGATTTTGTTTATTTATTTATTTGACAGATCACAAGTAGACAGAGAGGCAGGCAGAGAGAGAGGGGGGAAGCAGGCTCCCCGCAGAGCGGAGAGCCTGATGGGCTTGATCCCAAGACCCCGAGATCATGACCTGAGCCGAAGGCAGAGGCTTAACCCATTGAGCCACCCAGGCACCCCTGAATCTTTTAAACAGTTGACTTTTTACAACCTCAAATCTTAAAACCATAGATTTTTGTTTCTGTAATAGATCACATTTGATTCTCAGACATTTATCCACAAAAAGGACAGTTTGTTGAGCATTTGGTATGTCCCAGGTGCCATGCTGAGATTGTCTATACACCTTTTTACTTACTATAGCTACTGATATTATTGTTTGTGATATATTAAAGAATGTTTTATAAGTCTACCAGGAAAGACCCATTAATGTTTTTCAAACTCCAGAAACTTGTATTAAGTAAATACATGAGAGAAAGCTTTTACTGCTAATTGTGGTTTTATTTATGTAGCTATAGTTATAATTTATTAGAAGTACACCTGGTGCTTTAGTTCTTATCAATTCTATTTTTTCCCATCCTGTTTAGGTGGTTTCCTAGAAACATGATTGTTTGTTGGACTTGATCTCACAGCCTGGTGAGGACTTCTTTACTGATAATGTCAAGTTCAGGTTATCCTCCCAACCAAGGAGCATTCAGCACAGAACAAAGTCGTTATCCTCCCCACTCTGTTCAGTACACCTTTCCCAGCACGCGTCACCAGCAGGTAAGGAGCAAACACTATGCAGTTGCGTAAGTTGTGTTTGTGTGTGTTATACTTTTTCTGTTTAATACATTTGTTGGTCAGAAACCAAATATAATTGGTACATCTATGTATTTTAAATGTCAAGAACTGTTCTCAAAGATTGGGAGACCAAGGGTGGGGATTAATTATCTTTTGTCTTAGTATGGTTTTATGCCAGATTTCAGGGGGTGAACGTGTCTGTTTTTGTTTGTAGTAGTTGTTGATAGAAAAATACCAGTTGTCTCGGGTTTCCAGGTTAAGACCTATGTTTATTGCTCCAAGTTCTGGTTGAGAATTAGCCAGATAACTTGGTGTCTCTTGATTGATGGCCAGGATAGGGCCTATACCTTCTTGAGAGGTTGATGGCAGGAAGATGGAAGAGTTTGTATGCTGATTTACCTTGTGAAAAATAAAATAGGTGAAATTATTAGCTCAGAGTGGGGTAGGGACAGGAGTGTGAGAGGTTTGAAGAAAAAAGGGAAGGGGAAGATAAAATGGTTATCTCAGAAAAAGAAAGCTAATTTACCAATAAAATACTGTTCAGAGACTCCTATGAGTGTGGTCATGATTATGGAGTGAGAATGGACATTGCTATTTTGTTCCTATTTTGGGAAAAATTCACTTTTCAATGTTAAGTATGTTAGTTTGCGTATTTTTGTAGCTGCCCTTTTCTGCTTAAAGAAGTTGCTTTCTATTGCTGGATTGAGAATTTTTATCATGATCGGGTGTTGGATTTTGGTTGCGTTGTCCTCTCTCCACCCATGTTGTCTGAATACTAATTTCCTAGATCATTGTTCCTTCCTCGTTTTTGCCTTTTTAAAATTGACTGTTTTCGTTTATGTATAATAAAATTTTATTTTATGTGTACATTTTGACAGTTCATACACCATAAACCCAGCACCAAAATGAACATGTAGAGTATTTCTGTCACTCCATCCCTTGTACTCCATCTAGGTCAGTCCTCCTACTCTACTTTGCACAAACCTTAGCTCTCAGGAAACCAACTGCTCTGCTTTTTGTCATACCAGATTATTCTTGTTTTGAGTTTTTTTTTTTTTTTTTTAAAGATCTTATTTATTTATTTAACCGACAAGAGATCACAAGTAGGCAGAGAGGAGGGGAAGCAGCCTCTCCGCTGAGCGGAGAGCCTGATGTGGGGCTTGATACTAGGACCCTGGGATCATGACTTGACCCGAAGGCAGAGGCTTTAACCCACTGAGCCACCCAGGCATCCCCTTTGTTTTGAGTTTTATATGAACTTTTTATTTGTGGCTTCTTTTGCTTCCCCTATCTTTGAGATTTATTCATGTTCTGATGCATCTTAGTAGTTTATTTTTATTGCTGGATATGGACTTATCACAACTTATCTAGTTCCCTATTCCAGTTTTCAGCTATTATAGATAAAATTATTTAATTAACATGGATCTCTGTTTTATCTGATTATATAAAGAAGTATTGCCTTATTTTCTTAATTGTATTATTGGAGAGCATGCATTTTTAATTTTTATGAAGTCTGCTTTATTAATTTTTGTCTTTTATGTTTCTTGCTTTTTGTGCATATTTAAGAAGTTTTTGCTAAACTCCAGGTCCCTAAGACTTTCTCCTGTGTTTTCTTGTCTAAGTTTTATAATTCTGGGTCTTTCATTTACATTTATCACCTATTTTGAATTAAATTTTGTTTATGATGTGAGGGGATAATTGAGGTTATTGTTTTGCATACAGCTTTCCAATAGTTCTAGAAACTATTTGTTAAAAAGATTTTTCTTCTTCCTTTTTTTAAAAGATTTTATTTATTTATTTGACACAGAGAGAGACATGTCAAGACAGGGAACACAAGCAGGGGAAGTGGGAGAGGGAAAAGCAGGCTTCCTGCTGAGCAGGGAACCCAATTCGGGGCTCAATCCCAGGACCCTGGGATCATGACCTGAGCGAAAGGCAGATGCTTATCAGCTGAGCCTCCCAGGTGCCCCTAAAAAGATTCTTCTTTCCTCACTGAATTCCTTTTTGCAGATTTTTACTGAAAATCAGTTGACCATATATATGCAAGTCTGTTTGTTTATACAGTTTCCTCTATACTGTTGATGTATTTTGTGTATCTTTACCTTATCGATGTGATTTTCCATGTAAACAAACATGTAGTCCTTTAATAAAGCACTTCATACTGTCTTGATTATTATAGCTTTAGAATAAATTGAAATTGAGTAGTGTGATTCTTCTCTGAATTGTTGTTTTAAATATTCAAGTTCTTAACATTTCTCTCTACACTTTAAAATCAGCTTGTCGGGGCACCTGGGTGGCTCAGTGGGTTAAGCCTCTGCCTTCAGCTCAGGTCATGATCCCAGGGTCCTGGGATCAAGCCCCGAATCGGGCTCTCTGCTCAGCCGGGAGCCTGCTTCCTTCTCTCTCTCTCTGCCTGTCTTTCTGCCTGCTTGTGATCTCTCTCTGCCAAATAAATAAATAAAATCTTTAAAAAAAAATAAAATCAGTGTGTCAGTTTCTACAAAAAGGCTTATTTATGTTTTTTTAAAGATGTGTTTATTTTTTGGGGGGGAGGGGCAGAGGGAGACAGAGAGAGTCAGAAGCAGACTCTGCTCCTGACTCTGAGATCACAACTTGAGCCCAGACCAGGAGTCGATGCTTAACTGACTGCGCCACCTAGGCGCCCCTTGCTAGGATTCTGATTGGCTTTGTATTGAGTCTAGAGATAAATTGGGGAGAGAATTGACAACATAACAACCTTAATTTTTCTGGTCCAGGAACGTGGTATAAGTGCATTTATTTTGGTCTTCATTAATTTTTCTCAATAATGTTTTGTAGTTTTTAGTGTGCAGGTCGTGTACATCTTTTGTTGGATTTGTTCCTAAATGTTTCATATTTTTTTAGAAGATTTTATTTGAGAGCAAGATGGGGGAGGGGCAAAGAAGAAGGAGTAAGAGAAGCAGACTTCCTCCTGAGCAGGGACCCTGATGGTGGGCTTGATTCCAGGACCCCAAGATCATGACCTGAGCCGAAGGCAGATGCTTAACTGACTGAGCCACACAGGTGTCCCAATATTTCGTATTTTTGATGCAAAAATGTATTATAAATGTATTGATTTTGGAATTTTTATTTTCAGTTCATTGCTACTATGTCTGTTCATCTTGTGTCCTGCAACCTTACTTGTTACTTTTAGTTGCTTTTTTATAGATTTCGTAAGATTTTTTTTTTTTTTAAATTTTTAATTTGTTTGACAGAAAGAGACCACAAGTAGGCAGAGAGGCTGGCAGAGAGAGGGGCGGGAAGCAGGCGCCCCTCTGAGCAGAGAGCCTGATGCGGGGCTCGATCCTAGGTCCCCGGATCATGACCTGAGCCTAAGGCAGAGGCTTAACCCACTGAGCCACCCAGGTGCCCTGAGATTTTTTTTTTTTTTTTAAAGATTTTATTTATTTGACAGTGATCACAAGTAGGCAGAGAGGCGGGCAGAGTGGGGAGCAGAGAGCCCGATGTGGGTGGGGCTCAATCCCAGGACCTTGGGGTCATGACCTGAGCAGAGGCAGTTAAATCAGAGGCTTAAGTTAAGGCAGAGGCTTAACCCATTGAGGCACCCAGGTGCCCCTCCATAAGATTTTCTATGTAGATGATCCTGTAATCTGAGAATAAAGAGTTTTGCTTGTACCTTTCCAAACTGGATGTCTTTTCTCTTTTCTTCCTTATTGTTCTGGCTTTCATTGCTTGTAAAAGTGTTGAAGAGGTGAGAGTTGACATTCTTGACTTATTTCTCATCTTAAGAGGAAGGCATTCAGTTTTTGACCATTAGGAATGTTGTTAACAGCCGATGACTACACTTGTCATGGGAAGCATTGAGTAATGTCTAGAATTGTCAAATCAATATGTTGTACACCCGAAACTAATATAACATTGTATGCTGATTATGCTTCAGTAAAAAAAAAAAAAAAGAATGTTGTTAGCTTGGGAAGTGTTTCTTCCTCCTATATTTTCTTAAAGAGTTTGTGTAGGATTAGTATTTTTTCTTCCTTAGAAGTTTGATAAAATTTTTCAGTGAAGTCAGGGCCTAGAATTTTCTTTGTGTGAAGAATTTAAATTATGAATTGTTTCTTTAATAGCTATAATTCAAATTTTTTTTTTCTTGAGTCAGTTTGGGGAAGTTTTGTTCAATATATTAAATTATGTAAGTTGTCATACTATTCCCTTTATCTTGTGTCTTTGAGATCTGTTGTGATATCATTCCTAAGGTCGATAGTGTTTTTCCCTTCCTTTTTTTCTTTATTAGTCTAGCCTAGGGGTTCATCAATTTAATTGATTCTATTCTGAGAATAACTTTGGTTTCATCCATTTTCACCATTTCTTTTCTGTTTTTTTTGAGAGAGAGAGAGAGACAGACGTGTGCAGGAGCATTGGGGGTTGGGGCAGTTGAAGAGGGAGAGAGAGATGACTTTTTTTTTTTTTTTTGACAGACAGAGATCACAAGTAGGCAGAGAGAGAGAGGGAAGCAGGCTCCCTGCTGAGCAGAAGCCTGATGCAGGGCTCGATCCCAGGACCCTGGGATCATGACCTGAGCTGAAGGCAGAGGCTTTAACCCACTGAGCCACCCAGGCGCCCCTTCAGCTTGATTTTTAAAGAATAGTTTTACTTGATACAGAATGCGAAGTTATGGCTCAACACCTTAAAAGATGCCGTTTGTTGTATTCTGGCGTGTATGGTTTCTAACCAGTAGTCTTTGGTCGTTCTTAACTTTATTTGTATGTAAGTATCTTTTCCCCTCTTGGTTACTTTTAAGATTTTTTTCTTTATCACTTGTTTTCAGCAATCTGATTATGATGTGCCTTTGTTGTGCCTTTTTTTTTTTTTAAAGTTTTTTTTTTTTTAAATTTGACAGACGGAGGGCGCCTGGGTGGCTCAGTGGGTTAAGCCGCTGCCTTCGGCTCAGGTCATGATCTCAGGGTCCTGGGATCGAGTCCGGCATCGGGCTCTCTGCTCAGCGGGGAGCCTGCTTCCCCCTCTCTCTCTCTGCCTGCCTCTCTGCCTACTTGTGATCTCTCTCTGTCAAATAAATAAATAAAATCTTTAAAAAAAAAAAATTTGACAGACGGAGATCACAAGTAGGCAGAGAGGCAGGTGGGGGCTGGGGAAGCAGGCTCCCTGCTGAGCAGAAAACCCAATGTGGGGCTTGATTCCAGGACCCTGGTATCATGACCTGAGCTGAAGGCAGAGGCTTTAACCCACTGAGCCACCCAGGCGCCCCTGTTGTACCTTTTGAATGTATATGTTATTGTCTTTGACATTCACTGAACTTCATGCTTCTGTGGATTTATAATTTTCATAAAATTTGGGCAATTTTCAGCCTTTATTTCTTTAGATATGTTTTTCTGTCTCCTCTCCCACTAAGGTTTTGTTTGTTTGTTTTTTTTTTTCTTTCCCTGAAGCACCAGTGACTGGTATTTAATATTAATCCTACAGGTCATCGGACCTCTATTCATTTTATTTTTTCTGTTTTTTTTCTTCTGCAATTTCCAACCTATTTTTAATTTTAAGTAGGGAAATTTTCATTACAGACATTGGATTTTTTAAATTTTTGAGTGGAATAGGAACATTGTGAATTTTATACATTTTAGTACTGCATTTTGTTGTATTCCTTTTTTTTTTTTTTAAAGATTTTATTTATTTATTTGACATAGAGAGGTCACAAGTAGACAGAGAGGCAGGCAGAGAGAGGGAAGCAGTCTCCCTGCCGAGCAGAGAGCCCGATGGCGGGACTCGATCCCAGGACCCTGAGATCATGACCTGAGCTGAAGGCAGAGGCTTTAACCCACTGAGCTACCCAGACGCCCCAGCAGTTAACTTTTGAGTTTTAGTTTTAAACACTTTAAGGGCGAGTCTAGAGAAGTCTTTATTCTAAGTCTTATTTGTCCTCCACATCTAAACTTTTCTCTTCTGGGGTATTTAGTGATTATCTCATGTATTCACTGGGGTTTCTTCCTGCTGGCTGGAGGAAATTTGAATGAGTTCTGGCCCAGTGTAAGCTCTGGGAATTGTTCTATAGTTTCTCCAAAGTGTTCTTTCTAAGAACAACCAGAGATGTTTAATTTAGGACTGAGCTGTGCTCTCCTATGCACTTGCAGATTGGAATTCAGCCAATGACCTAGGAGAGCCCAAGTTCACATTTCCGGAAATCTTTCTGTATGCGATTCCTTCTGCTCAGAAGGTCTCCAGAAATGCTCTCCTTGTGGCTTTATCAAACTACTACGATTGCTTCTTGAGGGAATAAGAGTACAGGGCGCTGTTCAGATTTCCTTCCCAGGGATGCAGTGTGGAAATTGCCTCCAGGCAGAAAGCTTGCAGTGTAGCAGAGTCCCCTCTTTCTGTAATTTTTCTCAGAGACTGAGACCTGTGCAGCCTGTTTTCCAGGGTCTGAAGATAGTTAATTACATTTTGTCCACTTTTTTGGTTGTTTACTGTGGGAATGTCGTTTTGGACAGTTACATATTCACAGCTAGAACCGGCATGCCCTGGTGTTTGTTTCATTTCACTGCTTACTCTCAATCTGTCTTTCTGGATAGTCCATCATTTAGAGATTCTTTCAAAGAGTCTGTGGTTGGTACATTTTCAGAGTCCTTGAATTCTGAAGAGTTTGTAGTCCTAAAATTTGAGATGGTTTGGTTATTGAATTTGTGGGTTCAAAGTTGTGTCTCTCTGAAGTTGTTTTCCTCCGGTCTGTTTCCTTCTATATAATGTTGTGGATGAAAAGACTGTTTATTACGATCCTTGTTACTTTGTAGGAAACCTGTTTCCTATTTCTTATGACACCTAGTCAAATTTTCTTTTTATCCTTGCTTGTCTGAAATTTTGTTGTGTCCATCCAGTGTGATGAATTAATTTTTAAACTATCATCAGCTTTTCTCTTATGCCCTTTTAAATGCAAGGACTTTGTCTTTTCTAACTTCTGAGAAATGCCGTTTTTTCTTAGAATATTGTCTCTTCACCTGTGGGTATGGGAGGTCGGAACGTTTTAAGCTAGCCCCATTTTTAACGTTTCTTCTCTAATTTCTGTTGCTCTGTGCTTCTCTGTGTTACAAGAGAAGTCCTCTGTTTTGTCTTTGTCTTCGCTTCCTCTTCACCTGTTCTGTTCTACTATTGCTTAATTTTATCGATCAACTTTTTATTTCTTAGAATGTTATTTGGTCCCTTTTGGGGGGGTATAATTTATACTTGTGTCTTTTTTTACTTAGTCTTTTATCTATTTCTTTGGATGTGAATTCTTTTTTGAGTGAGTTAAGGTGCTTTTTAATTTTTAATTTTTATTTTTTTAAATCTTTATTTATTTATTTGACAGACAGAGATCACAAGTAGGCAGAGAGGCAGGCAGAGAGAGAGGAGGAAGTAGGCTCCCTAGCGAGCAGAGAGCCTGATGTGGGGCTCAATCCCAGGCCCTGAGATCATGACCTGAGTTGAAGGCAAGGCTTAACCCACTGAGCCACCCAGGCGCCCCTATGCTGCTTTTTAAAAAGTGGTTCTGGGGCGCCTGGGTGGCTCAGTGGGTTAAGCCGCTGCCTTCAGCTCAGGTCATGATTTCAGGGTCCTGGGGTCGAGTCCCGCATCAGGCTCTCTGCTCAGCAGGGAGCCTGCTTCCTCCTCTCTCTCTGCCTGCCTCTCTGCCTACTTGTGATCTCTCTCTGTCAAATAAATAAATAAAATCTTAAAAAAAAAAAAAAGTGGTTCTGACTTGGGGCATCTGGGCTGCTCAGTCCGTTAAGCATCTGCCTTCAACTCACATCATCTTGGGGCCTTGGGATTGAGCCCCTTGTCAGGTTCCCTGCTTAGGGGGCAGTCTACTTATCCCTCTGCCCTTCTTGGTGCTCATGCTCTCTCTCTCAAATAAATAAAATATTTTTTAAAAAAGTGATTCTGAGTTTTCTTTAGTGTTTAGTGTTTCTGGATTATGTTTCCAACTTTGCATCTGATTTTTTTTTTTTTTTAAAGATTTTATTTATTTGACAGACTGAGATCACAAGTAGGCAGAGAGGCAGGCAGAGAGATAGGAGGAAGCAGGCTCGATCCCAGGACTCTGGGATCATGACCTGAGCCGAAGGCAGAGGCTTTAACCCACTGAGCCACCCAGGCGCCCCTGATATTTTTTCTTAGACTACGTAAAATTATGCTGGGCTCTCTCTTATCTGTTCCTTGTTTCAGTCTGTACTGCTCAGTTTTATTCTGTTTATGATTAAAAAATTTTTTTGTTGACATACTATTCATATAAAACTCACCATTTTGGGGCAGCTGGGTGGCTCATTTGATTAAGCATCTGCCTTCAGCTTAGGTCATGATCCCAGGGTCCTGGGATTAAGCCCCACAACTGGCTCCCTGCTCGGCGGGAAGCCTTTTCCCCCTCTCTCATTCCCCCTGTTGATGTTTCTTTTCTTGCTGTCTGTCTCTCTGTCAAATAAATAAATAAAATCTTAAAAAAAAGGTCACTATTTTAAAGTGCATAATATAATAGCTTCTAGTATATTCACGGTGTTGGACATCCATTACCATTATCTAATTCCAAAACTTTCTTTTTAAAGGATTTTATTGAGTGAGTGAGTGAGAGGAGAGCATATGGAGAGGGAGGGGCACAGGGAGGGGGAGAAGCAGACTCCCCCGCTGAGCAGCGAGCCTGACCCAGGGGCTCAGTCCCAGGACCCTGGGATTATGACCTGAACTGAAGGCAGACATTTAACTGACTGAGCCACTTAGGCACCCCTTCCAGAACTTTTCTGTCATCCAAAATAAAACCCATACCTCATACCAGTTAATCCCAATTCTTGTCTTCCCTCCATTCCCTGGCAAACGCTAATCTACTTTCTGTCTCTGTTGATTTGTTTCTTATAGACATGGTGTATAACTGGAATCATAAGATATGTGGTCTCTTATTTCTCTATTTAGTTAGCATTATGTTTTCTAGGTTCATCTGGGTTCTACCATACTTCATTCCTTGTTAGGATTGACTAACATGCCACTGTATAGATGCACCACATTTTGTTTATCCATTGTAAGTCACTGGGCATTTGGATTCTTCCTGCTTTTTGGCTATTGTGAATAACACTGCTTTGAAAATTTGTATCCCCAAGTTTTGTGTGTGAACATATGCTTTTAATTACGTCTTGTGTACACGTATGAGAATTCCTGGGTTATTTGTCAGTTCTAGGTATAAGTATCTGTTTATGATTGTTAACGTTAATAGGTTTCTTTTGAAAAGAAGCTTTTGTCTTTTCAACAGAAAGTCAAAAGTGTGAGAACAAACATTCAAAACGCCCACCTGGAATGGTGGAGAAACTATTACATTGAACTAGCAGGTTGAGTCTCTGGACTTCTTTCTCTTCATTTGTAGATATACATGTTTTTTGTTTGTTTGTTTGTTTTGTTTTTAAGATTTTGTTTATTTATTTGACAGACAGAGATCACAAGTAGTCAGAGAGGCAGGCACAGAGAGAGGGGGAAGCAGGCCCCCTGCCAAGCAGAGAGCCTGATTCGGGGCTTGATCTCAGGACCCTGAGATCATGACCTGAGCCGAAGGCAGAGAGGCTTAACCCACTGAGCCACCCAGGCGCCCCCCGATATATGTGGATTTAACTCAGTGGCTTCTGTGGCCCTTCCTGCTCACCCATTTTGAATTTGAGGTTGGAGGAGCGCTTTTTAGAATTTCATATTGAACACATGAGTTTGAGATCTTACCGCTTGAATAATACAGATTGGAAGTTACTGTAATGTATGTTTCTTAGGAGAATGAGTCAACTATAGACTGAATACTGAATTTCATTTTGAATTCTTTTGAATGATACTCAGTTAAAATGTTGATTGTTTTAGGGGCCCCTGGGTGGCTCAGTGGGTTAAGCCGCTGCCTTCGGCTCGGGTCATGATCTCAGGGTCCTGGGATTGAGTCTCACATCGGGCTCTCTGCTCAGCGGGGAGCCTGCTTCCTCCTCTCTCTCTGCCTGCCTCTCTGCCTACTTGTGGTCTCTCTCTGTCAAATAAATAAATTAAAAATCTTAAAAAAAAAAGTTGATTGTTTTAGGTTCATGGGGACGAATCAGACCAGTGGAAGGTGGAAATCATCATTGCTGTTTCCTTCCATACTTAGTGCCGTAACTGCCTCTGTGCATTTATACATGGTTTAATTTCATGACGCTTTTCAATTTTTGGCTAATAAGTAATTTATGATTGTTTTAATACTAGGAATTTGCAGTCCCTGACTATCGTTCTTCTCATCTTGAAGTCAGCCAGGCATCACAGCTCCTGCAGCAGCAGCAGCAGCAGCTTCGCAGACGACCCTCCCTGCTCTCAGAATTTCACCCGGGTTCTGACAGGTAACGGCGCTCTTTTGTGTTTCCGTCTGGGATGGAACTTCTCAAGTGTGTGTTTGCTTCACAGGTGTGCCATTGGGTTTAACGTGGTTTTTATTTTTTATAATTGTATAACCAAGCCATGACGGGTCATTTATTGTTTACATTTTGAGCTCTTTTATGTTTGTTGATCTTTTGGAGTAGTTACCGTAATAGTTAAAAACAAAAACAAAAACAAAAAAAACTCTTAGCTCTTGTTTCCAGAGTTCATAGTTCTGCTGTGTAGTGGGAAGTCAGGTAGACTTAGGTTGCGATCCTGGTCAGCTTGTAATCTTGGTCGTGTGTATAAATGTGTTCTTAATTTAGGCTGCATGATAGAACCACCTTGGTTTTTAAACTTGATGCCCAAAGCCCCATCTCAGAAGAATTAAATCAGTTCCTGGGATTGGGCCCAGGCGTCTGCGTATGTCTGGAGTTTCCCAGGTCATTCTCATTGGCAGCTAGGGTTGCAAATTACTGATGCAGACTCCTCAAACCTTAGTTTTCTCACTTGTACTTTTGAGAATAGTAATGGCAGTGTCCTCAAAGGAGAGGAGTTGTTGGCCCTGTTCATGGTAGACATTCATTTTCCCCAGTGTCCTTACATCTCTGTTCTCTCTTACCCCATCCTTGCTCTTAATCTAAAGTATTTTGAAATATAATAGCTCCTTTTATTAAATGGCCTTTTTGGGTTTCTTGTTTTAGCACTTTTATAAAGAATCTGATTTTCTATTTTAAAAATATGTTTACTGTTCAGGTTTGAAGATGATAAAAGGATTGAAATTATTTGGCTGTGTTTAAAATTATTATAAAATACATTTTTCTGGTGAATGTTGTGGAGAGAATTGAGGTCACTCTCCTCCATAATATCTAGCAAATATACAAAAATAACTCTTCAAAAAATGACCAAAAATCACCCTGTATATAGAAGGAAAGGCATACAGCCACATTGCTATAAACTCGGAAAAGTGGCACTCAAGAAAGGACTTAGAAGAATCTTGCATGATGTGGCCTCCTAGTTTCTAATTCTGCTCTCAAAGAAGTAGTATTGAAGGAAGAAAGAGGGTCAGTAAAATCCTAGGGTTTCTCATAAATACTCTTGGATTTGAGAAAAACATACATGGTGAGGGTATAGTGGTGATGAGTTGTTTGCTTGGGAATCCCATTGTGCCATCTTGCAGGAAGGGCAGGCATGGTGTGCTTTTTTCCAAAGTGATGAGCCAGAGCCGTCATGAGTGGTTATGTGTCTAGCTTGTAGAGGAAACCAGGATCCTCAACAAAGGCTATCATAGCCCCAGCCAAGTTTCCCTCTCCTTTGCCCCATTTCCCTGTTCCCTCAGGCTTTAGAAAAATATAGAAAGCCAAACCCAGTCCTCTATCTATAGACAAATGCCCCACAAAGGAAAACCCCCCCATTCTATATACCAAAGAGAAAATCTGAGTGGGACTGCACATGGTGTACCCGAGCAGTACAGTAATGATGCCAGGAATGGGGCAAAGACAGGCCTGGAAAGGAAAATTAAAGAAAGCAGTATAGAGTATCAAAAATAAAGACCCCATTGGGTAAGAGGATGAAAACTGAAGAACTTTCCCCCCCTCAGTGCTATGTGCTACAGGAGAAGTAAAATTAATAATAAGGTCTTTAAAAGGTACAAGGCAACCCAATTAGATAAAATGAAAGATTGGACATTCCAGTGTGCCCAAGCTCACCACTATAAATTCAATATATAAAATAAGATAAAGGAATGGAACAGGTGAGGCTAAAATTTAGACTTTTGTCTTGCAAGAAAGTCTGGAGATAATCAGAGTGGTACAGAAGCATAAAAATGAATACCGTTAGAAAGAAGTTGGTAAATATGGAGGATAAATTAAAATCATCCAACATATCATAAGACCATGTGTTTCTGAGGTGAAGAACCTGTAAAGGAAAGGAAATAATATTCATAATTTAAGAAGAAGCCTTTTTTTGGGGGGGGGGCAAAGTGAAGGAAGAGCTCTGCAGACTGATAAGGCTTATCTTGCTCCAGGGATCACTTACACAGAATTATTGACACTAAGACGGATCCTGGTTCAGTTCTTAAAGTTCAAGGGTAAGTGAAAGAATCGGGAATCCAGGAAGCAAAAAAAAAATCCTTGACAGGGAAGAAAAAGAGTCTGGCTTCAAGCTGCTACAGGGATAGAAGATAGTAGAGCAGTAGCTAGAAAAAGACATTGAGATCTTAAGAATATTATATGCCACTTAATTTTAAGAACAAAAGCAATAGGCACACAGTTTTAGACATGAAAGCACTGATCATCTAAAACTTCTTGAAGAATTTCTAGGTGATGGAATTCAGCCAATAAATGGAAGCCATGGTGAAAGGACTAGTAAAGCCGCATACCTCCTTAGGTGAAAAGTCTGTGTGAGGCACCTAGATGAATTATGGTTCCAACACTGAACGTCAGTAGCAAATCTTGATAGTGAAAAATGATAAAACTACAGGACCTAGAGGTAATGCAGATACTGGGAGACAGTTTAAAGATAGGCAGTTGAAGAGTACGCCTGGAATGACTTGATACTACTACCTTTTGTTTTGTTTTTTTTTTTTTTTGCCTTTTGTTTTATTTTATTTTTGTATTTTATTAATACATAATGTATTTTTTGCTTCAGGGGTGACTTGAATTGTTAGGTTAATAAAAAAAAGTCCCATTTTTTTTTTTTTAAGATTTTATTTATTTTTTTGGGGGTACATGGGTGGATCAGTTGTTAGGTGTCTGCCTTTGGCTTGGGTCATGATCCCAGGGTCCTGGGATCGAGCCCCACATTTTCTCCCTCTTCCACTTCCCCTGCTTGTGTTCCCTCTTTTGCTGTCTCTCTCTGTGTCAAATAAACAACAACAACAAAAAAGAAAAGATGCAGAATAGTTGAGGTCATTTCAGATATTATAAAAAACTCACTGAAATACTCAGATAATTGGTTTTCCTTTGAGCAAATAAGAGAAGTCAAATCATGCTTGTAAATTTGAAAATTTAGGTGAATTAAATTTAGTTTCAGAGAATAGCCTTCCATAGCTAGGCATAAATAAAACTGGTTGAGGTAATTGTAGATGATGTTTGTGGACCACGGTTTTCGAATAGCTTATGACATATTCCCCCTAAATGAGGGTTATCTCTTCTTTAAAATTAAAATGATAAGGTATAGGTATATTACAGTAAAAAACTCAACTAATAACTTTAATTCATTTTAAACATATTTAAAGGTGGTATTAGGAGGTCATGGAAGTCAAACTTTTAAGTTTAAAGTCTACAGAAATTTTTTGGTATGAAAATCTGATGTTTGTTTTTTTTCTATACCTCATTTATCTATTGATCAGTTGACAGATATTTGAGTTTTCATTTTTTTAACTGTTAAGAATAATGCTGGTAGGAACATTCAGGCACACATTTTTATGTGGCCATGGATTTTCCTTTCTCTTGGGAATATGCCTAGGAGTAGAATTGCTTTATCATATGATAGTTCTCTATTTTCCATTTGAGAAATGACTAGACTGTTTTTCCAAAGTGGCTGTACCTTTCCACTGGTGTTAGTTTTTAAAAGGCAGTATGTTCATATAAAATGCAGATTTCATGCTTAACTCCCCCAGGATTCCAATATAAAATTACATTTGTTTTTTAGATTTTAAATGTTAAATTATACATGTATTTATCCATGAGTAGTTTTGTTCTTCTAAAAAGGATGGACAAGCTGAAATAGGAAATAGCCTGTTTTCTTTTTTAAAGATTTTATTTATTTGAGAGAGAGAGAGAAAGAGAGAAAGAACGAGCACTAGTGAGGGATAGGGCAGAGCAAGAGGGACAGGCAGACTCCCTGCTGAGGGGAGCCTAACTTGGGGCTCAATCCCAGGACCTCAAGACCATAACCTGAGCTGAAGACATACACTTAACTGACTGAGCACCCAGGTGTCCCTAGCCTGATTTCTTGATGGAAAGAGAACTTTCTGTACTCAGTGTTTGTCTTAATTGTCCTGTGTTCTTTTAGCCTTATGTTCTTCCACACTGGGTGTATTCTACCTTCTGGCTTGGGTAAATCTCATGGGCAGATTCGCTAGAGGTGAAATGTGATACTTGGAAGTTAACTTTTATAGGTTGAGGGGACAACTGAGGGCTGAAATCCCTCTTGGGCAGTTGGCTAGGCCCTGTGTACCAGAGGATTGCATTTGCTTATAGACATTTCACACACAGTTTTCTTGCAGGGCAGCAGTGGTCCTCATTCTGAGTGCTTTGTTGAGGGGCTGGGCTGGGGCTTTAGTCTAATGCTGGATCCTTGTTTCTGATAGATGACCTCTGGCTGCTCTGTGGGGAATGAATTTGAGATGTATAGACTAGAAGCGGAGAGAATATATGAGAGACCCGAAAGAGAAAGAGTGTGGGCATAAGGTATGGTGGTGAAATGGAGTTTGAGACAAGACAGGCTGGAGTCAGGAGGTGAGGCCGCCAAGTCCTGACAGTTGGCAAAGGCAACGGAGGAGACCTGGTTGAATGTTATGTTTACAGCTTGCGGGACGGCTGTTGGTTCCATTGCTGTGACACTGGGCTAGAGATTGAAGAAAGAGCAGCGAGGGAAAGACAGCTTGAGTTTGGTAAGAGTTAAGTTTGAGGTTCCAGTAAAACTTCCAGGTGGAGATGTATCCATCATGCTCAGGGGAGGACCTAGATTGGTACGTGTGATCCAGGGAGGGCGGAAAATGAGAAGAACCAGAGTTTAAAGATGAACCCAGAGGGTCCCCAACATCTAAAGATACCATGAAGCAGAAACCTCTGAAGGAGAAAGAAAGAAAGGAAGGAAGGAAGGAAGGAAGGAAGGAAGGAAAATGATTTTGAAATAGTGGTCTTCAAACTGGCTATTTTCGTGTTTCTCAAAAGATATACTACACATTTTTAAGTTGACATCAGTTTTTCATACATCTTAAAAGGTGAATATAATTTGTCATCTGGAAAGTATAATGATGGTTTAAAGCAAAACTGCTGCAATATAAGCTTATCTGATGGAATCTAATTACCATAGTGATTTGATGGCCTCATCTGCTTAAAATGATACTATATATGAACAAACTTGTCCCTGGCAGAACTTCTTATTTTGTTCCTTTTTTCCTTGGAACTCATTTGTTGATTTTTTTTTTCCCACAAAATGTATCCTAATGTGATTCATTTTGATTGTTGAGAGTCATTTATTGATCAGCCTATCTCCTGTTTTACCAAAAAAAAAAGTATGTAGAAGGATCTGTTTCTAAAGATAAAAAATTTTTAGATTGAAATATAGTTATTATTACAAGATTGATCAGAATAGCAATCATTTAAGAAAATGAGAAACATGGGGTGCCTGGGTGGCTCAGTCAGTTAAGCAACTGCCTTGGGCTCAGGTCTTGATCTCCGGGTCCTGGGATTGAATCCTACATCGGGCTCCCTGCTCAGTAGGGAGCCCGCTTCTCCCTCTGCCTCCTGCTATCCCTGCTTGTGTGCTCTCGCTCTGTCTCTCTCTCTGACAAATAAATAAGATCTTAAAGAAAAAGAAAATGAGAAATTTATCAAATATAAGTAAAATTTCATGGAAATGCATCTGTGCATTAATGAGATAGACGGGGTTGTTTTCAAAATATTACTTATTGATAGAATAAAGGCAGAATGTACTCTGTTCTTATGTTTTATTCTTATGAAGGTACCATGAAATCTTATTCACAAAAACAATTTCTCGTGAAGGGTATACCCTAAATCACATATTTATCTAAGGCGAAAATGTTAGTTAACAACTGAACTTCATCAAGTTTGTTGAAAGCACACATTTGGGAACCGTTGGCTTGCAGAAAGGATTTGTTTCTTTGCAGCCCTGGTGGTATTTACACTTGGGGGTCAGTGCTCCAGTGACAGGTCCAAGAAAGCTGAGCTTTCTCAGCTTTTTGGGTGTCCACGCGAGAGAAGGGGCAGTTGTGGGAGAAGCAGAGAGGGGAGAGCTTCAGGTCTGTTATGCAGCAGGTCAGTGTAGGTAAAGAGTGGATCAGGAAGCTCAGAATATCTGGAAATTGACTGTTTTAAAATGATCTGTGCTTCCCCGTGGAGAACCACTGTGTGTGCCAGCAGAAGATTGTTATGTTAGACCGTGACAAGCAGGGCAGACAGTGTCCTGGAAACCGAGAGGCGGAAGAGTTTCAGGAAGGAGGGAGTGAGTAAAGGATAAGATGTAGCAGACGGGTCAGCATATGTCTAAAAATATTCCCTTGCTTTCAGTATCAGGAGATCGTTGCTGACTTTTAGTGAGTGGTGACTTCTTGTAATACGATGAAACGATGGGGAATTAAGTCAGAGTCCACTGAGTTGAGTGAATGGAAAAGACTAACTGGTGAAAGAGAGTGTAAATCATCCATTCAAGTAGTAGCAACCTTCTAATATAAAATTTTTGTGGTAGCCTTTCAGATCTCTCTTTAGTTCTTAGGCGAGTCTTTATTAATCATGATTCTAAGAATTTGTGTGTGAACTTTTTTATTGTGGTAAAATGTATGTAACATAAATTTACCATTTTAACCATTTTTAAATGTTCCAGTTTAGTGGCATTAAAAACATCCACGTTGTGCAACCATCACCACTATTTCCAGAACATTTTCATTACCCCAGAGAGAAACTCTGTTCCCATTAGGCAATAATTCCCCCTCCCCCTCTCCTCTCAGTCCCTGGTAACCTCTAATCCAGTTTCTTTCCCAATGAATTTGCCATATCAGTGGAGTCTTATAATTGTCCTTTTGTGTCTGGCTTGTTTCACTTAGCATAATGTTTTTAAGGTTCACCCATATTGTGGCATGTGTCAGACCTTTATTCCTTTTTGTGGCAGAATAGGCCACTGGATGAAGCCTATACCACATTTTGTTTACCCATTTGTCTGTCAGTGGACAAGGGTTGTTTCCTTTTGGCTGTTGTGAAGGATGCTTGAACTCTGGTGTACAAGTGTCTGTTTGAGTCCATTTTTAGTACTGTTGTGTCAGAGTCCCTGTTTTCAGTCCTTTTGGATATATATCTTGTACACCAGGTGGGATTGCGGTGTCATATGGTAATTCTGTGTTCAGTTTTTTGAAGAACTGCAGAATTTTTCCACAGTGGCTATATAGTTTTATATCCCCAGGGGTACTGCACCAGGTTCCAATTTTTGCACATCTTCATAAACACTTGTTATCCCCCCTCCCTTTTTAAAAACAAGTTAAGCCACTCTACTAGGTATTAAATGGTACCTCATTGTGGTTTTGAATGATGTTGACCATCTTTTCATGTGTTAATTTGTATATCTTTGGAGAAATGTCTGTTAAATCCTTTGCAGGTTTTTCTTCTCTCTTTTTTTTTTCTTTGTTTCTTTTTTTTTTTTTTTTTGAAGGGGGATGTCTTTTTATTCTTCATTTGTGGGAAGGATTTCTGTATATTCTGGATATTAAAAGCTTTTCCGGGGCGCCTGGGTGGCTCAGTTGGTTAACTGTCTGCCTTCAGCTCACGTCATGATTCCAGGATTCTGGGATCGAGCCACAAGTTGAGTGGGCTCCCTGCTCAGCTGCCTCTCCCTCGGTCCTCCTCCCTGCTAGTGTGTGCTCTCTCTCTCTCTTCAAATAAATAAATAAATCTTTTTTTTTTTTTTTAATTTATTTACTTATTTGACGGAGCGGGGAAAGGGGGTGTGAGCACAAGCAGGGGGAGTGGCAGGCAGAGGGAGAAGCAGGCTCCTCATGGAGCAAGGAAGGACCCCGATGTGGGGCTCAGTTCCAGGACCCTGGGATCATGACCTGAGCCGAAGGCAGACATTTAATTGACTGAGCCACTCAGGCGTCCCTGGAATTGTTTTCTTAATTTCATTTTCACATTGTTCATTGCTGGTATACAGAAATACAACTAATTTTTGCATATTGAATTTGTATTCTATGGTTTTGCTTTTATTTATTTATGAGCTCTAACTTGGGTGGACTCTTGATATTTTTCTACATATGAGATTATGTCATCTGAATAGAAATACTTTATGTCTTCCTTTCAGATTTGGAGGCCTTTTATTTCTTTTTCTAGCTGAAATGTTCTGACAAGAACTCCCAGTACTATATTGAAGACAAATGGGAAAAGCAGCCATCCTTGTCTTCTTGAGGCTTTCTACTGCATTATATTTTGCGACATCATTGTGGATTTTAAGAAGATAATGGGATTTATGTCTTGAACAAGATTTAAGATTTTTAAAAAATACTTTTTTGAGAGACCCAAGAGAGAGCACACACGAGCACACACTCAAGCAGGGAAGGGGACAGAGGGAGATGGAGAAGCAGACAGGGGAAGCTCCCTGCTGAGCAGGGAGCCCGATGTGGGACTTGATTCCAGGACCCTGAGATCATGACCTGAGCTGAAGGCAGACACAACCAACTGAGCCAAACTGGTGCCCCCAGATTTTGAAATATAATTTTAAAGACATCAAGGTTTATTTCATCATCTCTTCTAAAAAGGAAACCCAGTGATGGGGTGGTTGGGTGGCTCAGTCAGTTGGGCAGCCGACTACCGATTTCTTCCCAGGTCATGGTCTTCGGTTGGACTCTGTGCTGGGTGTGGAGCCTGCTTGGGATTCTCTCTCCCATCTCTCTCTGCCCGCTCCCACCTCCTCTCTTAAAAAAAGAAAGAAGTTGGGGCGCCTGGGTGGCTCAGTGGGTTAAAGCCTCTGCCTTCGGCTCAGGTCATGATCCCAGGGTCCTGGGATGCATCAGCCTCTCTGCTTAGTAGAGAGCCTGCTTCCCTTCCTCTTCTCTCTCTGCCTGCCTCTCTGCCTAATTGTGATCTCTGTCTGTCAAATAAATAAATAAAATCTTAAAAAAAAAAAAAGAAGTTAAAAAAAATAAAAAGGAAACGCAGTGATAATCCTCTTCATTGAGAAATGTTTTGTGAGACATTTGTTTAAAGCTTGGCCACAAAGAAAAATGTTGCTTCTGTAAATACTTCGGTAGGAAAGGGAAAGTGAAATTAATGGACACCCAGTACTTCATGTAAAGGATCAGAGACAGATTCCTGACTTTCAAGACACTTACATGCTTGCAGAAGCTAGACAGAATATGTATTTTGTGGGTCAGAATTTCAAAGCAATGTTACATTTCCACTCAAGAGACTCATCTTTAAGTCTTAGTATCACAACTCAAGTCATTTATGTTTCCATGTACAGTTGCTGGGAGATTTGTTTTTTCCTGCTTGTTTTTATCATTGGTTCAAAATGGTGGCTGTCCTAGTTAAGATCATACTAAATTCAATTATTATGGCATAGGTTTTAAAAAATATTTTAGGGTTATTCCTCAGCAACTCTAAATTTTCTGCAAATTGAAATCTTTTGTTAGGTCTTTCACTTTCCTGCTGCCACTCCCATCTCCCCTGAAGAATCTTCTTTCTATTAGAGTTAGAAGTTTAATAGCACTTTATGTATATTCTTCTTCTAGGTTGGGGGAAGTGGGGCAGGGGTTCACTTTAAAGGTAAGCATAATTTTCTCATTTATTTCAAAGTCCAGCCAGGAATGTTATCAGGAAGTTGTGCATCATTTTACAATTTTCAAGCATTTCTTTCATTTTTATGTGTTAGGCCTCAAGAAAGGAGAACTGGCTATGAACAGTTTCACCCGGGGCCATCCCCTGTGGATCATGATTCACTGGAATCCAAACGACCACGTCTGGAGCAGGTTTCCGATCCCCATTTCCAGCGCGTCAGTGCTGCGGTCTTACCTGTAGTGCACACGCTGCCAGAAGGGTTGAGGTCTTCTGCGGATGCTAAGAAGGTAAATATTTGTTCTCTTCCCCTGTGGAGTTGTCGGTCTGTAATGTTGATTTAGCCATAGCCAGGCGCAGCGCCCGAAGAAAGTCTGATTATGCCAGTCTCTAAAGGTTAGTGCTATGGGAAAGTAAAAATTTTGTTAAACAAAACTGAAAACCACACACTTAGTGCTCCAGACTTTTAAAATCAGTACTTTTGACTTTTGGTAAATGAAAACAATCTGTGGACTGCTGTAAAGAAAAATTGCTATTGAATGAATCTCAAGCACTTTGTACTGGCTCGCTGGGCTGTAAAATGTGGTCAGTGGTTCTCAAGATGACCACAGTTTTGTTAAATTTTAATTAAATTTAAAATAATCCCCTTAAATTCAGTTGCATTTGCTATGCTTGTAATTTTTGTAAAGAAAATAAATTTTTTTCCTAATTTATGTGAAAAATGGTTTCATTGGAAAACTTGAAAATACAGAGGAAAAACATTACCTGCACTTTTTTTTTTAAATTTAAATTTTAGTTAACATAAGGTATAATATTGGTTTCTTCAGAATTCACTGATTCATCACTTACATATAACACCTGGTGCTTATCACAAGTGCCCTCCTTAACCCCCTCATCCACCTAGTCCATCCCCTACCTACCTCCCTGCATCAACCCTCAGTTTGTTCTCTGTCCTTAAGAGTCACTTATGGCTTGTTTTCCCTCTCTCCTTTTTTTCTTTCCCCTTTCCCATATGTTCATCTGGTTTTGTTCTTAAATTCCATATATGAATGAGATCATATGGTATTTGTCTTTTTCGTACTTACTCATTCAGCATAATACCAGCTAGCTTCATCCACGTGGTCAAAAATGGCAAGATTTCATTTTTGATGGTTGAGTAATATTCCATTGTAGATACATGCCACACCTAGTGGGTTTTTTTTTTTTTCCCCCCTTTTTAAATTCATTAGAGAGAGCATCAGAGCAGAGCAGGTGGGGGGTGGTTAGAGGGAATGGGGAAGCAGACTCCTCACTGAGCAGGGACCCTGACTCAGGGCCTGATCCTAGGACCCCAGGATCATGACCTGAGCCGAATGCAGATGCTTAACTGACTAAGCCACTGAGGCACCCTGTTTCACTTCTTTATTCATCAGTTGATGGACATTTGGTTTCTCTCCATAGTTTGACCTATAATTTTATAATGTTGGAGAGAACTACTTTTATTATGTAACCATATTTTGTGATATTTCACACAGTATATATTGTGAATTTATGAGAAGATTAAGATCAAACCTTTTCTTGTGTTTATTGTTACTTGCCTTTTGTGAAATGCATGTTTGTGCATTGTGCCCTCATTTTGTTGCTGAGTTTATTTTTTTTTTTCACTGTGTATTTTGCTTATCATTAAGTCTTCAGATTAGGAAGTACCTGGCACGTAGTGGGTACTAAATAAGTATTTGTTTTAGAAAACATCAACTACTTCTTTGATACTCTTTTAACAGTGTAGTGTTAACCTTTTTGTTGTCCCTGCCCTCCCTTCTCCCCTTTTTGTTAGCAGATCTTTCTCCCATAATGTTTATTTACCTTCATGGCTAATGGCCCTTTTCAATTTGAGATCAGATAAATAAGTACCCACACATTTTTGTTGAGTTTTTATGCAGTGAAAAGTGATTTAAAAGATAGTGAATATGGGGGCACCTGAGTGACTCAGTCGAGTATCCAACTCCTGATTTTGGCTCAGGCCATGATCTAAGAGTTGTGAGATCCAGCCCCAAGTTGGGCTCCACTCTGAGTGTGGAGCCTGCTTAAGATTCTCTCTCTCCCTTCTCTGCCCCCCTCCCTCCCTCTCTCAATCAATCAATCAGTCAGTCAATAAGGGGGTGCTTGGATGGCTCAATCAGTTAGGTGTCAGACTCTTAATCTTAGCTCAGGTCTTGATCTCAGGGTGGGAGTTCATGCTTCACATTGGGCTCTACACTGGACCTGGAGCCTACCTTAAAAAAATTTAAAAAAGATAGTGAATAATGTCTTTAGTTTATTTTCAAATAGTTTTGCCAAAAAAAAAAAAGGTAGGTGTGTGCATATAGAGAGAATGCAAAAATAGCAAAAGGTAACCAGTGAAGGATAAAGGATAGATGCTTATTCATTCTACTATTCTTTCAAGTTTTACATAAATTTGAAAATTTGCAAAATAATAGGGGAAAAGCTCTTGTGATAAGCTAGAAATGAGTTTAACTTCTGGGATTTTTGAGGGTTGCGTCACCGTGTGAAATGTATGTATTATAGTCTGTGGGTTTATAAGAAATGTTTTATAGCATTAAAAAAAGATACAGTGAATAAAAGTCTTCTTCTATGGCTGAATAAATTACTATGGATGTTATTTATAGCTGTTGGATGTTTTAGCAGAAAGGGATCTTAAAGTCTCATTCATTAAAATGTGACATGTTGGATCATAGTACATTCTGTGTTCCATTTGATAGTAGAGAAAACAGATGTTAAGAAAAAGTAAGTGCCATAGGTGATGCCTCCTGAGTTGAAAACCCATGACCCCTGCCTCCTGTTCCTACTTTTCCCCCTGAGTTGTAAACTGTGGCTTTTTATTTTATTTATTTATTTTTTAAGATTTTATTTATTTATTTGACAGAGATCACAAGTAGGCAGAGAAGCAGGCAGAGAGGGAGGGGAAAGCAGGCTCCCCACCAAGCAGAGAGCCCAATGTGGAGCTCAGTCCCAGAACCCTGAGATCATAACCTGAGCCAAAGGCAGAGGCTTGATCCACTGAGCCACCCAGGCACCGCCCCCCCCTTTTTAAAAAATTCTACTTATTTAGACTTTTTATTTTATTAAGAAGTAGGGGTTTTGGGGCACCTGGGTGGCTCAGTGGGTTAAAGCCTCTGCCTTCAGCGCCGGTCATGATCTCGGGGTCTTGGGATCGAGCCCCGCATCTGGCTCTCTGCTCGGCGGGGAGCCTGTTTCCCCCTCTCTCTCTGCCTGCCTCTCTGCCTGCTTGTGATCTCTGTCTGTCAAATAAATAAAGAAAATTTAAAAAAAAAAAAAAGGAGTAGGGGTTTTGAAAGAATTAGCATTTGTTAGTTTAGCTTTTTTTTTTCCCCCCAATGTTGTTAAGCCCGGGTATATCTTTTTTTTTTTTTTTTTTTTAATTTTCTTTATTTAGTTGACAGACAGAGATCACAAGTAGGCAGAGAGGCAGGCAGAGAGAGAGGAGGAAGCAGGCTCCCTGCTGAGTGGAGAGCCCGATGCCGGGCTCGATCCCAGGACCCTGAGATCATGACCTGAGCCGAAAATAGAGGCTTCAACCCACTGAGCCACCCAGGGGCCCCGCCCAGGTGTATCTTTTATAGAAGAATTAGATAAGCCTGAAGGAGAAAGTTATTTACAGGCTTACCAGTTAGAGGTAGTTTTTAACTTTCTGGTCCTTTCTTCTGTCTTTTGGTGGGTATCTTAACGTGCTCACTTTGTGCATTGTATGTAATTTTATTTTTGCTTAAATATGTCATGAGCTTCTTTTTGTGTCAGTTAAGTTTGTAGCTATATTTTGAGGGTTACTTAGTATTCCATATATGGGTATAAAGTAATTTGTCATAAATGCAGGTTACCTGTTTGTTCATTAGAGCAATGATATTTGTACTTCAGGCTGAGTTTTTTGGTGTTTATTCTTACTTCTTCCCTTAAGGTAAATTCGTATTAGTAGGATCGATTTCAGATCAGAGTCAACATATTTTTCAGGTTTTCATGGTTATTTCTAGATTGCCCTGCCAGAGAATGGGGCCAATTTGTATTCCTGACAGCAGAGCATAGGGTGCCCAGCTCTTTTCTTTTTTTTAAGATTTTATTTATTTGATAAGAGAGCGAGAGTGTGTACAAGCAGGGGGAGAGGCAGAGGGAGAGGAGAAGCAGGTTCCTTGCAAAGCAGGGGAAGCCCAATATGGGACTCCAGGATCATGACCTGAGCTGAAGGCAGTGACTTAACCAACAGAGCCACCCAGGTGCCCCATGGTGCCCAATTCTTGTGGAGCCTTGTTGATGCCACATAGTTGTTGCTTTAAAAAAAAAAAAATCATTGTTAATTTGATGAATTTTTAACTGTATTTATTTGCTTTTTAGTAACATGTTTTTCATTTGTTTATTGGTTATTCATTTTTCCTGATTTATGAGTTTTTTCATATCTGTTCATTTTTCTGGCAGTATTGTTTTGATTTTATATTGAGCTGTAAAGTTCACATTTTGGAAATGATTTTTCTCATTTGGTTTTTTAAATGTCTTATTACTATCTTGATAAATAGAAGATCATGTTTATTTAGTCCATCAGTCTCTTTTTATATATATATTTTGCTATTGGCTTTTCTAAACCCAAGATAACATGAATACCCTTTTTTGTTTGTTTGGGGCTCCCTGAAATTTGCTAATAAATCTCGTTAAATGTTTGCTACTATTTGGCTTTTGTTGTGATACAAGATGTGAGGTAGGACTCTAACTCCTTTCCCAAAATAGCTAGCAGTATGTTCCAGCACAAGATTATAAACTCCATGAGGGCGAGCCTTGTGTCTGTTTTGTTCCCCTTTCTACCTAGTGCCTATCATATAATATAGTAGGCACTCAAGGAATTGTTTTTCGGGTTAGATATTTAACTAGAATGAAAATCAGTGGATAATACTGCTTTGTAATAGTTCTTAGGGCATGTCTCAGATCACCTGAGGAACATTTCAAAAATGTGCAGAATTGAAATATAATCTGCTTTGCTATATATGTGTTCTGTAACACAAATGAACTCATATGCATATGGTAGGAGAATGTTTTAATATAACATGAAGCCTCGGTGGTTCCTGAATGTTTTTTTTTTCTGCACGTTAATGTTTCAGAGCTCTCAGGATTAAGCTGTTTCATAATTACAAGAAGTAGCCTTTATGATGTCTGAAGACCTTAAGAAGATTTGAAAATTAGTGCATTCAAGAACAGCTCTGTGTTTCACTTTAAGCTAACCTAGTGCAGATTCAAGTGTTGAAAAGAAACCATAACGATATTATCTCCTGTATTTTTTGTTTTTAAAGGTTGATAAAGGTTGATAAAGATACCCTGAATTGGATTTTTTATTTTGATGAAACATACTGTTTTCTGTTGGAAGCAAATGACCTCAAGGATTTACATCTTCACAACAGAAGCACGGACCACTCGGTGTAAAGCTAGCAAAGATTGACTGTAGGCTGATTGCAGCTGATTCTGGAGCTCACTTGTATTATTACCTCTATCAGAATTATTCATGTTTTTGATAGTGCTCTGCTGACAAAGTTGTACAGGTTTTAAACAATAGCCATAATCCCGTTTTCCCCAGAAATCTTAGATTTATGTTATTATAGAATATGAGCTTTTTCAGGAATACACATATTTTAGCTGAAATCTCTGTTCCAGGGTCTTTTGGAACAACCATCCTGGTACAGTTATGTGCATTCTTGGTTAGAACTGCTGATTTCCCAGTTACTTGTTGTTTAATACATTTAGGGCTCCATAGTCCTTTGAACTATGCTCATCCTAGGCTTCTTATAGCTTGGAGAAAACGAGTACCTTAATCTAACATTCATCTGCTTTACAGTATTGCTTATATCTTCACCTTAGACTGGAAATTAATAAACTCTGTGTGTGTCTGTGTGTGTGTGGACAGGGTGGTAGGTTTTGGGTGGAGGGGTTTTCCTTGTGCTATAATTCTCTGATTTGGAGGTTGAATGGCTGACATATTGGTTAAGAGATCTTATGTGTGCTGTAGTGTGGGCAGGCTTGGTTGCCCTATATAAGAGTAGGTCTAGGTGTTAGTAGCAGCAGAAGTTCCTAGGTCATTTCTGTATCTGATTCTTGGCCACTGGAAAGTGTGAAAACTTTTTGTTGGGAACAGTTGGGCATATCATAACTTCTAAGTTGGGTGGGTACAAGATTTCACATGGAGTTTCTAGTTTTCCTAGCCTGTAAGTTCAGACCTTTTGAAGAACCATTGTAAGGAAATGATTAAGAAATTGGTATCTTCCTTTGTTACGACTGCATTATTATTTCCCCAGATACTCTCTGTAATCTCACTGAAGCATTAACTAAAGGCTGTTTGGCCTCTTAGCCACCTCATTCTGTGTAGCTTTTATGATATTCAAAATAGTGAACGATACGTCTACACTATGAAAGTGGTATAGAGGTCAGTAGGGTGTGTTGCCCGTGTGCGTGTGTGAAAATTGCTCCTTCCGGACACCAGCCATGTACTAGCATACACGGCTCTGCTGTGTTTTCAAATGGACTTTCTCAGTTAAGTGAATCTTCACACTGATACTGGCTATTAGCGAGGAATTAATTATTGATTTTCTCCTCTAAAGGATCCAGCATTTGGAGGCAAACATGAAGCTCCATCCTCTCCAATCTCTGGGCAACCCTGTGGAGATGATCAAAATGCTTCACCTTCAAAACTTTCAAAGGAAGAGTTAATACAGAGTATGGATCGTGTAGATCGAGAAATTGCAAAAGTAGAACAGCAGATCCTTAAACTGAAAAAGAAACAAGTAAGTGTTTGATTTTACTGGTCTTTTATTGATGTTCTAAGAATGTATGTTTGTCTTTCTAACGAAGCTAATGTTGAGTTTTACATAGCTTTCAACTTTTTGTACGTGGAATCATGTCTCGTGTATTGTGGCTTACTTTTTTTTTTTTGCTCTTAGTTTCCTTAGTTGTATCCATTCATTTTCCCTGCTGTGTTTTCTGATTACAGAGAGCAAATCTTGTTGTCCGTTCTGTTTTTGATCTTACTGGAGGGGTTTTCGTGGTTTGTTGCTATTTGATACTGTAGTGCTGTGTTTTTGGTTCACGTTTAAACCAATTTTCTAGGGCACTGGCACAAGAATGGCATTGCTTGGGTGGAGTGTATGTGCATCTTTGCATGTATTAGATGATACCAAACTTGCTAAAATGGCAGCTCGGTGTTGCATTCCCACCACGGCCTTACAAGTTCATTTGCCCATATGCTTGGTTTCACCTGGTCATTTGTTTCAGCTGGATGTGAAATAGCTCTCACTGAGATTTTACATTACATTTCCGTTTTAGGAATGAGAGCTTATTGTTGTTTGTTTATGAGTTATTGGTGTTCCTTATGTGGATTGTTATATTGTCATTTTCTTAATTTTACTATTTCCTAAAGTCTCTTGTCACTTACGTGTATGGCAGCTAGCTCATTTGTGGCTTGTCATTGTGCTTTTTGGGGATGGGATGAGGAAGGTTTTTTTTTTTTTTTTAATTGAAATAAATTCATATACCATAATGTTAATCCTTTTAAAGTATACAATTTCAGTGACTTTTAATGTATTCATAAAGTTGTGCTACTATCACCACTATGTAATTCTAGAACATTTTTATCACTTCAAAAAGAAACCAAAAAATAAGAAAGAGAAACTGTATATCTGTTAGCAGTTACCTTCTATCCTCCCTCCCCCAGCCCCTGGCAACCCACTAATCTGTTCTGTGGCTATATAGATTTTTATCTGGACTTTTCAGGTCAATAGAATCATATAATATGTGACTTTTTGTGTGTTTGTTCTTTTAGCATGTTTTCAGGATTCACCCATGTTATATTTTGTATCAGTATTTCATTCCTTTTTATGGCTGAATAAAATCATACTTCATGGATATGCTATGTGTTGTTCTTTCATTCATCAGGTGATAGACATTTGGGTTGTGTTCACTTTTTTAAATTTTTTTTTTAAGATTTTATTTATTTATTTAACAGATCACAAGTAGGCAGAGAGGCAGGCAGAGAGAGTGGGGGGAAGCAGGCTCCCTGCCAAGCGGAGAGGCCAATGTGGGGCTCGATACCAGGACCCTGAGATCATGACCTGAGCTGAAGGCAGAGGCTTAACCCACTGAGCCACCCAGGCGCCCCTGTGTTCACTTTTTGGCTCTTTTTCGCAGTTATGAATCATGCTGCTATGACATTCATGTACTAGTTTTTGTGTGACCATTATTTTTTTCAGTTCTCTTGGATATATATCTAGGAGTGAAATTGCTGGGTCATATGATAAATCTGTGTTTCAATTTTTGAGGAACCATGAGAATGTTTACCACAGTGACTGCACCATTTTATGCTCCCACCAGCTGTGTATGAGGGACGGCTCCATTTTCTCTACTTCTTTGTCAACATGTTTGTTTGTTTGATAGCCATCCTACTCAGTGTGAAGTGGAATCTCATTGTGGTTTTGATTTTAATTTCCTTCATGATTAAGGATCATGTGCTTGTTGGCCTTTTGTATATTTTTTTTAGAGAACTATCCAGATTCTGGTCCCATTTTTTCATTGGGTTATTTGTCTTTTTATGGTTGAGTTGTAAGAGTTCTTTATATATTCTGGACACTCAGACATGTGATTTGCAGATATTTTCTCTCATTCTGTGAGTTGTCTTTTCACTTTCCTGATAGTATCCATTGGTGTACAAAAGGGGTTTTTCCCCCCTCTTACTTGACTCATGTAAGTATTTATTGAGCAGCTAGGGAGATACAAAGGTGATAAAACATGGTCAAAGAGGTGAGTCAAATGCACAAGTAACAGAGAGCGAAGTATAAGGTTCCTTGGATCAGAACAGTCAGATGAAAGTGCTTTGGGAAGTCAGGAGGGAGATTGCTTCCAGCCTGGAAGGGGGTGTGGGTGGGTGGCAAACCAGGAACGGGGATTGAAATTAAAATAGAAGACTTTCGTCTAGATTGTTGATTTTCAGTATGGACTATATTTGTCTCTCTTTTTCCTCTCCCCATCTTTGGGCTTAATTTACCAGGACCGTTCAGCGTGCTTTTTCTAGACTTGCTTGCATTTTTGCTTTAATGTCTTCTACAGAAATAGATCCTTTTGCTGTTTTAGGACGTTTTTCTTCCTCCTTTTTTAAAGGATTTGTGACCTTTTGATCTTGGAGTTAATGGTTTTGAGTCTTTCCATTCTGGCTTGATTTTTTTTTTTTTAATGCCTTTTTGACTGGAGAATCAAGTATAGATTTCTTCCCTGGAGCTTTTTCTTCAGCTTCCTCATTCTCATCAGCCAGTTTCACTTTTTTTCTATGGAAACTTGCTGTCAGTTACAGGGGCAGATCACTTTCCAGATATGCTGTGGAGTTTCACACCTTCATCTTCTGACTCTTTGTCTTCCTCCACAGCTGCTAGGTGCTGTCCACACGTACAGGACCTGGACCACATTTAGATCACAGGTGGTGTTATTTCAGAGCCCCCAGGGGAAACCATTGGCTGTACAGATGTTCTCAAAGTTGCCAGTGTTCTTTAGTTGGACTGCCTTCATAATTCATTGCCTCTGCTTTAACAGTGTGCAATTCAACTTTTGCATCAGCCCCCAAACCGACCATTCTTAAAGGTAACTCATGTTCATTTTCATCAATATCCACTTTAAAATGATACTCTTTGGCCCTTGTTGGCCTCACAACTGAGAAGATACTTCTGGGGCCACACAGGGGCTCATGTCCTTGTCCACTGAACCTTCTTTGGAGTGGGAATCTTATATGGGAGAGAAGGCAGCTGGAAATAAAGACTTCCGTTACAGGGAACAGCCGTGTAGAACTGAATCACACCAGGGCCGAAAGTTTTTACTTGTGTTGAAGCCCCGTTTATTTTTTCTTTCATTACTTGAGATTTTGGTCTCCTATCCAGGAAACCATTGCGTAATCTAAAAGCAGCAAGGATTGAGTCCTGTGTTTTCTGTAAATTTTATTTTTTTCAACTGTAAATTTTATTGTTTTAGCTCTTAGATTTAGGTCTTTGAGCCTAATTGTGTTTTTTGGTGAACAGAATTTGTTTAGATCTTATGTAAGACTGCCCTGGATCAGTTAACTATATTGTCCTTTTAAAAGCTTCATAGTGGGATGCCCGAGTCGCCTAGTCGGTTAAGCATCTGCCTTCAACTCAGGTCATGATGGTGTATACACGTTTACAGTTGTTATTTTCCTGGTCAGTGAAACCTTCTATTATAAGGTAATGACATTCTATTTCTCGTAATGCTTTTTGCTGTAAAATTTGTTCTGCGTGATACTGATGTAATGAGATCAGCATTCTTTTGGTTGCTATTGACTCGTTTATCTTTTTCCTTTCCTTCTTTTTTTTTTTTTTGGAGAGGAATGGGGGAGCAGAGGGAGAAGAGAATTCCAAGCAGGTTCCACATGCAGCGCAGATTCCCACATGGGGCTTGATCTCATGACCCTGAGATTGTGGCCTGAGCTGAAATCAAAAGTTGGACGCTTAACTGACTGAACCACCCTGGCACCCCAAAATGTTGGGAATTTTTTGTTTTAGAAGTAGGCTCCACACCCAGCACGGAGCCCAGTTAGTCATACTTAACCAACTGAGTCACTTGGGCCCTCTTTTTCCTTTTATTTTCTGTGCTTTTATATTTAAGGTATATCTCTTATGTAGGTAAATAGCTGGATTTTGTTTTTTTGTTTTTTTTTTGTTTTTGTTTTTTTTAAAGATTTTATTTATTTATTTGACAGACAGAGATCACAAGTAGGCAGAGAGGCAGGCAGAGAGAGAGAGAGGAGGAAGCAGGCTCCCTGCTGAGCAGAGAGCCCGATGCGGGACTCGATCCCAGAACCCTGAGATCATGACCTGAGCCGAAGGCAGCGGCTTAACCCACTGAGCCACCCAGGCGCCCCTGGATTTTGTTTTTTTACCTGGTTTTGACGACCTGTCTTTCCACAGGATAATTTGGTTCTTTTAACCTGATTATGACAATTGGTAATACCCTCAATTATTTTTAACTATTTTATACTATTTGTCCTTTTTTTTTTTTTTTAAATTTTATTTATTTATTTGTCAGAGAGAGAGGGAGAGAGAGCGAGCACAGGCAGACAGAGAGGCAGGCAGAGGCAGAGGAGAAGCAGGCTCCCTGCCGAGCAAGGAGCCCGATGTGGGACTCGATCCCAGGACGCTGAGATCATGACCTGAGCCGAAGGCAGCTGCTCAACCAACTGAGCCACCCAGGCGTCCCTATTTGTCCTTTTTTATGCTTGAATTCGGTATTCTCGTTTGTTTTTTCTAATCCTTCTCTTGGATTGATTATTTGTTTCACTACATATTTTTCTACCCCACTGCTTTGGATTTTATCCAGTATTTTTTTTTGTTTATTGTGGCTCCTCCCCACCCCTGCCAGTTTAACTTGAAGCCTAAAGCTAATTAGTACCTTAACTCTCTTCTTGAGAAGTATTGAGGGCATAGAACTTCTCAATTTCTTTCTCTTTTCTCCTAGCTTTTGTGCTACTTTCGTCATATGTTTAGTTCTTCCTTGTTTTATTTCAACCACCAAAGACTTTATTTTATACAGTCAGTGCTCATTTAGCTTTACCCATGTGTTTGTCGTTCATATTTGCTCATCATTCCTTCTCGCAACACAGATCTCCCGTTTGGGGGTATATGCTTCTGCTTGAAGAATATCCTTCAGAATTTCCTTTAGTGAGATTACGTTCATTGGCAGATTAAATATTCGGTTGTTGTGACTTAAATCTCTTCCATTTATGCCTGTTTTTTGAAAGATATTTTTATTCGTTGGGTGTTACTTTTGTCCCAGCACACTGTCTTCTGGCTTCCACTCTTAAGACACCAACCCTTACTCTAATTTGTATTGTTTTGTGGATAGTCTGATGTATTAGGGATGGGTTTTTGTTTTTAAATCTGTCCAGCTTAAGACTCATTGAGCTGCTGCTTTTTTTTTTTTAATTTAAATACCATTAATTAACATATAATATATTATTTGTTTCAGCGGTATATAGGTATGTGATTGATTAGCCTTACTTCATACCCAGTGCTCATTACAACACTTTGGGCTTCTCGAATGTGTTGGGAGTTTTTAATCAGTTCTGGAAAATTCTAAGCTGTTTTATCTTTTTTTTTTTTTTTTTTCCTCAAGAAAATCTTTTTCTATGGTTTCATTGTTATCTCCTGAAATTCCTATTAGGTGTAACATCTTACACTCTAGTCTTCTGTTTCTTCATTGTTTTTTCTTTCCCAGTTGTTGCTTCTTGGGACTTAATTATGGGCAATTTCTTCATTTCTGTTTTTCTGTTTGCATTTCTCTTTTCAGTTACAACTAATCTGTCAAATACGTCTTCAATTTCAGTTATGTTTTTATTGCTTTAATTTCTCTTAGGCTGATTTTTAAATCTCATCATGTAAAAAATATTACCTTGCTTTAAAAAAAATGTTCAGCCATCTCTTATTTGAGTCTTGTTAATAAGTTTATAATAATATGCCTGACAATTCTTTTAAGTGTCAGTGGGTCTGATTCTGCTGAGTTGGTCATTAGTTTCTCCACTTGTGATATAGTAGTAGTACTGCTAATAATACCTTCAAAATGATGTGATGATTATATGATATGTGCATATAGTAAATGCTCAGTAATGTGTAAACCACTAATAATTAAAAATAATGAAATACGTTATATGACCTTTATGATATATATGTATATTTATGGGCTGCAGATTTTATTGAGGAATATAAAGGGCAACTTGAGTAAACAAAGAAATATACCAAAGATGCAGAGCAACACAGTATTAATAATTGAAAGAATGTGAACATCATTAATTTATATAATTGTGTATGTTTTATACAATTTTGGTAAAAATTCTAAGTATTTTTAAGTTTGCAAAATTATTTTAAAGTTCATGTAAAAGGACAAATAAGCGAGGAAAGTTTGTTTTTTGTTTTGTTTTTGTTTTTAGTCTTTCTGTTACAGTAGTTTTGTCCAGACTAAGAACAAAATGTGATTTCTGGAAGCTTGTTTATTCCTTTCTCCATAGCTGTTTAACGAGGATCCTAAAAGAAGGCCCTCTGAACAAACGAAAGAAAGTGAATGGTTGAAGAACTCAATTCCATAAAAATGACTTCGTAGCTCCAAATATCTGTCTTTTGCTTCCTTAGATAGCAGCCTGCAAAAGTACTTAGAATTCCAAGGTGGTCCTTGAAGCTTGTCTCTTGGAGGCATTTTATCCTTAGGTTGGCTTGGTCCGACTTACGTGACTAGGAGTCTTGACTGTCAGCTGAATAATACAGATATTTTTTCCTCTAGGCTTTAGTAGATTTAACATCTTTACCCAGTGTCTTTGCTGTCATCTTAGGCAGTAAACTCACAAGGCTCTGTGTTGAGCATTTACTAGGTATCAGGCCCTGGCTTAAAGGCTGAAAAATAAAAAGCAGTGAACCAAGCAAAGTCCCTTCTCGGTTCAGTAATAATTGTAGGTAATATTTACTGAACTTTTATAGTTGTAATGTGCTTCATATATACCGAGTTATTTAATCTTCTCAGAAATCTTTGTGGTAGAAAGGATTAATTCATATTCCTGCCTTACATATATGAGTGGTTTATGTACTTGTTCAGGATTGTAGTAAGATTTAGAAAGGATCCCAGGATGCCACCACTTGAAAGGGGTGACCCTGAGGCTCAACCCCAGGCAGAGCAATGCTGATCACTTTTTGTTTTGCAGCTGTACACAAAGTTGTAGTTTTGCCAGTTCCTCTTGATTGCAAAATATAAAGGTTGGCTGGGGGTGCTACACATGGTGCTGTTCCAAGTTATGGATGAGTCTGTTAACGTGCCATGAGGCTTTTCATACCAGACATTAGCGCGTACTCTTTTATCTGTAACATAGAAAAGTGTTTTCCTGTGCTACAAAAAGGTCATTGTGATGGAGGTCTATGGGAGTAGTTTTTGTATGTTTTAGCTTTTCTTATGATTTTGCTTTTAAATGGATCGAATTAAAATACAAAAGGATTTCTCTAATAATTATGTTATTTAGTTCTTAGTCAAAATAAATCTGATTGAATTTGTTAGAAACCTTGGGTTCTTTAGACCTAGAAGATTAGAAGATAATCCCATAGAATTGCTCAGTAGCATGTGTTATCTCTGGCGATTAATTACGGAGAGGGGTGACTGCATCAGATGCCTGATTCTTTCTTTCTGGGTCTCTTAGCAACAGCTGGAAGAAGAAGCAGCTAAACCTCCTGAGCCTGAGAAGCCTGTGTCCCCTCCTCCCGTGGAGCAGAAACACCGCAGTATCGTCCAAATTATTTATGATGAGAATCGGGTAAGCTCATGCCATTTCTTACAGCACAGGCCTGTAAAAGCACTTGGCTGTGCCTTTTTTAGTTATCAGTATGTTCTGTGGTAATGCTAATTGTATTAAGACCTGTTTTCTGTCATAATTTTTAATGTTCTTCAACTTTAAAGCTTGATCTTTTTTTTCCTTAGAGATTGAAGAAAAGTTGATAGGTGTATCTTAAATTAATATTTTATATAGTATATTGCATCAGTATTATTTAATGAGTATATAATTTTCTCAGCTGTATCTCTCTCCTGTCATACAAAATTGGCAAGTAAGTTTGTAGCACATAATACAAAACAAGCCATTCTGTAATTTTTCACTTTATAAAGGATAATTTGATGCCAAATACTGATGTCATCCTATGAGAGATGGGTCCATCGGATGTAGAAATGACTTGCGTTGTTAGCTTAGAATTGATAGCTGGGCTGTAGTTTGAATTTTAGTTATAAAATGTGAGGCCATTGACCTTTAGGTAGACTTTGCTTTTTTGCTTTAAGACAATTTCTTCTTTTATACTTGTAATTAAAAGTACTCATCGATTTAGAAAAGCCAGGCGTCAATTCTGTGAAAAATTTTGTGATTTCAAGTTAGTTTTTGGCTGGAATCCAGACCAGGAACTAGCAGTTAAAGGGAAATGGATTCATCTTAATATAAAGAAAACTTTCCCACAGAGCTCCTTAACATTGGGCTTCTAGAAGTTCCCAGTCTGAAGAAGAATATGCTTTAAGTACTATGGGAGAGAATAGGCCTCTTAGCTAAAGATGGTCATAAGGTAGAGGTTGAGATTGTTGCTGTAACTGGTTTTCTTTGTAGTGAGTGGAGTCATCAGAATCAGTACGTCTTACACAGGCAACCTATAACTTTACAGTAGCCCAGTTCCCAAAGGAGATTGGCTTTAAGAAAGGCAACTGTCAATTAATTATTACATACACATTTATGGGAATGATCTTAGACCAGATATACATGTATATATATAGATAGGTAACTGAAAGTCATCAGATATATAATAGGATATAATAGGATATTTTACCTGTCAGAGACAGGTAAAAATATGGGCAATTAACGTTATTTTTGCCTGGGTTCAAAACCAGTCCAGTTTGTTGAATGGACAGAGCAATCTCCTTGAAGATCTGTTTGAAGATGTATCCAGTGAGAATGAACTGTACATAAAGCAAGTGACGAGGACAGCCTTGTGGCTTTCCTGGAGGATCAGTGACTCTGGTCAAGCAGGAGTGTGGCCCAAGGTTCCAAGGTTGATAGCTGCTCCCTGTTTCAGGAAAGCCAGGAGCGTGGTGTTTTATGGGAATCTCCTGCTTTTAAAAAAGTACTCTTGGGGGCCTAGGTGGCTTAGTGGGTTAAGCATCTGCCTTCGGTTCAGGTCATGATCTCAAGGTCCTGGGATCGAGCCCTACATTGGGCTCTCTGATCACCGGGGAGCCTGCTCTCTCCCCCCAAACCCCACCTGCTGCTCTGCCTACCTGTGATCTCTCTCTCTCTGTGACAAATAAATAAATAAAATCTTATAAAAAAAATACTCTTTAGAGCAATAAAATCCTTTTGTGGGCTGATGGGTTTCATGGCCAGTTTAGGACCTCAGAGATAAAATAAGCAGGGATTAGAGCTAATAGTGGAAACGAATCGTATAGAGTAAAATTTTGACTTCTTGGTGTGAGTCAGTTTTTAAAGAAATTGAATTTAGCGATATTGATTAATTGATTGAATTTCTTAATTAGCCTTGTCATTTCTTGTGAATTTGTGATTGACTAGGATGTGAGGACTGGAAACTATTGAACAAGATCTGATGGAGAGTTTAATTTGTGTTCAACTTTTGTATATCTATGTTTTCATTAATTAGTGTAGTAAACATTTCTTGGGGCCCAGCAACAAAACAAAGCAATTCTCTCAGACCTCTTCTTTCCACTTTAGTGTGTGTGTGTGCCATTTTGTGTTGTGTTCTGTGAAGAATAGAACAGCATCTGAACTTGAAATCTTTTTTTTTTTTTTTTTTTTAAGATTTTATTTATTTGACAGAGATCACAAGTAGGCAGAGAGGCAGGCAGAGAGACGGGGGTAAGCAGGCTCCCTGATGAGCAGAGAGCCCGATGCGAGGCTCGATCCCAGGACCCTGGGATCATGACCTGAGCTGAAGGCAGAGGCTTTAACCCACTGAGCCTCCCAGGTGCCCCATGAACTTGAAATCTCGCTTAGTATTCCTCTTCTTCTTTAAAAAAAAAAAAAGAAAAGAAAAGAAAAATTATTTATTTATTTGACAGACAGAGATCACAAGTAGGCAGAGAGGCCGGCAGAGAGAGGGGGGAAGCAGGCTCTCCGCCAAGCAGCCCGATGCGGGGATCAATCCCAGGACCCCGGGATCATGACCCAAGCTGAAGGTAGAGGCTTTAACCCACCCAGCCACCCAGACGCCCCTCTCATAGTAGTATTCTTATAGTGAAGACTTTTTTTAACTGGGAGTAGCTGTAGAAATCATCTTTTTGCACAACTCCTCCTCTTTATTGTCTTGCTCTGAGTCGTCTGCGGCTCTGAAGAGCTGCACAGAGGCTCCTGGCGGGGAGGCCAGGGGAGCGCAGCTGGGCCTGGGGCCTGGGCTGTCTCACTGCGGCCTCACCGCGCTGCCTTCTGTCAGGCCTTCATGGCCTTTTTGGCTTTTCTTTAATGAATGACCTTATCTGCTTCAACACCGCAGGAAAGGAGAGATGGGTGAGGGCAAGAGGACGTCTCTCTCGTTCCCTGTTTGGCAGCCGTCTACATGTTGGGATGAAGCCCCATGGGAGATAGGGGCCATTATCTTGTATTAGGCATCATCGTTTCTTTAGAAAGTTAGTGGGAGGAGGAAAGCTACCCAGAAGTGACTGTTAATTTTAAAGTTGGCTTCCTGAGAGAAAAATTGTCTTGCATCATATTTAAACCTTACACTGAGATTCACTTCGTCTCTAAACAGACTCTTCTCCCAGACTATTTTTAACAGTTCAGTTTGCTGTTACCCTTCCCCGTTGTCGGTTCCAGAAATATTTATAAATGCTCTAATTTCAGAAATCTAATACATATAGAAAAGGGTGTGCATGGAGTGTGGTTTTCAAAGATATCTCGTTTATTTTTTGATTGCATGATTTGCAAGTTAAAGTGACAACACAAGAAAGAAAGGGATTAATGGTAGAAAGTATGCTTCATGCCAGCAAGCGCTGGTCACCTAGGCCAGTGTCCTAGGCCGTCTCGGTTTCCCTCTCCACCACACTGTAGAGTTAGTTCATTAGTCAAGAGCATCAGTCCTTCCTCCGAAGTAGTGGTCTGGTCAGTGGCTTTTCTCTTCCTCCTTTGGCAGTGGCTTATGTGAGTCCTCATCGCTCACATACATAGTGAGTGTCCTTCCTTCAGTCTTCTTTCTTTCTAACCGGTCCTTCACGTTTGAGCCTCCTTATATTATTCTCCAAATAAAACCTTTTGATTGTTGGGGCGCTTGGGTGGCTCACTGGGTTAAAGCCTCTGCCTTCGGCTCAGGTCATGATCTCAGTGTCCTGGGATCGAGCCCCAAATTGGGCTCTCTGCTCAGCGGGGAGCCTGCTTCCTCCTCTCTCTCTGTCTGCCTCTCTGCCTACTTGTGATCTCTATCAAATAAATGAATAAAATCTTAAAAAAAAAAAACCCCAACCTGACACCTTTTGATTGTTTTCCACTTTCTGCAGAATAGCCTAAACTTTTTCTCCATGCTTACAGTCCTGCCTGCCTAGCCATTGGCCCAGTACTCCTTTTGAAGGCTATCCTACCAGGCTAGGTTTGAATGTTCCCCTGAAGCTGCTCGTACCTTTATCCCTGGATGTTCCCCCTGCCTTCAGGCATTCCAGTATCTTGTCGTGTCCTGTCTTACAAGTGCACTCATACTTCAACCCTGCTCACATTGTCATTTTCCCTTGAAGCTTTTCAAGACTCCTCTTCCTCCTACTCGTCATTGACACTAGACACTACAATGTAGTGCCTGGCACATAGAACATACTGACATGTTTGAGGAACCAAGTACCTCTGTCTATAGACTTAAGATAAAAATTTTAATATGGAAATGTGAGGGTTTTAAATTAAAATTTTTGTCTGCCAAATTTGATAGGTTAATAGTGTTCTTAGCGGTTAAGCCAACATGATGGCTTAATAAAAGTTTGTTAGATGTTTAATAAAAGTTTGCATAACCAAAATCTTGGGGTCTGCAAGCATCTTAAAAGCCAGCTTTTAAAATTAGCTCTGAAAAGGCAAGTGTCTTTACGTATTTGGATATTCATAAGTATTTGACATAATATAATTTTACTCCCTTGTTTCTCAGTGTTATTTGTGGGCAGTTCCACTTAGCCTGCCTGTACTTGGTATAGACGCTAATACAGAGTGCCTTGAGAAAGCAAATTTAAGGGGTGTTTGGCGGCTCAGTCTGTGGAGCGTGTGGGTCTTGATCGTGGGGTTGTATGTAGATATCACTAAAAAGAAAAAAAAAAAGGAAAATAAATTTTAAAACTGGTACATGTTGGGTCTGGAGGAAGTTAATTGTAGGTGCTAGATATTCCCAAATTTTTTCTCTGTGATGATGTTATTTATGTGTTATTTAATATATGTCTTTAGCTAATCAATTTGAATTTTATGATCATACTGTTTTGACTTCTTGGGTTCGTTGTTCTCAACTGGAGACTTTCTTTGATTGTTGTAACTTGGAGAAGAGGTGGAGTGCTACTGGCATCTAGTGGGATACAGCTAAATATCTCCCAGTGCATGGGACAGCCCCTAGAACACCTATTGGGCCCCAAATGGTAATAGTGCCGAGGTTGACAAATCCTGCCTTTAAATGATCTATAGAAATAGGATCGGCTCTGCAAACTTAATGGATTTTTATAGTTTTATATTTGACTTTTTTGCTATATTCATTTCTCATCTTAATAACCTTTTTAGTTTCTTGGAGTTTGGAAAGTGCTTTACGGTATTTTGTGCTTCTTAAATGCTTCCTAGTTCTTTCCACACAGTATAATACTAAATAAATACTTGATGGATTGATTTTGATTGATAAATGAGATGAAAAGGAGAATATTTATTTTAAGGGAACATTTTTCTTTACACTTGGGGAATACTGATTAATATCCATTCCCAATTGTGTGTCACATCAGAAGCCCTGGAGAGTTTCCCAGCAGCAAGTACATTGAGGTGCTCGTCTGCACGGCAGATGGGAAGCCATTGTTACTAAAGGGAATGCTTTGGGAGGAACTTAAGAACCACTGACACAGGGGCACCTGGGTGGCTTAGTGGGTTAAGCGTCTGCCTCCGGCTCAGGACATGATCTCAGGGTCCTAGGGTCGAGTCCCGCATTGGGCTCTCTGCTTGGCAGGGAGCCTGCTTCCTCCTCTCTGTCTTTGCCTACTTGTGATTTCTCTCTGTCAAATAAATAAATAAAATCTTTAAAAAAAAATAAAAAGAACCACTGACAAATTTGGTAGTCCTGTAATTCCAGTTTAAATATCTTTAACTTCTGATTTGTTATATTTTGTCTATGAAAGGACGATTTCTGTTAGCATATTGGTTTAGATTAATTTACTTTTGAAAATGGACAGTAAAAAATACTAAATTCAGCATTTATTTACTATTGAATACTGGAGAAATTTAAACTAGCTGTTTCCTCTATTCAGTTATTACCCAAGTTTTCTTGTAACTAGAGTATGAGCTCATTATAAGCTTTTCTTCCAAGAGATCAGTTTGGCTTACAGCGGTAAAGACTGACAACTTTATAGTGTTTTATGTTTTAAAATTTGTTTTTTAAATTTTATTTTATTGAGAGAGACACAGTGAGAGAGGGAACACAAGCAGGAGAAGCAGGAGAGGGAAAAGCAGGTTCCCCACTGAGCAGGGAGCCTGATGTGGGACTTGATCCCAGGACCCTGATATCATGACCTGAGCGGAAGGCAGATGTTTAACGGCTGAGCTGCCCAGGTGCCCCTTAAATTTTTATTAAAGACATGACTTGAAGTGTTGAGGGATTCGTTTTTAATAGTGAATCTTTGTTCCCGCTCCCTAGAATCTTGATATCTATTTGCTGTTAAGAACTTCACAATTTTTTAGTTATTACTTTTTTTTTCTTTAAAGATTTTATTTGCTTATTTGAGAGCAAGAGTGAGAGAGCACAAGATTATGGTGAGGAGCAAAGGCAGAAGAAGCAGACTCTTTGCTGAGCAGGGGAGCCTAATGCCGGGGCTTGGTCCCAGGACTCTGGGATCATGCCCTGAGCCAAAGGCAGTCGCTTAACCAACTGAGCCACCCAGGCACCCCAGTTAACTACTTTCAGTACAAATGTGAAGTTTTGACTTAATTTGGTGAGGAAGCTGTGAAAACAGAAGACTGAGTATTTCAACTTATCATATGATAAGAGTATTTGGAAATAAGGGAAGTTCAACTATAGAGTAGTTTTTAGGTAAATGCTATTAAATTGGTAGTGGTTTTACACTTAGGTAATACAACTTTTAATTACACAATATAATACTGTCTTTATCTGTAGAAAAAAGCAGAAGAGGCTCATAAAATATTTGAAGGTCTTGGCCCAAAAGTTGAACTGGTAAGTACAGAATTTCTTTTTTCATGTCTGGTGGTGGTTTTTTGTTTGTTTTGGTTTTGGTTTTTGTTTTTTTAGTCATTTTTCTTGGGATAAGATGGAATACAACCTATCTACTGTGGAATGATCTGGGCAGTACATTTGTGGCAACTTAAAAATAGTGTGGCACAAACTTGGTTACCTTTGCAGAAGTATTGTCCTGAGTGTGTTTTTGCCTGAGCAGGCCATTTAATCATACGAGGTAGAAGCAGGACAAGTAAGACAAAAATAGCTCTTTGGACCATATGTTCTTCCTTTGCTTTTGCAATTAAAAACCTGAATAAATGTATTTCTTATGGGATACCGTGGATTTATAAACATTTTTATGAGAGTGCCATTAATAGGAGATGTGGAAGGAGAATTATTCAGGGAACCTGGAAGTCTGGAGGTTTTGGGAGGGCAGGTACTGTGATGATCTAGGAGTACTAGGTTTACATGAAAATATGAACTGTTTCTTTGTACTTTTATAGACATGTGTACAATGTGGTATATTTAAATATTTGATTTATTTTATAGCCACTCTATAACCAGCCATCGGATACCAAGGTGTATCATGAGAACATCAAGACGTAAGTATTTATCATCTTTGGAGTTCTTCAGTTAAAGACCATATTTTCTATAAAGAGATTGTTTTATGTTATCTGCTGACATTTATATAATATAGTGTAGGTGTGTTTTAGATTTGTGTAATTTGCTGTCGTTTTACTATATGTTATCTTCCTCTGGCTTCTTGGGGGTTGGGGTAACAGCTTTGAGTTTCCGAGGCCAAAAAAAAAAAAAAATGAAATAAATTATTGCATAAAACTAGCTGGTTTTATGATCTGCTAGTAAAAAAGGTGAATACTTAACATTGAAATGGCTTACCTTGAGGCTTGAATTTTTTGCCTCCTGTTTTGTCTTTTTTTCAGTGGAGTACCTGCAAGGCGCATGATGAAGTAAGATAATGAAGCTTTTTCATTTAAGACTAGTGATGACACCGTCCCCCACCAAGCCACATCTGCCATTGCAAAGTAGAAGTGCCACGGATCATTTTATCATTATTCAAAATCCTATTCTAGGGAAATCCCTTCCATGACTCTTGCTAATGACGGTATTTGTAGACCCTTCTGCCATTTAATGTCCTGGTGCCTTGGAAGCGCTCAGTCACCTCACATGGGTGAGGAGACTGTTCAGAATGTAGTTTGCTTAGCCTTGCTCATCCTAGATACCAGGCCTTTATGGATGCAGAGTTTGGAATAAGAAAATAAGTGAAAAGAAAATCTAATTTCTTGATCTGATTGAAGTAAGAGAGGAAGCTAGATAGGTATCTTTTTTTTTTTTTAAATTATCATACTTGGAGAGAATTTAGGTGAATTATTCTTAGTTTGTAACAAAAATGTGATATTTCTACTTTATGTTTTATTAAGAATAATCAGCACATTTAAATTATTGACTAGTATAGTTACTAATGAGCAGATTGCTATTTATATATCATATTTTTTTCTTTGAAAAAACTTCTTACTGAGAGTATGTGCAATAGTTGACTACTTTGCAGAACTGGTGGCAAATATAATTTGCATGGTAGTATGCATGAACAAAATTGAAATTTGAATAAGTTTAACTTTTGTTAAGTAAGTGGTTTATGATAAAAGTCATATATACTTAGAATTTTTCTGTGAGATGCTTCTGTGGTCTTGAAAACCCTTAGAAGTAGGTTTAGGCAAAATTCATAAAAAATAATACCTTGTTCTGGAGCTGTTTAGCTGTTTTAGCATTTTTTAAAGGGAGAGTAGCAGATAAAATCTAGTGGGCTACTTTTAATGATTCCCCCCTCCCCCCAAAGCTTCAGTTATGTTTGTGTTCTGTCTTTCCCCCCTAATATTAGCTGGAGAGCAGCTCTGTCTGATTTATTTCATGCTGTCTACACTGCCCGACTACAGTGCTTAGTACACTGTCCTGGGATGGGTTACTACTGACTGGCTGACTTCTTAAATCCTAGGAAACATTTTAAATGATATTTATTGATTATCATTTGCTTTTGAGTAGCACGTAATTAAAGCTAGAGCAAACCAAATCTGTGGTAATGTTTCCACTGTACGTCACCTTGTGAAATAACCATTTACTCAGCTGCATGCATCCGTATGAATCGTGTAGTAGCTCTTTTCTCATCACCGTCATTTGCTTTGTATGAAATAGCAAATATACCTTTTAATAATTCTTTTCATGTCTTGGCTACTTTTCCATATAGCCAGCTCCTGACTGTCCACGCTAATTTGAGTGGAACCAGTGTCACTGTTAGTCCTGAGTGGCAGATAATCCAAAAAATTACTTCTACTTGCCTTGGCTTTGTATTTATATTTGAATAATCAGCTTGAAATCCTTTCTGGAAGTAGGTGGGGTATAAATATTTATATTTGAACCTGCATGTCATTGTTTTTGAAGGTCACAGTGCTTCAAATTTAAAAAGTGTAACCATTTCATTAAGATATAAGAGAAGTCTTCCTGTCTTGTCACATTGCCCTCCATGACTTCTTAGAGTGGTTTGTGTTATTTCTGTGATGGAAGGAAATCTGTGTAAAAGCAGAAGTCCCCTCTCTTCTCTGTGGGTGCACCTTCTCATAGAAGGGAGGTCAGCACCTTACCTGAGGTAGGGAGGTAACTTTAAAAGCCTTTCCTTCTCATCTACCTCCCCTCCTCCAAGAATGTACAGAGATGTTTATATCACCAGAGTTCTTAAGAAGAATCATTGACTGTAATTATAACTTGAAAATATTTGCCTTATACTTGGATGTAATAATTGAAAGTGAACTATTTGTATAAAATCTTGCTGTAGAGTGAGAGGAATCTTAGTCCTAATTATTGCAAAAGTCTTATTTTGCAGGGTGAAAAAAATAAGACTAACTTTGATCACATCAGATATTCCTAAGTGATCTTTGCTTGTTTTTCAGTGTCTCTGAAAAAAAAAAGTGAATGCATTATTAAATTATGCTTTTTCTTAATGTCATACAACCATATTTTTCTCTTCTAGAAACCAGGTGATGAGGAAAAAACTCATTTTATTTTTTAAAAGAAGAAATCATGCAAGAAAACAAAGGGTGAGGTCCTATCCTTTAACTGAAATTTGTACAACTTTCCCATTCATGCTCATTTAGGCATTTGCTTTCCCTTTGTTAGTGAGAATGGTTCTTGATTCTGTTTGAGAAAAGGTTGCCGATTTAGGAAGTAACTATAGAGATGACTTAAATATAAATCTAATTCTAGCAGCAATTGACATTTAATATCATTATCAAATTAATTTCTTTGGTCATCTGTGTATAACATTTTCATCTAGCCAAAATAAAGAAAATGGTGAGTAGTTAAAAAGGGAACATGAAAGAGAAGTAGGATGATCAACATTTAGTCTCTTAAACCCTCAGACCAGTGTGGGTAAGTTACAGTCATGCTGAGTGGACATTACTTTTCTTTCTTATTAGGAACTGGGTCAGCTAAAGTTCACCTTTTTGAACTTCAGATACGTTTTCACATTTATTACATGACTTGCAGTCCAGAAGTTTTGTGGTTCTAATGTTCATGGAAATGAAGTTACAGAAAATATAATGCCAGTATGTTTCTTTTCACAATATGTTTCTGCTAAGTTGAGACAGACTGTTAATTCGTTTAAATTCAGTTGCTTACCAAATAAATGATGTTCCTTAATTCACATGAAAAATGAGCCGTGTGCCTTATAGTTAATGACGTGACAGTTTAATGAATTGTAAAGCTCAAGAGTCAGTGGCTTTTACTTGACACATAACTTCTAATGTAATCTGCCAATCTGGTCCTTCAGATACTGTCCTTAAATTAGTGTGTTTTTGTTTTTGCAAGAAACATACAAAAATTAAAAGAGAAACTACTAAAGCATTTTTTTCTATCCAGTAATTTTGTTATAATTGTGGTAATTTACTGTCTGCTGATGCAAACATAGGAGCATAGACTTTGTTTTCATGCTTCACAGAGTCTTTAGTTATAACGTTTACATGTTCACTGATTTGTTTAATAAATATTTATTGGCTGTTTACTCTGTCCATGTATTGTTCTGCAGAGGTGAGCAAGATAGCCATGTGGTTTTAACTCTTAAATCATACAGTGTGACTGGGGGCAGATGAGTCACAGGCAGTTACAGTATCGTACTCACATTGTGGGAAGGGACAATACGGATGGCTGTGGGAGCATACAGGAGGGGCAGCCAATGCTCCATGTATGAATTGTAGAGGGAAGTTTGTAGGACAACAAGAAACTCTGGAAATCTGCGCAGGCACAGGGAGCCGCTGAAGTGAAGGTCTGGGAGGTGGACAGAGTGTGGCAGGTTGCTGGGAGTACGGCAGAAATGAGGCTGCTGGGGGAAGAGGGCCGGTTCGCCCGCAGGAGGTTCACCTACCAGACTTTGGGTTAGATCCCAAGGGCATCTTTTAAGTGTTTGAACTGAGAAGTGAAATGTTCAGGTTTGTATTTTAAGAGTTTGCTTCTGGCTCCACCATTAAGAAGGCCTGGGAGAGAATAAAGGCCGCCTAGGAGCCAGTTTGGAGGTTCCAACTTTGATGTAGGTATAAGGGATGGTGTTGACCTGGACTGAGGAGCTAGCTAGAGACGGAGAAAGTGAAGGACACAGAAGATACCTGGGAGTTGAGAAGAATGGTTGGCAAATGTCTGGGGGGCGGCACGGATCGTGAGGAGGATAATACTCTCCTCTCTAGAGCCACTTTCTGTTAATGGTTTTTCACAAGTCCTATACCTTTTTCTATCCGTGTGTTGTTGACACGTTCACACTTCTGTGCTCATAAGGGAGGCTTCTCGCCTCTCTATTGAAAAAAATGAGATCACACATTACTCATTTCTCTAAAAGGATTAACTCTTGGTTTCATGTAGTTCACTGCATTTCTTTTTATCATAAAGCACAACCAATTTCTGCTTTTTCCAGACTGTCAAAAATGTTTAGATAACATTATTTATAATAGCAAAAACCTTCAAGTAGTCCAAGTCTCCAGCAGTAGAGGAACGGTTAAAGCATGAGTGTTTTCTTTGACACATGGGAAGGAAAACACCAAAATGTTAATATGATTGCCGTTGGGTTTTTGGGATTATGAACTATTCACATGTTTCTATCACTTATTTTCCATTTTTTTGACAATGAAGACATATATTGTTATCCGGAAAATAATAAAAGTAGCTGGGCAGCTAATAGTAGTGGCTTATTAATTAAATAATTTTGTTAGTCTTAACATTAACTTAAAAAAATCTAGCCAAAATATGCTCTATATGCTGATCTTTGTAGGAAACAGGGCTCTTTCCTCTCTCGTCTTTCAGATCAAGGACGTTTCATTCACAGTTGAGTCCTAGGCCAAATGTACTTCTGACTTAGCCTTAAGAAGTAGCATTTACTGTAAAGTATTAGGTTTGTCAGAATGACAGAGTTTAGTTTAATTATTAATTTGCTACGGGTATTTAATAGGAACAAAAAATCTGCCAGCGTTATGATCAGCTCATGGAGGCATGGGAGAAAAAAGTGGACAGAATAGAAAATAACCCCCGGAGGAAAGCTAAGGAAAGCAAAACAAGGGAGTACTATGAAAAGCAGTTTCCAGAAATTCGAAAACAGAGAGAACAACAAGAAAGATTTCAGCGGTAAGTAGTTTCATGTTTAATGGCTGTGCTCTTCTGGCTAATGGCTATGCTTTCTCCTCGCTGACAGATTCCCATTCCTGCTCTCTCACGGTGTTAATGGTTACCTGAATCTGATCTTAAGGAAGTTCATAAAGAACCTTTCATTTTGAATATAAAATTTCATTATCAGCTGGCGAAGATTACATCTTGGTGAATTTAGTATTTGTTTTTTATTCTTAATAATGCTGCTCAATCTAAATTTAAGTGAATATTTTGAAAGTAATTCTTCTGTTCTTGAAAATACCTATTCCTTTAGAAATGGCAGTTAAAAAGAGTAGACTTGAATATTTCTTAGTTCTTCATTACCTGCCAACATGACCGAAGAGTATTATATATGGATGGCTAATTAAGAAATTCTTTGATATTGGTTGATAGTTTCTGATTTGTTTCTACTTTAGAGAGCAAGTATTTTATAAAATTAAAAACTTTAGATTTCAGGGGGTGGGAGGTTGGGGGAACAAGGTGGTGGGTATTAGGGAGGACACATTGCATGGAGCACTGGGTGTGGTGCAAAAACAATGAATACTGTCATGCTGAAAAGAAATTAAAAAAAAAAAACTTAAAAAAAAAAGCTTTAGATTTCTTCTCCACTATTTCTTGTAAGAGTATATATAAGCTTTAATTCTTTAATCACGATCAAGTTTTTATGAGGGATGATGGTTGTTTTCTTTTCCCCTCCCTGTAAAAAATACTTGATGTATTTTTCCAAGTCTGTTCCTCTGCTGTGGAAAGCAAAGACTGCTATTTGAAATGGAAATGTCATCAATACCTGTGGTTTTCCGGAAGTCCCCATAAGTTGTTCTACCATTTGAACTTGGACATGTAACCTTTAAATTTTAATCTCAATATTTTTTTAAAAAGATTTTTATTTATTTATTTGACTGACAGATCACAAGCAGGCAGAGAGAGAGGCGGGGAAGCAGGCTCCCTGCTGAGCAGAGAGCCTGATGTGACCGATGTGGGGCTTGATCCCAGGACCCTGGGATCATGACCTGAGCCGAAGGCAGAGGCTTTAACCCACTGAGCCACCCAGGCACCCCTTAATCTCAATATTTTAATCATTCCTCTATAGAATCCTAATCTTCGGGCATATTACTTAAAAGTGGTATCTCAGTAGCATTAGTTCTCTGACTTCTAGTTGGTTAAAAAAGTCCCATTTAGAGGAGTAATGCATGTAAAAGTAACTTAATTAGTGTCTTCTTTATAAGTGGCCTTTAAATATATTTATAATTTCTTTCTTATTTTTAGAGTTGGGCAGAGGGGAGCTGGTCTTTCAGCCACCATTGCTAGGAGTGAGCATGAGATTTCTGAAATTATTGATGGGCTCTCTGAGCAGGAGGTAAGGAAATTAATTGACTTAGCTTTTTAAATTCATTGATTATTCAGGCATTTTTAGCCTCATACCCCGGGAACTAAGGGCTTATTTGTCCATAAATGAGGGAACATTTATAGAGTTTGGACTGTTCCAAAGACCAGCCAACCACTGAAAGTGTTACAGTAGGCAGTCCGGTGATCAGATTGGCATCTTACATAGATGGCTTTAGCAGCAGGGAGGCCTGGAGGAGAGGTGAGGGCACTGTTAACTTGAAAACAAGACCTGAATCAGGGTGTCAGTGGCAGGGATGTGTAGGAGCAGACTGCCCAGAGAGATTCATCTGAAGTGGACCTGAGGTGCTGGTGGGTTCCCCAAAGTGTGCCCTCCAGCCACAGAAGCCTGGGAGACAGAGATGATAAGGCATTGATAAATCTGTGCTGAGTAAGGATAAGTTTCAGTCCCTGTCATGAGTCTTTTGAGCTGTGTTCAAACCGTCTCTGAAGGTTGGTCCAAAAGCCACCTCCTGTTTAATTAGTTGTTCTGGTTTTGATTTTATATACTGGTTTTTTAAAAGCCTCATCTTTGGTGTCAACTATACTTCAGTTCATAAATAAATAAATAAATAAATAAATAACACAACCCCAGAAAACCTCATCTCTGAATTCTGAAGGTCTTGCTTATTTGAATGTGGTAGTCTCCTTAAGTACTGATCAAAGGCAGTTATTAAATTGCTATATATTTTAAAACTTGTGGTCATAAACAAACAAACAAAAACCAAAAAGCTGGTGGTCATAATCCCTGCAGTGATGACTAAATCTGCCTTAAAGTTTTTTGCTAGCTTTTCCACTGGTTCCATTAGGGCAGATCTGTCAGCACCCAAAACTGGGACAAATTGAGGTGACTAAGGCTCAGGTGTCTGCCCCAAATCATGCTTTGGTGTTCAGACTGACTGAGAGTACCCTATAAAATTTGACACTTTGTAAGGACTTGACTGTAAGGCAGTATCCACTTCTATGAGGAAAAGTTTTAGGAAAAAACCTCGCTTTGTACTGAGATCAATACATGTATTTTTGGTGAGTTTTTTCATAGAAATGTGTGCTTGTGAACTTATTAAATTACAGTTCGGGGGAAAACCGATGGTACAGATGTAACAAAGCTTTAGTTGAAATTTTAAGGATAATAGTATTCAATTTTCAGTGAAAAGATTATGTAAGATTAGCAAGAAGTATTCAACACGTCGAGTTTAATTTAAAATCACTGTCCTTAAGATTTGGACACCCGTTTATTTATTTTTTTTCCTATTCATTGGTCTCCAAAATGACATTAAGATTTATTCTCTGAAATGATCTTAAGACTTTTAAAAATGACACTGTGTTAATGTAATTAAATGTTTCATAAGATCCTTACTTCAGTGAACTTGGCATTTCTTTGTGTCCTTTAGGTCTAATATATTACTATCTGAAGTATCTACTTCTTTTAAGTAAAGAACTCTTCTCAAATTGTAGTAGTGGGATATAAAAACATAACGTATATCCTCTGCCTGTATGATTCACTTAATGAGTATTTATTAAATATATGAGTAATTAGCACATGTTAGATGTTACAGTACATGCTGCTGTTGACACATGGAACTACACATGTGGTTTTTCTGGCGTATATTAGGATAGCTATAGCCCTCTTTAAATTTTATTCTTTGTAAATTATGTTTACTTTCTTTCGCAGAATAATGAGAAACAAATGCGGCAGCTCTCTGTGATCCCGCCTATGATGTTTGATGCAGAACAGAGACGGGTCAAGTTCATTAACATGAATGGCCTCATGGAAGACCCTATGAAAGTTTATAAAGATAGGCAGTTTATGAATGTTTGGACTGACCATGAGAAGGAGATCTTTAAGGACAAGTAATTTAAACTTTAAATCATTTTCTCATACAAGTTTACAAATTCTTGAGAAGTATTTGGCATTCGCCAGCAAATTTTTTGTTTTAAAGATTTTTAATTTTTTATTTGACAGACAGGGATCACAACTAGACAGGCAGGCAGAGAGAGAGAGGGGGAAGCAGGCTCCCCACCGAGCAGAGAAGCCTGATGCGGGGCTCGATCCCGGGACGCTGGGATCATGACCTGAGCCGAAGGCAGAGGCTTTAACCCACTGAGCCACCCAGGCGCCCTGGCATTCACTAGTAAATTGAACCATTTCCCCCAAACTTTGGCCCTTTTTGGCATTTGTATGGATACTGTGGAAGGTAGAGAATATAGATTTGCTGTGACCTTCCCATAAGTTTATACATGGGAGCCTAAGTCACAGATGAGAACTGGGGTTATGGAGTCAGGTTAAGTGTGGTATCCAAATTTGGGTTGTGTCTCAATCACCTGGGGGTGCATTTTAAAAGTACTGATTTCTGTGGTCTGCTGTAGACCAGTGTCCTTGGTTCCTGGTGGATCGTACCCAGAAATCTGGGCCCTTGAAACACTCCAGTGATTCTGTAGTTATTCCTCAAGCTGGCAGTTAGGGGTCATTGGGAAGTGATCTGTACTCATAGTTCTGTTCCTGAGCACTGCCCACCCCTTTTTAAGTTGTTAAAATGTTTGTGTGTATGTGTTGTTGTTGTTGTTGTTTTTTCCTTTGTTTAAACTCAGGTTTATCCAGCATCCAAAAAACTTTGGGCTAATTGCATCATACTTGGAAAGGAAGGTAAGAAATGGTTTACATTGAGAATGTTTATAGGTTTGTGATGTTCGCTTCTTTAAACTTTTTGTGCTCTAATACACAGAGGTAGTTACAGAGAACTGATTTTTATAGAGGGCTTGATACAGAAAAGATTCTTAGGTGCCTAATATAGTGATATTTATAATTAATAAATCATAAGCACGGTCTAATTTTCACAGTTAACAAAAGACTACTTGATACTGTAGTTCCCTAAAAACACTTTTTGAACTTTCATTGAATTTTTGATTAAAATATCAGAACCCTGATATTCCCTGATTTTTTTTCCCACAGTGGATTGGATATAGTGTTTCTGAGCAACATACTTAAAAAAGAGACATTTTGAATATTTGCAGGTATGCAACAAGAAAGAGAATTTAGTTACTGCCTAATAAGGAGGTGCTTGAATGTCTCTGATAGTTCCTGGTATCTTTTCATAATTTGGATTAAGACCACTGAAATTGTCCATTAAAATAATATATATATATTTTTAGAGCCTAGATATCCCTTAAAATGCAGGCCATGTGTTGCTCTTTAATTTAGACCTTGAGAATACCAGAGGTTTCCCTTAAAAGTGTTGCTTGATTAAAAAAAAATGTTACTTCTTTGGCTCCTCAAAAATAATTTATTTTCCTTATAGAGTGTTCCTGATTGTGTTTTATATTACTACTTAACCAAGAAAAATGAGAATTATAAAGCCCTAGTAAGAAGGAATTACGGAAAACGCAGAGGAAGAAACCAGGTGGGTTTCATTACTGTGCGGAAGGTGTTTCAGGGTGGATACAGGGAGAACAAAAAGGGTAAAACCAGGGCCTTGTATTTAATCATGTGTATTTTAGGGATTGACATTTCATTAAATAATGTGGATGTTATGAACATGTTATTATTTTGAAATTAATATATATTTAATGTGTGACATCATCTATTGTGAATGTGCTGTAAGTTTCTAGTATGACAAAACCAATGAGAGATGTTCTGTACTTCCATGTTATCTAAATTGTGCCTGTAACTGTGAGTAGCGATAATGTAAGAATGGGACCCATGACAATTCATTTCATGTACCGTCTTTACCAGTCCTTTTGTCTGAGGAAGGGGGCAGGTAGAACCCATGAGAAGGACAGAGAAATGTAGTGTGGTAATGAGTGTAGAGGCTAGTTTACCCAAATACTGGGGGCCTCATTTTGTTTCAGAGGAACTTCATTTCTGGAGTTTAGAAACTTTTTACTCTGGAAAAACACTTGACCTTAAAAGACCGTGTTTAATGCAGTGCAGCGTACGTTTTCGCAGTTGCAGTTCAGTACTTTAAAAACTGTTTTCCCCTGATCAGCAGCTGTCACAGCTCCCTCGTGCTTTACCGGTGCGGCTGCTGGGGCGATGTGATGGCCGTTGCTCTCCCTGTCCAGGTTCATCTTGGGACTTGGAATCGCACGTGTGAACATGCATTGCTGCTGACTGCTGACCCGCCTTTGTAAATCCTCCTGGTCTCCCCGCACAACCACCCTTTCTTTGCTGAGCCACCCCGCTCACCAGATACAGGCTGACCCAGTGCCGTCATTATCCGTAGCCATGACCTTTTTGTGTTTCCGGGGTCATTGTTTCCTGCAGGATACTGCTGCCTCACGGGATGTGATTACATCTTCTTTGGAAACGGTATTTCTGGTCAAAGTGCAGGGAGCGTTTCATAAGCGTGACATGCTGCTAGAGGTTGAGTAAGCTGAGGTGCTCTGGGCGTGCATTTTCAGTGGATTGGTGAGGGGTCGAGAAATAAAGTTGCAGTGAGCAGAAGGGGGTGTGGAAGGCGAGCGAGTGGTAGTAGTACAGGTGTGCCCTTGTCTGTAAGGTTTGCTTACAAAGGAGAATAGAGAGATGGGCAGGGAGAGATGAGGATGGGGAGGGAGGAAAAGAGCGCGCCTGGATGCTGATGGGACTGATGTTGTGGATGCTTGTGAACTCCGTGAAGAGTTCCTGCCCAATGGGGAGCAAATCAGATGTTGTCAGTGGGGCGGGAAACACTGTTCCATCAAAGGTGCTGGGGCTTCCCACAGAGAAAGTGGAATCAAGCTCTTCTAGCTAGAGATGCCAGAGCCCATCTGTGTTTTAAACGAGTTTCAGCTACAGATTTTTAACAACAGCTTTGTTCCTTATTACCAGCTAGTATTTAGAACTTTAATTGAACTTAGTTTTTAGAAGTTACATATTTTGTATTTATAAGTTGTTTAAATTTTTTCAATCCCTGATAATGTAAGGGAATAATTTGATATTATATCTTAACATTTGCAGGATTAGCAGTCTGTTTCTTGTGATGATAGAGGAGAAAGCTGTATTAGGAAATTATGTGTGTGGGGAAATGCCTCTGTTACTCTGAAACATTGGTTTTCTCTCCTAAGGTTACCTGGGACACCATCTCACTGTTCTCTATGGCACACTCGTTCTTATTAAGTTCCACCCATATTAAGAGTTTTCTTCTGCACATTCTGCTTCTGTGTGCTCACATCTGTGTCACATCCCAGAGTGCATTTAACGAAACTGAGATTGTCCAAATGTGCTCTCATCTTGACCTGAACCTTAGTGTGTCTGCCCCCAAGTTGGCTCAGGTTGGGGTTGGTCAGCCTTTCCGTCAGTCTAGTCATTCCCATGTTAGCTTTTACGTTATTACCGTGAACATTGTTTCTCTAGTTGTATGTTTCTCTGATTGTTTCATTGGGAATTTGGGAGAGGAGGGGATTGAATGATGGAAATACAGCATGGTCTTAGACCGGAATAATCTTACCTGTTTCTTAATTGTTTGTGTACTTCATTCTGTTTGTGTCAAAATAGGTGGACAGGTTTTCTGAAATTAGGTGGTATTAGTTTAGGGGCTTGCTTATATAGGACTGAATGACATTAGAGCTGATACTATGAGAGGAAGAGCTACTGCACTTTTGAGCAGAATAGTATCAGATTGTAGTTGTGACAGGGTCATTCTGCCTTCTCTGTTGAGACTAGATTGTAAGGGAGACCAGTTAGGAGGTTACGTTGATCCTCCCAGCGGCTTGGACTGGACTCTAGAGGGGGCGGTGTTGAAAACCTGTCCATGTCTGGATGTATCTTTGGACGTAAGGTAAAGAGGTTTTTTGCTGATGGATTGATGGTGGGGGATTCAAGGACAGTTATCCAAGATAACCCTGATTTTGGCTTGTGGGGTTGCCATTTACTGTGTAGGCATGACTGAAGGGGTAGCAGATTTGGGGGGCAAAGTTGGGACATGCTGAATTTTAGATACATATGTCCAAGTGGGAATGTAAAGGGGGCAGTTGTAAGTAGAAGTCTGGAGTTTGGGAAACAGATCTGGGTTGGGAATGTACAATTTGCTGTATGGAAAAAGTTTACAAAGATTTCTTCTTCTTCTTCTTCTTCTTCTTTTTTTTTTTTTTAAGGAATCTAGTTACAAGTTAAGAACTTTTAAATTGGTGTGTCTTCATTTTACTCTGGTAGATAATAGAGCTTCAGCTAATTTGAAAGTCACTTTACTGCTCTATTATCCAATCAAGTTGGAATCAGTAGGAATTACCTTAGGTAATCCCAGAATGATTAGGGCAAATTTATTATAAGACTCTGTAGAGTTCTGCTGAAGTTTATCCTTTCTGTTTTTATTTGATTGCTTCACCCGTCCTCCCCTCCCGACTCTTACCATAGGAAGTCATTGTTATTCAGCCCTGAATGTGTTGTGTGCTGTTTGCCCAGAGAGATTCCAAGCTTGAGAGGTTGGATTTTTAACCTGGTATTGCTATAGGGAATCTTGCATATTATTTCCTCTGAAAGGGAGTTTAATCTGAGACTCATAGGGGAATGAGACAGATAATCGTATTTTTGTTAGACTTGTGTTCAGACATTATTGTTGGCAAAAGTTTTAACTCAGAATTCTGTTAGGTACTATTGAAACCATTTCACAGTTCAACTTACTAGCATGCCATGATGGGAGTGAATGTGGTTCTTTATTAAGTTTTAGTTGAAGCTGTGAATATATATCAAAGATCAGAAGCCAGTCCTCAGTGTTACTCTGTGGGATCTAGAATTATAAGTAACATGCCAAGTATTAATTTGATTCTGTGTGTAACATTTTTTGTTGGAGGTAGGAATTTCTTCTTACCTTCCAGCAGAAACTCTCATCTAATAAGTCTGTCACTGTGTAGCTAGAATTACTGTGGTACCTGCTGGTGACCAGCAGCAAAGCCAGTCATTGTTTAGAAGCCACATTCTTCGTTTCCAAATACTTGATTACCTTTCACAAGAATTTGTACTCTTCCTTCATTCTGACAACATCTTCCTCTTTAAATATGTCAGCAGGTTTTTATTCCCCAAGGACATTGAGAAAGCATATACTTATGTAAATGTAGTAATGTTTGAAGTTAGGAAAGTTTTTGACTGAGTTGTTAGACAATAGTTAGGCTGTTTAAGGTAGGTTTAAAAAGTTGGGTGTAAGAGAAAGAGCTTTAGATGCAAAAAAGCTCTTTCTATATCCATGTAACCCTAGACGTTTCCCTTCACTTTTTGAGCCTTGGCTTCCACATCTGTGAGCATGGAAGCAATAATACTTACCTTGCAGGGTTAACATAAGAACTAGTTGTGTGTGTGACATCCCTAGAGTGAGCTATCGGGGACAATTGGAGTGCCCAATAAGTGGTAGTGACTGTAGCCTCACGATGGTGTGTTGTGATTGACAGCTTTTACTCTTCAGGAAACTAGTTTCAAATTCGGTTGGTTTAAAGGCATTAGTTTTAAAATAAATAAATATATATACATACATATATATATATACACACACACACACACACACACATATATATTTTTAGATTTTGTTAATTTATTTGACAGAGAGAGAGATCATCAGTAGGCAGAGAGAGAGAGAGGAGGAGAAGCAGGCTTCCTTCTGAGCAGAGAGCCCGATGCGGGGCTCGATCCCAGGACCCTGAGATCATGACTTAAGCTGAAGGCAGAGGCTTAACCCACTGAGCCACCCAGGCGCCCTTAAATATATTTTGATAAGATATTTTCTGTTTACTGACTGAGACACTTAAAAAACTCAATGGTTAGGGGCCCGTGGGTGGCTCAGTCAGTTAAGGGTCTACCTTTAGCTCAGGTTGTGATCCCAGGGTCCTGGGATTGAGCCCCGCATTGGGCTTCTGCTCGGTGGGGAGCCTGCTTCTCCCTTTCCCTCTGTTTACTCTGCTCGTACTCGCTCGCTGTCTGTCTCTGTCAGATAAATAAATAAAATGTTAAGAAAAAGACTTAAGTGGCTAAAGGAGGACCTCATTCTTTCTGTTTCTTGAATGTTTTCAGTTCTCTAAATGCTTGCTCTTAAATTTAGTTATTTCATTTCTTGGCAACTTAATCATCTACTGAGTGGGAAGTTGTTTATCTGTTTTCTGAAGACTCGGGCATGTTAATAAACACACATAGAGTATATATAAGTGTTAGGTATTCAGTCAGATATAGTAGAATAAATCTCAGCATAAACTGTCTCTTAATCTTGCTATAGAGGAGTCTGTTGAAATTTCCTTGTTCTTCTTTTATCTTTATAAAGTACATAACACTGGGCACCTGAGTAGTTCAGTTGGGCATCAGCCTTCAGCTGGGGTCATGATCCCACGGCCCTGAGATGGAGTCCTGCATCTGGCTCCTTGCTTAGCCTGGAGTCTGCTTCTCCCTCTGCTGCTCCTTCTGCTTGTGCACTCTCTCTGTCAAATATATAAACGAAAAGATTTCTTAAAAGATTTCTAAAAAAAAAATACATAAAACTTTTTGTTTAGTTTTAGTTTTTTTTTTTTATTTGGATTTTGATTTTGTTTTCTAATGTCCTCTAACATTTACAGCGCACAGTTTGTTGTGTGGCAGACAGGTTTTGTGTTGTGAGATCCTCCCTGACAAAATGAAACCTTTAATTGACCAAAAAGTACTAGGCTTAACGAGGGAGAAACCTGGACAGGAAGCTGTTGGGATGCCTCTGTCTGTCAGGGGACCTTCAGATGACTTTGCTTTTGACACTGTGAACTTGTCCTCCAGCCCCGCTACTAAAGGGCGTGAGGGCTGTGACTTAGAACCTCTGTCCCAAAGCGTGGGGTTTGGCACTTCCCTTTACAGATTTGCATGAAACAGAAGTAGTTGCAATCACTTCCTGTGAACATTGGAGGTTACTCCTTGGGCTCTTTATTGCGGGGAGCAGGTGTGGCGGTGGCTCTCAGTGCCCATCAGCCAAAGGGAGACAGATGCTGGTTGCACACTCTGGCCCGCCTGGCTCTCCCTCTCCACCCACTGCTGCCTAGTCAGTGTGGATGGATTCTGCTTTGACGGGGGTTGTGCTCTGCAGCTGTCACACACTTGCAGAGACTATCCAGCAACTCCGCACCTTCTGCAGAATTGGGGGTTGTGCTCCAGAAGACATCCTGCCCCCGTCTTCCCATTGCCTGGTTGAAACAGGTGCTACCTTGCTTCTCGGTCCCTCACACTAGGGAGGGGGGAGTAAAGTCAGCTGCTGGCTGCATTTCAGACAGCAGGGAACGTGTGGGATCTCTTAGTTTCTTCAGAACACTGGTTGGCATTAGAATAGAAACGTATTAAGGAAGCAAGTTATATGTATCATCTAAGAGAACAGTGAAGTTCTTTACTCCTTTTCTGCCGAGTTGATACCTCGCTGTCATTTCTGAGGGCTATAAACCACTTTCTGGGTTAAGAGCCTACTCGCCAGGCAAAGGGCAGAGTTTATCGCTAGTGTGCCATCCAGTTTGTTCAGAATGACTAATGGATGCTACTTTTGTAGCAGGTGAGTGGTTCGCGATTATTAGCATTTGAAACCAGCCTTGTGACCACTATGGTGTCCTAGGGAGTCAGTCAAAGGTGAGAAAAACATTCCCATTTGTAAAGCAGACCTACTCATGGTTGGAAAGTACACATTTGAAAGTTTTCCTGATTTTTAAATTTTTGTCTAGTAATAGCAAACACTCAAAGGAAAAGGGAACTGGCAATTACCAGAGTGAGAAATTGGGGAAGTCAGATCAAGCAAGTGAGGGAACCATGGTATTGAGACAATTTAGTGAGGGGTTAGAGAGGAAGATAGATAGAGCTCTTCCTCATGGACTGTGAAGTTTCATAGAATAAAGGGACCAAGGGTCATGATGGGGACAAATAGCCAGATCAGCAACAATGAAAATGTGGGGTAGGTGGGGCATGAGTGGTGGTTGTAGAGATTTTCTGATTTCAAGATCTTGGAGGTAGAGCAGTGCCCACCAGTGATGGCAATTATGACTTCACCTTAGGAGAGTTTAATGAGCATGACCTCAAAAGTATTTCAGTTGTAGGATATTACATTGCTAGAAAAAGCATTGAGGTACATTTTAAAGTTGGAAGAATAGGGGCGCCTGGGTGGCTCAGTGGGTTAAAACCTCTGCCTTCGGCTCAGGTCATCATCCCAGGGTCCTGGGATTGAGCCCCACATGAGGCTCTCTGCTTGTTGGGGGGCCCGCTTCCTCCTCTCTCTCTCTGCCTGCCTCTCTGCCTATTTGTGATCTCTGTCAAATAAATAAATAAATAATAAAATAAAAAAAGTTGGAAGAATAATGGTAAGGCATAATGAGCCATGTGATAAAATCATCTGTGTGTTCTTTAGGAGTATTTAAGAAGTCAATTCATAATACCAAAACAGGAAAAAAAGGCATCATAGGTAGATTCTGTGAAATTTTTAAAAAGAAGGTATTTTTTAAAATACTGCAGTTCAGCAGTGTTCTGTGGCAGTTGGGAGCAAGAAGGATACGGATTCTTATTTAGTTCCTTGTGGATTTGAAGAAGTCATGATATGGGACCTCTTGGAGAGGCCAATAACGTCTTTGTTATCTTAAGAAAAAAACCCAGATTTAGCCAGTAGGTGAAGGACTTTGAGATGGTATTAAGAATTAAGGGAAATTGTAACTCGAATTAATGAGTACTTTTGTGTTGTCTGGTGACAGAACAGATAAGAGGATAGGCATTTATTAGGAGGCAAGATTGATGTTGGCTGGGTCAGAATGAAAGATTGAGGTGGGAGGGCCAAATTTTTCAGAGAAGCGGGATAAAGGAACTTGGTTCTGGCTATATCCGGCACACGCAGAGGCATCTGTGGTCCAGTTGTCTCCCAGGAGCTTGGGATACTTAGAGGAGTAAGACTGGGTCCTTGTCCTTGAGGAGATCGTAACGCAGGGAGCCAGACAGACCCTGGTAACCCAGGGATGCACCACCCTGGGTAAGTGCCGCAGGCAGGTGTGGGCCATGCAGGTGGCAAGGTAGGGAGACTGGGCCTGGAGCTTCTCTGTAGAGATCAAGAAATGTCTCACAGGATATAGCCTTTTGAACTGAATTTCAGAGGCTGTGTCGGAGTTTACTAGGCAAGGAGGGGTGGAAAGAGTGTTCCAGGCAAAGACATGAAATGCTGGGTGTGTATAGTTGAGTCCAGAGCAGCAACCAGTGTAGGAAAGGTGGGGGGTTGGAAGACGTACAAACGGACAGGGGGCTGTGTGTGCCAATGCCGAGGGGCAGTTCCATCCTACTTAGCTTAGATGGTCTTGATTTCTGCGTTGAATAAACATAATACTGGCATAGAGTTGATTTCACTTGTTTTCCTGTAGAATCCCAATTTTAGCAAAGATAAAAGGGTCCCATAATCGTATTCTCTTCTTGTCTTTGTTCGTATTTTTAATTACAGAGTTGTAATTCTAGCTTAGAAATATTTGAGTGTTTCACTTCTTTTCACTCTGTTATCTCCTTACTGTTTTTGCAAATTACTTTAGTCTTGATGATGACCGTAGCCATTCTACTATTCCATCAAGTGAATGTTTGCACAGAAGACTAAAAGCGTAAAGGTGTTCTTGTAGTATCATCTATAGTGATGCAAAGGTTGGAAGTATATTAGGTATCTAATACTCAGGGAATGGTTTGGTAAATTATAGGTTATCAAATTTTAAGGTAGAATTGAAATGCTTGAGTGACAGATTAGATGTGGGAGTTTACAGAAACAGAGAGAACCAACCTCAGACTTCAGGTTTCTTTTCTTTTTTTTTTTTTTTTTAGACTTCAGGTTTCTAAGTGGAATCTTAACACTCTTGCCTCTCTGATGGGTCCAGACACTAGGAACATCTGTGTGTGTGTGTGCGCGTGTGTGTGTGCTTTTAAGCAGTACCTATGGAATATATTAAAGAGTGTTAGACTGATTTTTAATATGTTACCCCTAATTACATTGTAAGTGATCAATAATAAATTTTTGTGCAAAGGTATCTATTGTAATTTGTCATCATAATTTGAGTTGTTTCTTTTAATGTTGAATTTGACAAATGATGATTCATTCTAGCAGCAAATTGCCCGACCCTCACAAGAAGAAAAAGTAGAGGAAAAAGAAGAAGATAAAGCAGAAAAAACAGAAAAAAAAGAAGAGGAAAAGAAAGATGAAGAAGAAAAAGATGAAAAGGAGGACTCCAAGTGAGTTAAATGATTAGATATTCGTTTTATTTTAAAATCGTGGACCTATTGACTCTCTTGAAGGTAAAAATTTTAGATAAACAAATGAATTAGATGTGCGCTTTGATCATCTAATGTGCTTTGACCTAATTAAAGAACAGGATATTCTGGTAAGTGCAACTTTTGGCTTAATGGACTTACTTGCCAGACATGAGACCTACTTTTTAGAAGGGATGAGCTATAGTAATGTACACTCATCACTGAGCTATATTGAATATAATTTAATTTTTGACTTGGGAGGTACCTCAGGATCTTTTTTTTTTTTCCACCTTTGATACTTAACACTCATAAATGTAAATGGTTTTCTTTTCTATAATACCTTATATTACAGTTTCATGGGTTTTATTTATTGTATAAAGTGGGGTTTCTGGTTTGTTTATGGTTCTCTTGCTGTTTGCCTGGTTATAAAAGTAATTCTTGTTTACTATAGAAAATAAGGAAAAGACAACAAAGTACTTAACAAAATCAGTCTGGGATTCTGCTGCTCAGAGACCGCTTTTGTTGATGCCTTTATGCACATACTGGCGTCAGTGGCGTGGGGGGCTTAGTGGCTCAGTTGGGTGGGTTTTTTGCAAAAGATTGGTGCTTTTGAGGCATTATTTACCCAGAGTAAAATTCACCAATTTTAGATGTGTATTGAATGTATTTGGACAAATATATGCACTGCTCTGACTCTTGACACAGTTGTGACATAGTGTTTCCATCACTCCAGAAAGTTCCCACATGCTCCTTTGCCAGAGCTTTCCCCCCCACTCCCCTGCCATCCCTGTCCCCCTCTGGAGACTGCTCATCTGTTTTGCCTTTTCTAGAATTTCATATAAATGGATTTATGCGGTATGTAGTCTTCTCTGCGTGGCTTCTTTCACTTAGCGTAATGATGTTGACATACATGCAGGTTGTTGCACGTATTGGTAGTTAATTCTTTTTAATATTTATAGTGCTATTTCTGGAATCCCCTTGGAAATACTGAAGGTTTATTTGGTTTTGTGGCAGCTATAGGCTGGAGCACTTGGTATGGTTGTTAAAGAGTTGGATACCCTACCATTGCCATTCTAATCTTTTACTTTAGGGAGAGAACTGTTGAAAACTTTTTTTTTTTTTAAGTTTTTAGGGAAAACATTTATTTTCCCACATGGTTCTTGGGTCTGCTCATATGGAACTGCCATATCTTGGTTTTCACTTTTTCCCTTAAATCTATTAATAAGCATTCATTTATTAGTGATGTGAGCCAGCTCTTATGGAGGTTGCAAAAGGACATAAATGATATGTACTGTTCCCAGGTAGTTTATCGTCTAGCAGAGGAAAGCTAGGCAAGACGGAGGTACTATTCATGATAAAGAAGAAAGCCTGGAAGAAATGAGCAGAATCAGGACAGGATGTTGGTAGACTGAAAAGAGGTTCAGGGTTACTTCTCTCTGAATGGTTTAGAGGACCTTATGCGGGAGCTAGTGGTTAATGTGGAGAGAATAAAAGGAACAGCACGAAGAGATGTACTGCCATGAGAAATGGCAGATAGTGGTCTTACTAGACTGGGACATAGGGTGGCAGGAAGAACAATGGAAGGTGGATTGGGGTTAGATTAAGTAAAACCTTAATGAAGCTAAAATAGTCCATGCTATGCGTTGTTTGAATGGATGGAATGGTTTCTTTCTCTTTCTTTCAAGATTGATTGATTTATTTTTTAGAGAGTCTGCGCAAGCATGCGTGAGTAGGGGGAGGGGCAGAGAGAGGGTGAGAATCTCAAGCAGACTGTGCTGAGCATGGAGCCTGATGTGTGAGGCTTGATGTCAGAACCCAGAGATCATGACCTGAGCTGAAATCAAGAGTCAGAGGCTTAACCGACTGAGCCACCCACGTGCCCTTGGATGGAATGGTTTCTTGCCAAAGCTTTTCTGGTAGAATACTGACCCACAAGCAGCAGAGAATGGATGGACTGGAGATGTAAGTCAGGGAGTGGGGTATCAAGGCACTGAATAAGAACAATGATAGTAGGGGCATCTGGGTGGCTCAGTGGGCTAAGCCTCTGTCTTTGGCTCAGGTCATGATCTCAGGGTCCTAGGATCGAGCCCCACATTGGGCTCTCTGCTCGGCCTGGAGCCTGCTTCCCCCTCTCTCTCTGCCTGCCTCTCTGCCTACTTGTGATCTCTCTCTGTCAAATAAATAAATATAATCTTAAAAAACCACAAAAACATAGGTAGTAGAAATCAAGATGGTGGAACTAGTGGGAGCACTGTTACTGAGATGAAATAACCAAACCTTAACATGAGATCGCATGTAGGAGGCAAAGAAAATGAGAAGAAGCTAAAGATGAGGCTAGATCTGTAACCCTGAATGAATGTGATCACGGTGGTACTGTTAACAATGAGTGATTAGAGTGTGGTGGGGAGCAAGAGGCAGAGTGGGGACAAGCATGGTTTTGGGCATGTTGAGTTTGTATTGATGGGGAATCCAGGTATATTGATAGGGATTCCCAGAAGGTATTTGGGAAGACAAGTCTGGATCTTAGGAGATTTAGTAGACTTGAGGTGTGAGTCTAAAGATCCAGCTGGGGAGTCAACCCAGTGGAATGGATGTGAATGGGGTAACTTCACAGAGTTTTAAGGCCAGGGTGAGCCTTGGGAAATGCGAATGTGAAAGGGGAGAGGAAGAAGGCAGCCTGCAGAGGGGAGAGCCATAATAGCAGTAGGGAGTATCAGGAGGCATGAAGTCCTAAGTTAAGTTGAATAAGATGTAAAAAGAATTGTCCTTAGGGTCAGTTGCAGCAGGAATATCAGTGCAACAAGAATTGAGAAAAGGTCATCTGAATTTGCAGTTAGTAAGTCACTGGTGACTCTTGACAAAATGTCTTTAAGATGAATCTGTAGTAGTAGCCACATTGCTAAAGGAATAAAGAAGTGGAGAAGGAGGGTTGCAGGGTAACTTAGAGGGCAATTCAGGATGAAGGGGGAAAATTCTGGAAGAATTTCTTTTATTGCGGTAAGCTTGGTAAGCTACAGTAGACTTTTGAAGTACATAATATTTGAAAAAAAAATCAACACCTCCCATTAAGCAAGAGCCTTGGAGTCTCTGAGTGTTGCCACCTATTCATTCATTTGCCGAAATGTACATTAGGGACCTTGTTTTTAAATGTAACAACCCTGGGAGGTACGTATGTAGTACGGAGAATAATCTTCTGGTGTCACGTGTGGTGCTACTGCTACTAATAGTGAGAACCCTTTATTTATTGATCAAGTTTCTCCTAAGTGGCTGAGGGAGGTTCAGCCCAAATACCAGTAGATACATATGATGCTTATTGTGTTCTAGGCACAGTTCTGAGCATTTTGTATAAAACTGAGCATTTTATATAAATGAACTCCTTTAATCATTGCCACAGCTCTATGAAACATATGGTTGTCATCCTCACTTACAGATGAGAAAAAGACAGGCCTATGGAGGGGAGGTCACTTGTCCAAGGTCACATGGCTGGTAAATCACACAGCTCTGGTACCAACTTGGGCAGCCTGGCTCCAGACTTTTCTCCATTATAATGCCTGGGCCACACTGGCCTGTTTGCACGTAATTAGTGTTGGAGATGGTTGAGAATACTGAGGCTGGTTTAATGAAGCAGTACTGTAGACTGTTCCTGCAGAAAAGGTGTCTGTCTCAGCCTCTTCATTTCACAAAGGAGAAAACTTACCTTGGAGCCAAAGTAAGAACTCCAGGACTCCTGCTTTTTTGGAGTACCCCACTGCCTAGACCCACTGGTACCCCACTAGTACCCTACTGCCTAGACCCACTAGACCCACTGGTTGCGGGTCTAGGGGCTGTTACGCTGCCATCCATTACTTCCTCATAGGGTGTTGTCATACATAATAAGGTGACTTGAATGTGTTTAAAATTTGAGTCCATTAATGAATAAAACAGACCTTTGTGAAATATCTTAATTTGAGCCAGTCAGAACCCTTCAAAATTGGGGCATGACAGCATCTTTCATAAATTTTGTTTTCAGTAACTGAGAGACTGGGTAGTCTTATTTAATTTGTATTACAAAAATTGCAAGCCACAACCTTCTGAGATGCATGTATCCTTCTAAATCACACAAGCTTTTTACCGGTTTCTGTTTCCAGAGAAAATACTAAGGAAAAGGACAAGACGGAAGGTACAGCAGAAGAAACGGAGGAGAGAGAGCAGGCCACCCCCCGGGGACGAAAGACCGCCAACAGTCAGGGCCGCAGAAAGGGCCGCATCACCAGGTCCATGACCAATGAAGCGGCGGCGGCCAGTGCTGCAGCTGCTGCGGCCACCGAGGAGCCTCCGCCGCCTCTGCCACCGCCACCAGAACCTGGTGAGTGCGCGAGATGGGAGTGAACAGGCCGTGATTTTGTGCAGGATTCTCTTGCACTGCTAGGGTAGAGCAGGAAGGTCCTCGGATATGGATGACCTAAAAATAATCTGAAAGTGTGGCCTTTAAAAAAATTTTTTTAAGGTTTTATTATTTATTATTTTTTAAGGTTCATTATGACAAGTACACTCCTTAATCCCCATCACCTTTTTCACTCATATCCCTCCCCTCTGGTGACCTCCATTTCGTTCTCTATAGTTCAGAGTCTGTTTCTTGATTTGTTTCTCCTTTTCCCCCCTTTGCTTATTTGCTTTGTTTGTAAAATTCCATATGTGAGTGAGATCATATGGTATTTGTCTTTGTCTGAGTGTTCTTAGTATTATGATTTCTAGCTTTATCCATGTCATTGCAAAGGGCAAGATTTCCTTCTTTAATGGCTGAATAATACTCCATGGTGTGTGTGTGTGTGTGTGTGTGTGTATTATAGAGATATATGTATACCACGTCGTCTTTATCCATTCATCACTTGATAGTTGGGCTGCTTTCACATCTTGGCTGTTGTGACTAATGCTCCTATAAATGTAGGGATGCATCTATCACTTTGAATTAGTGTTTCTGTGTTCTTTGGGTAAACACTCAGTAGCTGGATCATACATACAGAGTTGTATTTTTAATTTTGAGGAACCTCCACACTGTTTTCCACAGTAGCCATGCCAGTTTGCATTCCCACCGGCAGCGCAGGAGGGTTCCTTTTTCTCCACATCCTTGCCAACACCTTTGTTTCTTGTATTGTTGATGTTAGCTATTGTGATAGGTGTGAGGTGATGATGAATGATGCTGGGCATCTTTTCATGGGTCTTTTGGCCATCTGGATGTCTTTGGAGAAAGGTCCGTTCATGTCTTCTGCCCTTTTGTTAATTGGATTATTTGTTCTGTGGGTATTGAGTTTTATAAGTTCTTTTTATAGTTTGGATACTAACCTTTTATCAGATATGTCATTTGGAAATATCCTCTCCCATTTGTAGGGAGGATTTAGTTTTGTTGTTTCCTTTGCTGTGCAGAAGCTTTTTATTGTATTTTTTTTATTTTTAAGTTTTATTTAATTTATTTTTTTCTAGAGAGGGAGGGGGAGGGAAAGAAAAAGAACCCCAAACAGGCTCCACACCCAGCACAAGAACCTGGCTCTATCTCACAGCCCTAAGATCATGAGTGAGCCAAAATCAAGAGTCGGACACTTAACTGACTGAGCCACACAGGTGCCCTGGAAGCCTTCTATTTTGATGTAGTTCCAATAATTTATCTTTGCTTTTTGTTTCCCTTGCCTCAGGGGACCTAGCTAGAAAAATGGCCAGTGTCAGAGAAATTATGGCCTGTGCTCTTTTCTAGGATTTCTGTGGTTTTAGGTCTCACATATAGGTCTTTAATCCATTTTTGAATTTATTTTTGTGTATGATGTAAGAAAGTGGTCAAGTTTCATTCTTTTGTATGTTGCTGTCTGATTTTCCCAGCACCATTTGTGGAAGAGACTTTCTCCCGTTGGGTATTCTTCCCTGCTTTGTTGAAAGTTTAGTTGATCATACAATTGTGGGTTTATCTCTGGGTTTTCTGTTCTAGTCCATTGATCTGTGTGTCTGTATTTGTGCCAGTACCATGTTTTAATGACTACAGCTTTGTAATATAACTTGAAGTCCGGAATTGTGATGCCTCCAGGTTTGCTTTTCTTTTTCAAGATTGCTTTGGCAATTTGGGGTCTTTTATGATTCCATAGGAATTTTAGGATTATTTGTTCTAGTTCTATGAAAACTGCTGCTGGTATTTTGATAGGGATTGCTTTGGGTGGTGTAGCCATTTTAACAACATTTGTTTTTCCAATCCATGAGCATGGAATGTTTCTCCATTTCTTTGTGTTGTCTTGAATTTCTTTTATGACTGTTTTATAGTTTTCAGAGTACGGGTGTTTCACTTCTTTGGGAAGGTTTATTCCTAGGTATTTTATTATTTTTGGTGCAGTTGTAAATGGGATTGTATTCTTAATTTTCTCTTTCTGCTGCTTCGTTATTGGTGCATAGAAATGCAGCAGATTTCCTTACATTGATTTTGTATCCTGTATTCCTTAACATTGATTTATTTTATCAGTTCTAGGAGTCTTCTTAGGTTTTCTCTATGTAATATCATGTCATCTTCAAGTACTGAAAGTTTTACTTCTTCATGGTCTTTACATTTCTTAAACTTTAATGTCAGTGTCTTTTGAAAAAGATCTTCCCCAATCTTGCTATCCTAATACAGCTGTTTTTCTTTTTACTTAGTTGTAATTTTAGTGTGTATGGTATTTTTTCTGATATTTTAACTTGGTGTATATTATAAATATTATGTAGTTTCTAAGTGATCTTCATTTTTGCTTTTTAATGACTGTGAAATGTTGGCATCCTGTTCCTGAGGCCCCATTTCTTGAATCATTCCCTGTTGCTGAATGATTAGGCTGTCCCCTGCCCTCTCCTCTTCAAACTAATATAGATAGTAGTGTAAGGAAAAAAATCCTGACTAACTAACATTTTCTTTCTGTTAAATTATTTTTTATAGGAATGAATTCTTGGGTCCAAGCATTTTTCTCTCTTCTACTAAGTATAATTATTTTATAAAGGGATCATGTTAATGATGTTTGCCATCTTTGGTTCAGTGGTACCAATTTTACTGTAACATGAAGCATAAAAAAACCAGGTTCTGGGGATGGCAAGGAGGATACAAGGAAAATAACTAGATTTGCACCTGGGGGTAGATCCCGATGGGCCTTGTTTGAGTCATGTCCTGCTTTGCTTACAGAATGGGAGCTCACAGAGGTTTTTAAACAGAGAAGTGCTGTGAATAGACTGGTGGTGTAGAAGGTGAACTGGTGACAGTTAGAGGTCAGGTTGGAGAGAGTGAAGGCTGGAGCTGGAGGGACCAGCCAGAAGAGTGTCACTGTGCACGCAGTGGCCCAGGCAAGAAGAGGATGGGTTCAGGAGATTAGGACTGGCACACATCATTGGCTGTGGGAGTAGATGGGAGGAAGGATTAAAAAATTGGCCTGAGAAGGCTGTTAATAATTCAGAAGATTGGGCGGATGGTAGCACTATTAATTGAGAAGGGGAATACGGCAGGAGCTCATTTCATGCCCGATGGTCTCAATTTCCTTTCTAATGTAGAAGAGAGAGAGTGTGCAGTTTATGATCCATCTGTGTTTCCAGTCCCCTGTGTCATAGGGCCCCCGGGAGTGAGGATGAGATGGGGGACTCAGCAGGAGAGAACTGTGCCTGGACAGGGACGGGGGCTGTTGTTTCTTTCTTTGACACTTTAGGAGAGGAGGTTGGAGCTCGAGTATGTGGGGGGGCAGTGGGTGAGGTGGGACTTCACAGAAAATAAGCAAGTGATGGTCAAACATGTAGATGTGCTTGGAGCTTCAAAGAACATTGAGAAGCCTTACTTGAAAGCCTTGAATATTTCTCTTCAGTTGGTAGGGGAGAGCCTGCCACCATCCTGTGTCCATAGTTTCTTTCACCTAATGCTTCAGACAGGCTTTATGTCCAACAAGCAGGTCAACGCCATCTAAGCTGTGAATGAACTTAAGTTTTCTCTGCCTGGGGTGCCTGGGTGCCTCCGTTGGTTAAGCGGCTGCCTTGGCTCGGGTCATGATCCCAACATCCTGGGATCGAGTCCTGCATCAGGCTCCTTGCTCGGCGGGGAGCCTGCTTCTTACTTTGCTTTTGCCTGCGTGTGCTCTCTCTCTCTCTCTCTGACAAATAAATAAATAAAATCTTTAAAAAAAGAAAAAAGTTTTCTCTGCCTTACTGGGTTCTCTCTCTTTATTTCAGTTTCCACAGAGCCCGTAGAAACCTCTCGATGGACAGAAGAAGAAATGGAAGTCGCTAAAAAAGGTAAGTTAGAGTTCTTCGGGGTTTTACTTGGGTTGGGATGGGCTCTTCAGGGTTATTAGTAATAAGTCAGATGGTGTGAATATTTTTTAATTGGAAAAAGAAGAAAGTTCTTCTGCGGTAGTCAACAGAATTTAGAAGTAGAATTGAGTTCTTTATGATGGGGTGGTGCCCTCTCAGGTAATCCTGCTGTGCCTTGCTTAAGAGGCCCACTTTTGAGGAATTTAAGATTCTCTGCACAGTTTTTTAATTTTTTTTTGAATGTCATTTTGTTAGAGAGCAAGGGGACTATTTTCACTCTTCCAGGATACCTGTGATTCAGTGTTTTGGAGGGTATTTAAGTATAAAGTCTGTATTTTCTATTACTTAATAGTTGGATTTAATAGCATGGTTCCTGTCTCCTCAGTTTGTATTTCATAAGGCATTTGGTTATAAATTAGTAAGAATTGCACTGCAATTCAGAGGAGAAGGCATGAACTTTGGAGCCAGAAAAAGGCTTGAATTTTGTCTTTCCTTCTCATGGCTGTGTGGCCCTCATCTTATTCTGGAACATTACAAATCTTTTTCTGTTGTTGCTTGTTAACATAGAATAATTTGAAATTGAGGTAAAATTTCTAAGAGGATAAATAGGTGGTTTATAAATAAACAGTAGTTTGTGCTTTAAATAAAATAATTTTGAGAAAGATTAGCCAACTCTTTTTGGAGTTAAGTAAGTTGATCTCTTAATGACACATTTCCGATTTATTTTCTATTTAATAATGAATGATACATTTAAGAGTTTTAACATTTAAGATACATTTAAGATTATAAGATACATTATTAAGATACATTTAAGAGTATAAACCAACATTACCAAAAATAATAGCAGTTTAATGTGTTCAAAAAAAAATTTTTTTTAAGATTTTATTTATTTATTTGACAAATAGATCACAAGTAGGCAGAGAGGCAAGCAGAGAGAGGAAGGGAAGCAGGCTCCCTGCTGAGCAGAGAGTCTGATGCGGGGCTCAATCCCAGGACCCTGGGATCATGACCTGAGCCAAAGGCAGAGGCTTTAACCCACTGCCACCCAGGAGCCCCTGTTCAAAATATTTTTATTTGATGATTATTTGCCATGATTAGGAAATTTGTGACTTGTCATGATTACAGGTATAACTTTTTAAAAGAGTCACATTAAGAAAAAAGATTCACATTTATTCTCATCCGATTATCAGAATGTTATAATGGAGTAAGGTGATAGTAGCTACATCATAGAGTGATTTTTTTCAGGTAGATACACCTCCATAGGACTGTTTTTAGTCTCTGCTCTTCTCAGTTCTGTTCATGTGTCAGAAGGATTTGGAAATGATCTTCCATTTGTCATTAAGGAAGCTACCTTCATCAGCCTTGGAAAACTGTTTTCTATAAATTGTTAACTTTGTACTCTAAATTCATGCTTGGATACACCTGTATCTAAAGTATATCCCAGCCTGTATAGCTCTCTGTGTGTACATGCATTTATATACCCATATTCCTTGCAAATGGGTATGGCATGTATATATATTATTTGGTTTAAAAGTATCAGGTTGCTTAGTTTCCTGTGATGAGTTGTCTTACCACAGGTTTGTTGATGTTGCTGTTTTTAAAACTGGTTAATATTTTTGAGGGCATTTCTTGATTGTGAATGGATTGAAGACACGCTGATTATAAATGTAGCCGTATATATCTTTATTTTGTGTTATATCTTATTTTACAAGATTACCTTATTAATTTTTTATTGATATACTATTTACAAAGACTCAGAAGTGTCTAATCAGTCAGTTTACAACTGTTTGAGTTCTTATTGTGTGTCCGATGTTGTCCTAGCTCTCTGGGAGATACAGAACAAGGATAAAGTTGAGTCCTTCTGTTAATGAGCATGTTTTAAATTTGAGTGGCAAAATAGAGCTGTCAGTGAGTTTCATGTCAATACATATTTAAATAAGTATTAAAATATATAAATAAATAATTGAAAACACATTTTTGATGTTAATGATTTTGAATACTGTAATTAAGTTGATTTTTATTCTATCTCTTGTTTGCTTTATCAGGTGATTATTCATTAATCTTTGGTCGTTTTTCAAATATAGGTCTTGTAGAACATGGTCGTAACTGGGCAGCAATTGCCAAAATGGTGGGAACTAAAAGTGAAGCGCAGTGCAAAAACTTCTATTTTAACTATAAAAGGCGACACAATCTTGACGACCTTTTGCAACAGCATAAACAGAAAGTGAGTATATCAGAGGTAGTGAATCACTTATTATTATTATTTTTTAACTGATTTAGTTTTTAACTGATAGTTACTTTGTTTCACTGTGTTTCTGAGCTTCAAATACGGGTTTTGAGGGAGAGTTCTTTATATCTTGTATTTTTATTTATTATATTTACCTGTGAAGTACGCGCTAGTTTCTTGGCACAAGTTGCCTTTTTCTCTGATTACTGCCCAGGGAACAAAATTCATGTTACTAGTAATGGCAGTTCAGTACTTCTGAATCATCATAGATGGGATTTGAAAAATATAAATATTTTGGAGTTTGAATTGAAAACTTCAGTTGGAGTTCTGTTGACCTTGTTGAATGAATTGATAGGGCATATTAAAACCATTTTCTCTGGGGCGCCTGGGTGGCTCAGTGGGTTAAAGCCTCTGCCTTCGGCTCAGGTCATGATCCCAGAGTCCTGGGATCAGGCCCCGCATTGGGCTCTCTGCTATATTTAAAAAATAAATAAATAAAACCATTTTCTCAGAAAAAGACCCTGAGATAAATAATAAAACCAGAAAGTATAAATTTTTTTTTAAAAGATTTTATTTATTTATTTGACAGAGATCACAAGTAGGCAGAGAGGCAGGCAGAGAGAGACAGGAGGAGGAAGCAGGCTCCCCGCTGAGTAGAGAACCCGATGCGGGGCTCGATCCCAGGACCCTGAGATCATGACCCGAACCGAAGGCAGAGGCTTTAACCCACTGAGCCACCCAGGCGCCCCTCAGAAAGTATAAATTTATTGAAAGTTCTTTAACAAGGAAGTTCCAGTGCTCTCAGTCTACAGAGCTCTTTGAGGATTCCATGAGGCCAAAACTGTTTTTGTAAAAATATTAAGATGTTACTTGACTTTTTTGCCCTGTGTTAGGTTTGCATGGATGGTGTCAAAGAAAAGGAGAGAAAATGCTGGTGCCTTAGCATGAATCATGGCAGGGCACCGGTGTGCTAAATACTCAGTGTATTCATCATTTCGGGCATTTGCAGTTTAACAACAAATATGCCAATTTCACTTGTCCTTGGCAAAGCAGTACAAATTGGCTTTATTAAATCTTGACCCTTGAGTACATGTGTGTGATGAAATGAGAAGTGTGCATAAAGCCCTTTGGTTCTGTACCAGGATATGCTGGCTCTGTTGAGGGAAAGTACTTTTGCAGTTGTTTGAGTTCCAAGCTGAACTCGCCTCCCTTTTTTATGGAGTTTCAGTTTTAATTGGAAAAATGACAGAAAAACTATGGTTTTTCAGACTTGGATCCTTGGCAGACATTTTCTTGAAAATGAGTGAGACTGTCTTTCAAAGAAAGCAAGCAGAAGTATTGTTGCCACTTTTAAACTTCAAGCTTTTAAGCAAAAATTAGAATTTTGGAAAATTTGTCTTCCTCACGGTAACACCCAAAGACTTTTCTGATGAGATCAGTGGTAATAATAACTAGTATGATATATTTTTTTAAAGATTTTATTTATTTGACAGATATCACAGGTAGGCAGAGAGGCAGGCAGTGGGTGGGGGGAAGCAGGTTCCCCGCTGAGCAGAGAACCGGATGCAGGGCTTGATCCCAGGACCCTGAGATCATAACCTGAGCTGAAGGCAGAGGCTTAACCCACTGAGCCACCCAGGCGCCCCCTAATATGATATCTTGATAAACAGTGAAATTATATGCAGATTTGAAAAATCTGTGTAACTCCCATAATTTCCAGATGACCAATTTGTGATTCACAGTTGATGTTATGTATGGATAGAAAATGTACAAAATACTTTTTAATAGACCAAAGTTCAAGATAGATAAATGGATTTTAATAGAGTACAAAACATTTATTGATATGGCTTCAGATTTCATACTGCAGTTACCCTTTAAGAGATGACTACTTGCTGAATTTTGGTACAATACCAAAGAATAATAACCATGGTCATTTGAAAAGATTGTTAAAATATGCTTCCCTTTTCAACTACGTATCTTTGTGAGGCCAGACTTTTTTTTTTTTGGTAGTAGGCTCCACACCTAACATGGGTGGGGCTTGAACTCACAACCCTGAGATCAAGAGTCATATGCTCTACCGACTGAGCCAGCCAGGGGGCCCCCAGACTTTTTTTTTTTATATGTATATTTCAGCCAAAATAATACTGTGTCTGCAGATTAGATTATATGTAGAAGCACATTTGAAAATTGTGCTGTCTTCTGTGAAGGCAAACATTCAAAGAAATTTCCAAAAACATTTAAAAAGCTACTTTTCACTAAATTATCAAACTTTTGTTTTGGAATATAGTTATTTTGTATTAATGTTTTTATGTTGACATGTAATAGGTTTATTGTTATTTTTAAATGAATTATATTTTAAATGTTTTTGCTTTAGTTCAAATATGGTAAGTATCATTATATCTGTCTCATGAATAGAACCTGCTTAGGGTCTTGAATGCTTTTTAAGAGTGCTGTATCCTTAGACCAGAACATTTTGAGACTCACTGAAGAAGGATAGAATGGGTAATAAAAGGATAGATATTTAAAATTTTTTAAATTTATTTTTTATATTTTTATAAACATATATATTTTTATCCCCTGGGGTACAGGGAGATATTTAAATTTGTTAGGGTTTGAACTTTTAGTAAATAAGAGTGTATGAAGTATGACATTAATTTAAAAAGTTATATACAAAAGACCTTTTAACATTAAAAATGAAGATGTAGGGACGCCTGGGTGGCTCAGTTGTTAAGCGTCTGTCTTCTGCTCAGGTCATGATCCCGGGGTCCTGGGATCGAGCCCCACATCGACCTGCTTCCTTGGGAAGCCTGCTTCCCTCTCTCCCATTCCCCCTGCTTGTATTCCCTCTCTCGCTGTATCTCTGTCAAATAAATTAATAAAATCTTAAAAAAAAATGAAGAAATAAAGGTTAAAAAATGTGTTGTAGCAATTAAAAGGGAAGAAAATAAACATAACAAAAGGTCTGACAAGAGAGACTTGACTTTATCAAATACTATTTAAAATGTTTGGGGAGAAAATCAAGTAAAGAATATATCAGACATGTTTTTAAAAAGATAAGTCAGGGTTTTCCGGAGAAACAAAACCAACGGGGGGGTGTGTGTGTGTGTGTGTGTGTGTGTGTGTAGGTAGAGAAAGTGAGAGAGAGAATATGAAGATTTATTTTAAGAAATTGGCTCCTGTGATTTTGAGTGCTTGGATCTGATGGTGAAGGCTGGCAGGCTGGAGACTCAGGAAAGAGTTGCACCTGGAGTCCGGAGGTGATCTGCTGACAGGTTACCTTCTTGCTGGGGGTGGGGAGGGGTAGAGGAGGGAGCCATCAATCTTAGTTCTCTTAAGGCCATCAGTTGATTGGGTGAAGCACCCGACCCCTCTCCCAACATTCTGGAGGTTCATCTGCTTGTTAATCTCATCTAAAAAACACCTGCACAGAAAAACCCAGGATAATGTTTGGCCAAATGTCTGAGTGCTGTGGCCCAGTCAAAATGGCACATAAAATTACCCATCACAAATATCTTTTAAAACTTCTTGTTCTAATCATTTTAATAACAATGGAAATAATAGGGACTGTAGGCTTCCTTTTTTTTAGAGTGTTTTATCATTTTCTTTTTTTAAATTTTATTCGACAGAGACACAGCAAGAGAGATTCATGGAAGCAGGGGGAGTGGGGAAGCAGAAGCAGCTTCCTGCCAAGCAGGGAGCCCCATGCCGGGCTCAATCCCAGGACCTTGCGATCATTACCTGAGCTGAAGGCAGACACTTAATGACTGATCCTCCCAGGTGCTCCTAGAGTGTTCTGTCATTTTCAAAAAGGTTTCAAGAAAACATGACAAAATGTCTAATGTCTATTAAAATGCAGAGCAAGATACATAGGTGTTACATTTCCATAGGTTTGAATTATTACATTAAAAATTAGTGAGTACTAGGGCACCTGGATGGCTCAGAGAGTTAAGCCTCTGCATTCGGCTCAGGTCATGATCCCAGGGTCCTGGGATTGAGCCCCGCATCGGGCTCTCTGCTCAGCAGGGAGCCTGCTTCCCCTTCTCTCTCTCTCTCTGCCTGCCTCTCTGCCTCCTTGGGATCTCTGTTAAACAAATAAATAAAATCTTAAAAAAAAAAAATATTAGGCCCCATGGGACTCCAGTTCCCGTCGGCGCCAGCGGGGGCAGGGCGGGGCGCGGCGGGGCGTGGCGGGACGGCCGTCTTCCCGATGCCGCTGCTCGCCAAAGGGCGGTGAGTGCAGCTGCCGGAGCCCGCCGGGGACCTCGTGGGAGCCCACCCGCCTCTGGAGGAAAGAGCTAGACTTCTCAGAGGTCAGTCTGTTCAACAAGTGGGACCCCCGGGCCTTCTGTATGTTCAGCAAAGAGAGCTGGCAGTGACCTCCCCAAAGGATGGCTCCATCTCCATTCTGGGTTCTGATGATGCCACCACTTGTCACATCGTGGTCCTGAGGCACACAGGTAACGGGGCCACCTGCTTGACCCACTGCGATGGAATGGACAACAGAGCGGAGGTGCCCTTGATCATGAGCTCCATAAAGTCCTTCTCCGATCACGCCCAGTGTGGAAGGCTGGAGGTGCACCTCGTGGGAGGCTTCAGTGAGGACAGGCAGTTGTCACAAAAACTTACTCATCAGCTTCTTAGTGAATTTGACAGACAGGAGGAGGACGTTCACTTAGTGACGTTATGTGTGACAGAATTAAATGACCAGGAAGAAAATGAAACCCACTTTCCAATCATTTATGGCATCGCTGTCAACATTAAGACCGCGCAGATTTACCATGCATCCTTCCCAGACTGGGGTCCGGAGGAGGCACTGCGGGCTGCCCGGGCTTTAACAGGAGGACCAATGATTAGTATCTACGATGCAGAGACCGAACAGCTGCGTCTGGGGCCATATTCCTGGGTGCCCTTCCCGAACGTCGACTTCTGGCTGCAGCAAGACGACAAGCAGATACTAGAGAACCTTTCCACTTCGCCTCTGGCTGAGCCGCCCCACTTTGTGGAACATATTAGGTCTACCTTGATGTTTTTAAAAAAACACCCATCTCCCACCAGCGCACTGTTTCCTGGAAACAAGGCTCTGCTCTACAAAAAGAATGAAGGTGGCTTGTGGGAAAAGATCTCTTCTCCCGGAAGCTGAACATGGGATCACCAAAGAAAGCAACTTGCCAGCCTCACGGACCACCGCGGGGCCTGCAAAGAACACGCATCAGAGTCTCCATCTGCCAAGTCCTAGGTCTCCCTCCTTACTGTCCCTTCAAATGATTTTCAAAATAAAATCTTATTTTGGCAAAAAAATAATAAATAATAAAAAAATTTAAAAAAAATAAAAATTAGTGAGTACTATCATATAGTGAAGGAAATACTTGGAGAAATAGAAGATGATTGCATGTGAACAGAGGAATGTCACATGGTGGTGGTGAAACACTGTCTCTTCTATATTCATCAGTGGAAATGCCAAACAGCATGGGTAGATATTGGCAAAGAAGCTTCGACACTGGAAAAATCCCTATAAGAGCAATTATCTGATGCCTAAAAATATTGGAGTCTTCGTAGTCTTTCTAAAGGTTTTTAAAGAGCATGGCCAGAGGATTCTCCCCTTGCATTCTTTTTTTTTTTTTTTTAAAGATTTTATTTATTCATTTGACAGAGATCTCAAGCAGGCTCCCTGCTAAGCAGAGAGCCCGATGTGAGGCTCGATACCAGGATCCTGAGAACATGACCCAAGCCCAAGGCAGAAGCTCTATCCCATTGAGCCACCCAGGTGCCCCTCCCCTTGCATTCTTGTGAGGAATGTAGTGATTATTTTGTTTAACCTCAGAATTAGATCTAGCTCTAACAGTGGACACTGGGATACGCTTTCTTCCTCTTGACTTAGTTACTGCTTTTAGGTTGGATCCTAGCATAGAATTTTTTTTTTTAAGATTCTTATTTATTTATTTATTTGACAGACACAGATCACAAGTAGGCAGAGAGACAGGCAGAGGGAAAGGAAGGGAAGGAGGCTCCCCGCTGAGCAGAGAGCCCGATGTGGGGCTCGATCCCAGGACCCTGAGACCATGACCTGAGCCGAAGGCAGGGGCCTTAACCCACTGAGCCACCCAGGCACCCCCTAGCATAGAATTTTAACAATCGGGATAGCAATAATTTATTTTCCTCTGTGAGTAGTGTCCCCGGGGCGGGAGGCCTGTAGCTAAAGTCTGTTGAGTATAGGCTCAGTAAGAGGCAGTGAACAGAGCAGTGTTCACTGGGATCCCCAGGTCTGCAAAGACAGGAGACCTTAAGTTTCATAGTGAGCAACATGAGATTAAAAATATAATAAATAGCTGATGTCTTAACTTAAATATGTACACGTGTGCTCTTACAGATCTGTGATCCCAGTAGAAGAATGAGCAGTTTTATGTAAACACATTGTTTGCGGAAGGAAAAATCTTGTTAAAAAAAAAAGGGAATTTGTCCTCATAATAGCAAAGGCAGTGACACCGATGATCCGTTGTTGCTTATGAGAGCACATAATTCTTCCTGTTAGAGAAGGATGGTTATTGCAGCATTATTAACAGTGCAAAACTTTAAAATTGCCTAAATACCTTAAAATAGGAGAATTTTAAATATCTCTTGGTACAGAGTGTTTTTATGGAATTATCAAATACAACATTTTTGAAGAATTTATAATGAGTGGGATAGGTAACTACATTGGGCAATCCTAGTTTTAGTTACATGTACTATACATAAACATATATGCATACACGCAGATAAAAGACTGAAAGGAAGTGTATCAGTATAGTCAGAATCTCTGGCTGGTGCAATTATGAGCCATTATTATTTTGTTTTTCTTTCTTCTTTTTTTTTTTTTTTTTGGAAGATTTTATTTTATTTATTTGACAGAGATCACAAGTAGGCAGAGAGGCAGGCAGAGGGAAAGGAAGGGAAGCAGGCTCCCAGCTGAGCAGAGAGCTTGATGTGGGACTCGATTCCAGGACCCTGAGATCATGAGCCAAAGGCAGAGGCTTTAACCCACTGAGCCACACAGGCGCCCCTGTTTTCTTTTTCTTTTCTTTTTTAAGATTTTATTTATTTTATTTGACAGATAGAAATTACAAGTAGGCAGAGAGGCAGGCAGAGAGAGAGGTGAGGAAGCAGGCTCCCTGCTAAGCAGAGAGCCCGATGTGGGGCTCGATCCCAGGACCCTGGGATCATGACCTGAGCCGAAGGCAGAGGCTTTAACCCACTGAGCCACCCAGGCGCCCCTGTTTTATTTTTCTTAACAATTTTCTGTGTTCTCCACATTCTAACGAATATCTTATTTTTGGTAGAAAACAAATACATGTTATTTTTATTAGAAAAATTATTTGAGAGGGAAAAATAGCAAGAGTTTTGTGAATTTTGGCTCTTGGTACATATATGGTGGCAAGTAGTTTGAAAAAAGTTTCAAATGTAACTTTTGGTCAGTTTGATGAGACCGATCCATCCACACAGAAGGCCAGTTAGTGGTTCCATAGAGGCAACTGAATATCCACCAGAACAGTTGTCAGACAGGCAGCCTTCTTGTTCAGTGTGTGTGTATCCGTGTTCTGTGTTATTTCAGATGTGAGAGTTTTCCTTTGTTTCCTTTCAGCTGTTTAAATCATAAATAATCCAACGCTCTTTTGCTCCTTCAGACTTCACGAAAGCCCCGTGAAGAGCGAGACGTGTCCCAGTGCGAAAGTGTAGCTTCCACTGTTTCTGCTCAGGAGGACGAAGATATTGAAGCTTCTAATGAAGAAGAAAATCCAGAAGACAGCGAAGGTATCTTAAAATCTTAAATTTAGTTGCGACTTCTACTAGTTCAAATTATCTAATTATTGCCTTAGTCATTTAAGAATTGCTTCATTAAGGAAAGAGTATATTCAGTGTTTTCATAGATACCTTATGCTTGAGCACAATGTATGTATTCATTCAGTCAACAAATATGTATGTAGCACCTGTGATGGTCCTGTTGCTACAACCAGAAGATCTTTAAAATGGCAGTTCTGGGGTGCCTGGGTGGCTCAGTCAGTTAAGCGGCTGCCTCTTGATTTTGGCTCAGGTGGTGGTCTCAGAGTCGTGAGATCGAGCCCCACAACGAGCTCTGAACTGAGCATGGAGCCTGCTTGAGATTCTCTCTCTCCCTCTGCACCCCCCCCCATGCACGCTCGCTCGCTCTCAAAAAAGAAAAGCAATTAAAAAATAAATAAAATAAAATTTAAAAAATAAAATAAAATGGCAGCCCGGCATCAGTACGCTGTCTGTGTATCAATGTCACTGCTACCTGTATGTGTCCGGTTAGTATCATTGATTCCATTTCTCTTTATTGCAATGAGTTTGGTTTATTTCTGTTCTTAAAATGACTCACGTATGTCATATTTATGTTTTTGTGTAAGAAGAATTAATGTTGCTAGAAGCCCCAGTAGAAAAGAATGTCAACCCAAGAAACATAAGACAGAAATAAAATCCTTTTTGTCGCTTGAACAAGTTAATGACCACTTCCAGAAAAAGTAAATATTTTCTTGAGTTTTTGCTAGTTAAAAGTTCCTAATTCATTTCAATTTGCATTACTTTTAAAGTTTCTTTAGATTTCTTTTGTGAATTGAGTGCTTCGAAGTGGGAATTTTCTGTGATTTTAGTAGCTCTTTATATATAATATCTTACACATGTTCATACTTTGTATACACAAATATTTTCTCCATCTCATTCGCTTTTTGTTTTATTTTAAATTACCAGAGTTTAAATTTTGTATGTAATTAGAGCTGCTTAAATACGTTACTTTGAAGACACTCCTATTTTAAGCTGAGGAAGTTCTATACCTTCCAGGAGTTTCGGAAACAGTAGATTTCATTTTATTTTTTTCTGCAAGTTGTTGTTGGCTTTGAAACTTAAATTTTGTTTTGAATGGGTTTTGGCTTTGAACATTAAGTAGCTTTTTTTCTGTGAGGTTTTGTGGAAAATGAGGCCCGTGTGGCAGGAATGAAGAGAATACTGGAGCAGCAGAGTTTTGGTAAGATTTGGCTTTTAAAAAGCTCCCTCTGGCGTCGTTGTAGAGATTGGTCTGAGGTGGAAGATAGGGAGAGTTGCTTCTGGACTACAGGGGCAGTTGAGCAGTTGAACACAAGTGGCTGGACTCAGGGGATGTTTTTAGAGAGAAAATCTGTGATACTTGTCTGCATAGGATATGGGGATTAAAGAGAGGAGAAGTAAAAGATTATCCCTTAGAGGTTTCTGGTTTAATTAGTAAAAAACAGAAAAGTCCACGGACTTAGTCTAGTGTAGGAAATACTGGATTTGTGATTCCTTTGAAATACCTGAGTAAAGATGTCAAAGATTAAAACTGTATTTTATATCAAATAAAAAACCAAGGATGAAACCAAGGATGTGGGGAAAGGTCAGGGATACAATGTTAAGTTAAAAGTCCATGTAATGTTACTCTAGAATTTTCCTGTCTAGTGCAGTACCCACTAGACATATGTGGCTATTGAGCTCTTAAAATGTGGCCAGTCCAAATTGAGATGGGCTGAAAATGTAAAATGTAATCAGATTTTGGAGACGTAGTACCAAAAAAAGTAAAAATCTTATTACTAGTTTTCTATATTATTCTATATTATTATCTATATTATTCTGTATTTCCACATGATTACATGTTAAAAAGATAGTATTTCAGTCCTATTGGGTGAAATAAAATACGTTGCTAAACCTAATTTATCTCTTTTTATTTTTTTAATGTGGCCACCGAAAAAATGAAAATTTTAGGCAGATGTAGCTCATATTATGTTCCTGTTGGATGGTGCTGTTTTAGACTGTCAGATCTCCTGGGTCAAAGGAAAAGCACGCCACAGGCTGGTAGAAATAAACCAAATACCATTTTATGGGAAGGGTTTCTTGTTTAGTTTTGGTTTTGCATCTGTCTTCATTTTTCAAATTTAATATAAATTTCATTCATCCATTCATTCATTCATTTATATTTATTTATTTAAAAAATGTTTTTAAGAGTTCTTATTTATTCACGTAATCTCTACGTGTGAGGCTCGACCTCACGACCCTGAGATCAAGAGATGTAATTGCCAGTGATGGAGCCAGCCAGGTGCCCCTCATATAAATTATTTTTAGATATTAAAAGCTCTTACGCTTTCAGTTTCAGAAGGTGAGGACCATTTGACCTCTCCCTTTCATGCTCTGTGAACAAACACTCTAGCTTCCCAGTGGCCTTAAGACTTCACTGAGGCCATATAAGGAGTATCATTGGTCCCAAACAACTACTTTCAAGCATGGCTTCTGTCACCACCTGAAACATGTTCATTATCAGATTTTTATGCTGTACCATTATCTTTAAGGTGCTGAAAATAGTTCTGATACAGAAAGTGCTCCTTCTCCTTCACCAGTTGAAGCTGTCAAGCCCAGTGAGGATAGCACTGACAATGCGACTTCTCGAGGAAACACCGAACCTGGGGCTGAGCTCGAGTCCACTACGGAACCCGCACCCAGTGCATCTCCCTCCTCCGCAGCTCAGAGTGGAAAACCTGTGGAAAGTGAAAATGTGGAGACGCAGGCGAGCGACAGCACCCCCACGGAGGCAGCAGAGCCGATGGACGTTGAGCGTCAGGAACACAGTGCTGAAGTGCCTTCTGTTCTCGATCTCCCCACGACGACCAAATCGGACTCTGGAGACATCGAGATGAGGGCGCCAGAAAACAACCCATCTAAAGTCGAAGGTGATACCAAAGAAAGAGACCTAGAGAGAGCCAGCGAGAAGACGGAGCCTAGAGATGAGGATTTGGTGGTGGCCCAGCAGATAGGCGCCCAGAGGCCAGAGCCCCAGTCGGACAATGACTCTAGCGCCACCTGCAGTGCAGACGAAGATGTGGATGGAGAGCCCGAGAGGCAGAGGTGAGACTTGCTCCTCTACGATTATCCTGTGCTTTGCTCTGCAAGAGGCTAACTGAGTCACAGGGTGCTGGCTGTGGGGATTATTCCCATGTGAATAGCGGCAGCTCAGAGGTGGTCCACCTGCTTTTAATACTGGGTCATGAAGCCCTTCGTCTGTTTCAGTAACCGAGAACAACTGTGTGGTTGTTGGTTTCCAATGAAAAAGATGTTTTTCTGCCTCGGTTGTTATGTGCATTTCATATGTAACAAAGAAGGGGATTTCATCTTACAAAGCTTGTGATGGATGGATGACTGCCATTCCTGGTGTTGGAAGTGGTAGGATGTTGTGATGAAGGTAGAGGCAAGAGGCATTGGCTTATTTGCGCCAAGACCATACAGCCTCAGAGCAAGGCCTGCTGTACCTGTGTATTAGATGATAGAAAATGTTGACAGGAGAAACATGTTATGTGTTCTGAAAATATTTTAGAAAGCATAATTTAGATACAAGATTGTGGTAATTATATGATCACTTTGTATAGCAGTTAAAATTTTAGATTACTAATTTAAAATATATGTTATACAGATTAATATAGAGCTACTTTTAGTCATTTAATTCGCAATATAAAAATCTCTCCTACCTTTATGGTTTTTATAAAAATTACAGTAATGATGACAGTAAAATTATAGGAAGAGATACTGCTTTATTTAATATATATACTTGCCTTGGGATTTCCTTCTCCCAAGGAAGAATCACCTAGGGTCACAGTAGAACATTTGATTGGTATACATTCTAGAAATGAATTTGACTAAAATACCATTTAATCAGAACCTCAATTCAACTCTTACCACCACTCCCCCCCCCGCCATCGACCTTGACCACCCAGTTTTTATTTTTTATTTTTATTTTTTTATTTTTTTTTTATTTTTTGACCACCCAGTTTTTAATAAGAAAGAGGCAAATAAGCCACTTAGCGGAGAGCCAGATTCTCTTCATCTGAGATGAGGATTGTTTGTATTTTCCACTATGGGTTTTAGTAACTGTATTTATAAATGAAGGAAAAATTAGGATGATGGTAATTTTCAAGGAGGAACATCCTAAGAGCTGAACATGATAGTAGTCTTAAAATTCAGAAATTCCTTGTAAATACATGGTGGTCTTTGAGTAATGCTGTGTGTCTACATCACGTCCAAACTATTAAAATAACACTTTCACTTTTCTACATTTTTAATACCGTCTTTATTCTTCACGTTAAATGTTTTCTTTTATACATTCTAATTTTCTTATCAGTTTGTATTTTTTTTTAAATGTTTGTCTTCCCCCAATAACATTGAAAAGTCTGATCCAGCCTGAAAGGTATGGCATTAGTGTATGATCCCCCCAGTTCGCATACTGGGTGTCGCAAAATCCAGTGGAGGTGCTGAAACTCAGTGAAGCAGGCCGAGTGTAGGATGGTGGGGGCTGCAGGGGACAGAGCAGCACGTGCCGTTGGAAAGGGCAGCTGCTGCACGTTCAGCATGCGGATGCCGCGTGGCCATGCCGTTTTTGTGTAGCCATTTCTTTCCATTCTTGGTGAGAAACCAGGAGTCTGGAGTTTGGGGTGAAATTCTCAATTTTAGAATGGTGGTGGGCAGATGTTTGAAAAAATAGCCTATGATCCTGGCAAAACATCCTGTATCAAGTAATTAGTTCGGAATCCATGTTAGTGGTAGATTAGGACCTGGTATTTTATAATGGAATTTATTCAGACTGGGTGGTTAGATGCAGATAAATTTCAACCTATAAATCAATATAATCTTTACCTGGGAAATTAGCATTATAGATTACCGTTTTCCTTACTGTTCAGACATCTTCTAAGGTTGATACGTTGTGTGTGCACATACATATTAACTTAGAAGAATTTATGATTAGGGGTGCCTGGGTGGTGCCATGGTGATGGACTCCATTTGGGCTCATGATGTGACCTCAGGGTTGTGTGAGTGAGCCTTGCATCGGGCTCTGTGCCTAGTGCAGAGTCAGCTTGAGATTTTCTCTTCCTCTGCCCCTCCCTTTTTTCTCTCTCACTCTCTAAAATAAATCTTAAAAAAAAAAAAGAATTATGATTGTACATTTAAAGTCTTAAGTATGAATGCTTTAATTTATCTTTTTTTTATTGCCAATTGCAGAATGTTTCCTATGGACTCAAAGCCTTCATTGTTGAACCCCCCTGGATCTCTATTGGTCTCATCCCCAATAAAACCAAATCCACTGGACCTGCCGCAGCTTCAGCACAGAGCTGCCGTTATCCCGCCAATGGTAAGTTTTCAAAGTGAGTAGAGAAATGAAGTTGAGAAACAAAGACCTTCAGAGATGTTTCTTCTCTTCTTTAATCAGTCCTTGATTTCTTGGAAAAATTATGGTGCAAAACACACAACATAAAATTTATCATCTTACCTGTTTTTAAATATATGGTTCAGTAGTGCTAAGTATATTCATGGTGTTGTGAAATAGATCTCCAGAACTTTTTCATCTCCAGAAGTGAAACTCTCTTCCTGTTAAAGCACAAGGCTCTGTTTCCCCTCCTCCCAGCTCCTGACAGCCACTTTCTGTCTCTGTGAATTTGGCTAGATACCTCATTAAAGTGGAATCACAGGGTATTTGTCTTTTGTGACTAGCACGTTTCACTCAGCATAAAGTCCTCAGGGTTCATCCAGGTGGTGTCATAATCTCCTTCCTTTCCTTTTGAGGACTGAGAATATCCCATTGTAAGTATATGCCACATTTTGTTTAGTCATTCAGCCATTCGGCTGTTTGCTTTTTCAAATGGATTCATTGTGATGGTTGATTGAAATGGTGATTTCCATTTCAGGGGGGAAAAAAAAAACACCAAAGAAGTATATAATCCTTTAGCCATAAATATCTGTAAGCTTTGTTTTTGTTTTGTTTGTTTTCCTATAAGACAGTAGCAGAATTAGTATATAACTAGATTTTGAACATTTAGAATGAATTCTAGAGATTACAGCTAACTTCAGTATACAATTCCAAATTTAGTTTTATTTACATTTTACTTGAGTAATCTCTACAAGTTTGACTCTCTTTTGACACTGAATTCCAAACTAGTGTGTTGCTCCTTTACATAGGAATGTTTTCGCTCTTGCTTCACTAGAGAGGATAAAAATTTGTTCTGTCTCACATGATAATTGATAAAAGTTAAGTGTTGTGCTTATGATAGACTCCAAAAAAAAAATCATTAAACACTTGTTCATTCATTGATTTACTCAGATGAACTTTTATTAAGTGTCCGCCCAGTTCAAGACAACATTGTTAATGCTGTATGGAATATTTATATATTGTAATCTCTAACTTCAAAAAACATAGAGATTGCTCTTGATAGTGAGACATAGAAAAATATTATAATAAACTTAAAATGGATTATAAAAATGTGATGCTCTGTTAAGTTTAAAAATGTAGTATGGTCATTACAGAGGAAGGAGAGCTTCCTTCTTAATGAGACAGCTAAAGAAGACTCCGCATAAGAAATAATATTTTGGTTGGACCAAAGCAGTTCATTTGGCTTTATAGCAAAAGGAGGAAGAGCCATGTTTACATACAAGCCAAAGCACAAAGGCAAGAAAATTCTGTGTATGTTTTGGGCTCAGTGAAAAATTCTACTAATAGTGTCAAAAACATGGTGGAAGTCTTTATTTAGATAATGGGTTCTAAAAAACTCAGATCTGTACTCTTCCCCAGAATTTTTTGTATTCATGAAGTAATGGACTGTGTTAGAGGCTGTTTATTTAGTATTGAACCAAACAGGTTGGGTTCTTTCCTTCCTGAAATGAGAGAGACAGAAGATAAACAAAACAGCCATATTATTGTGAATTGTGCTGTTGTAAACACTGTCTGTGTTCCCTGAAAGAAAGAAACAGGGCTGCCTTAAGGAGGAGAAAGGGGAGGGACAGATAGGGATGGCCTGTCCGAAGAGGTAACATTCAACACCCTGTGTGTCCTGTTTGTGTTAGTGAGTTGGTTGTGGGAGGTGAGGCAAATCAGTCAAGGTTGTCTGCCGGGTTTCTGGTCTCAGCTGTTAAGGTTCCATTTTCTAAGACGGAGGTAACTGAAGAAGCATTGAATGTAGGAAATGAACAGTTCCGTTAAATGCTAGTTTAGAGGTGCTTTGAGATACCTGCGTGGAGGTGTTAGGTGGCCGTGCTGTGAGTATGGGACTTGGAGTAAAGGTCTTACAAATAGAAATTGATGAGCCATTAACATATAGATGACATTTCAGTGCACAGAAGTGGTGTGCATACCTAGAGAACCTAGAGGGGAGGGCTAGGTGTCAGGGCTGAGCCACCAGGGGTTAAACCATCGGAAGTTAAAAGCAGACTGCAGTGTTTTAATTTCTGATTTAGATCTCTCTTATCACAACTTACGTGATTTATATTGTGTTCTGAAAGTAAATGTTCAGCACTTGAAGTATTTCATACTTGAAGATTAGTTTGACCAAAAAATGGCAAAAATCCCATCAACCAGTATGTTACAGAAATAAGCATTATTTGCAACAGAGGGTCTCAATGTTATGTCGGTCATTGGCGTATTTAGGGTTTTTTTCTTCCTGTAGGTTTCCTGTACCCCATGCAATATACCGATTGGAACCCCAGTGAGTGGCTATGCCCTCTACCAGCGACACATTAAAGCAATGCACGAATCCGCACTCCTGGAAGAACAGCGGCAGAGGCAAGAGCAGATAGATCTGGAATGCAGGAGTTCCACTAGTCCCTGTGGCGCCGCCAAGAGTCCAAACAGAGAGTGGGAAGGTGGGTAGAACTATCCCCGCAAAGCATTTCTCTGAAGGGAAACAAAACTATACTCCTGAGTAGTGTCCTTTGTGCTTTGTAGTTTATCTGCATGTCTGTTGATTAATTCTTCTTGTCCCCAGCACCGAACTCCTTTAACCTGACCTCCATTAAACTTCCGAGGAATGTTAGTATTATTGACTACTCAAAGACAGCAGCAACATTGTTTGGTTTTTGTTGATACAAGTTTTCTGGTATTTTTATCTCTCTGCTGAAAGACTGTAAAAGCCATGCTTTGTGCTCCATTCGTCTGAGTTTTCAGAGTAAGGGAGAATTGTTATCCTGTCCTCCCAGTAAATCACATGTAACCACAGGGTAATACTCATTCTCATTGATATGATGGGAGACAACTTTGTGTATTGTGCCAGTTGTACCCTGACTCACCCCTCACCCCAGCCTTCACCACTTGTGTGCCCAAGGACAAGTCCCGAAACTTTCGGACTTTTAGTTCTCTCATCTGTAAAGTGTAAGTTACAGATCTATTTATCTGTCTCTCTATTTCCATCTTACTGAGATTACGACCCGTAAGAAAGAATTAGCATTCAGTGTTGTTTTGTAACACATGGCTCAGCATTATTCTTTACGTAATATTATATGTAATACATATGCAATTTATAATAATAGTGTACAGTGCATACGTAGTATAATAGATACCACAAAGGTACAGTTATCATTGTTATGTCACTGTTGTTACTTCAGATGACAGATTTGAGTTGTGCATGCTTTTTTTTTTTTTTTAAGCTTTTTTTTTGTTTTTAAGTAATCTCTACACCCAACATAGGCCTTGAATCCACATCCTTGAGGTCAAGACTCCCGTGCTCCACCCGCTGAGCCAGCCAGGCACCCATATGCATTTTCTTTTTAGTTGTGCATGATAAGCTCAGTTTCTTTAAAAAGGTTGTGGGCGGGGGATGATTTCTCAATTGTAATACATTCTTCTGGCATGGTTAAGAAATGGAACACGTGTTCTGGTTGATAGTTGACTTATGCTACAATATGCTTAGAATATAAGACTATTAAGGTCTTCGTTACTATGCTTTAGGTTTTTTGGTAATGATTCAAAAGACTCTTTGCAGTGCCTTACACAGATAAGTAAGAACAATTAGCTGTAGAATGTCATGCATTTCAAGGGCTATTTAATATAAAATCAGAACTGTGTTACTTAACGGATCTTGACCACCACAACCTTCTCAACGCAACGCCCCCCCACCCCCGTTTCACCAGTAATGAGTTATTAGTTATATGGCACCCTGAACCTCTTATGTTAGAGTTTTAAATATAAAATTGCTGGTGTTTTAAGTATAAATCTTACGCTAGTAAAAACGTGAACCAGAGTAGTAATACCCAGTAAGGCTGGGTGTATCTTAGGTGCCAAATGAATATTTCCTGAATGAAGGTAAAAATACTGATGGTTTGGGAGCTTTTAGTATATTGCACAGGGAGAATTCTCAGTTGCTAACTCGGTAATTGACGCAGTGTGTACTCAGTAATTACATGTTGAAGGAATAAATTAAATGGAGTATAAATGGACTTAGCAGAAGTGTTTGTCTTTTGAGCAGTCCAATTATGAGAAAATCTGTCATGATGAGAATGATAAATTATAGAGTAATTTAAAAGTCTATTGATGCATTCCTTACATAAATGATTTAGAGTAAGTGTTGAGAGAAGAACTAAAACCTAGAAAAAAGTGACATTCAAATGGTATTTGCCAGAGTCATGCTAAAGCTGAACATTATTTAGTTAATAATATCTGGATCATTCTATAATATGCGTATCATATGGTTATTTTAAGACTTCAGTATCTTTTCTTAATCTGCTTTATGAGTTGGGTTGTATTTGGAGGCTGGAGAGACTAAATGAGGCTAGATCCCAAATTCTGAGACTCTAAACAATGAGCTGCATTTCTCTGTGGTCAGTCACATTAATCCATGTGATTTAGATCAGAGTGGTATCCTAATTTTTAATCAAATGCAGTGGTCTTAAAACCATACTGTAATTATATTTTTCATTTAAGTCATACTGAAATGTTTATTAATATGACATCAGTTTGATTCAAGGTGACTATAGAAACTGGGGTGGTTTACATTTTATCTCAAGGTTAAGTTTTGTTTTAGCTCATGTAGTATGTTTGTATAGTTATTTAACCGAGTGCCTGAAGACTCTCCTGAATTTGTAGCTATCCATAGTTCAGTGGAAAGGATTATTTCCCTTATACTTAACACATCTCCCTTGTATAAGTATATACTTGCACTTATATTGCTTATATGCATAATGTTTGATACAAATGTTTCCAGTGCAACATCATAGAACAGTTTATAGAATGTTAAATACAGTGAGAATGTTTATTTACCTGTAAACCATCGCCAGACTGGCATAGTTCACTTGAATTATGACGTGGTTTTAACTTTTCCCTTGATGGTCTCGTTTAGAGAGTAACAGGCAGCATCTGTTGGATTGCATTGTAATGCTAGCGAGTGGCACAGTTACTCTAGGTTTACCCTTTCTAAGTGGCATAAGCCTTTCCATCTATAGAAACACCTAGGAAAAACCTGAGAGAACAGTTGTTTTCACTTTCCAGGAGTATTAACACAAGGTAACCCCTACTTCAGTGTGAATCCTTCTCCCTGGAGTGAGGGAACTCAAATGTACACATGTAGGGAGAGTTAGAATTGAACTTCCAGTTCAGGTTTAACAGAATCAGTTCAGTCCAATTAGGAGTTAATCCTTCTCTGCAACTAAATTTAATCTGTTTATTTTCTTGTTTATTTTTTTCAGTCCGAGTACATGATGGTTTAAATACTTGTATTTAGAACCATCTAAATTTCTTTTTCTTATCTTTTTTTTCCTGCTTTTTCTTTAATACTACCTTGATAAGACAGTTTCCACATTATTAGAAACTTACTGGAAATGGTAAAACAGTCACACAGAATTTATAGTAATAATTTTACCATGTTAAATTATCTAGAGGGCGCCTGGGTGGCTCAGTTGGTTGGACGGCTGCCTTCAGCTCGGGTCATGATCCTGGAGTTCCGGGATCGAGTCCCACATCGGGCTCCCGGCTCCATAGGAGTCTGCTTCTTCCTCTGACCTCCTCCTCGCTCATGTTCTCTCTCACTGTCTCTCTCTCAAATAAATAAATGAAATCTTAAAAAAAAAAAATTATCTAGAAAGGAAGACATGACTTTCTTTTTTTAAATTGGTTTCTTTTATAAATCTGCACAGCATTGGAACACTTAATCTAATTCATTATATTAATATGTCTAAGAAGGGAAGAGTACCATCATCTTTTCTTCTTTTTTGCTAAAGATTTTATTTATTTATTTGACAGAGATCACAAGCATGCAAAGAGGCAGGCAGAGAGAGCAGGGGTGGGTGGGGAGCAGACTCCCTGCTGAGCAGATAGAGCCCAATGTGGGGCTCGATCACAGGACCCTGAGATCATAACCTGAGTCAAAGGCAGACGCTTAACCCACTGAGGCCAGCCAGGAACCCCGTGGAGTACCATCATCTTGATGGATACCCCAGAAGCATCTGAAATTCAACACTCAGTGCTTCAGGGAGACATTGCCATGTGGGGTTTAAAAATTTTTTTTTCTATTTACTTTTTTGTTTTGTTTTGTTTTATTTTGCCGTGTGGTTTTGAGATCAGAGTCAGACTTAGACTCTGATAGCAGACCTTTGTGGGAAGACAGTGTGATTCTTTTAAGGGTCAGTTTCCTCATCTGTGAAATGGTGTTAATAATCTCATTGGTCATGAGGGCTCAGTGAGATAATTCATGTAATTCACAGTACTCTGCACAGAGTACAGTGTTAGCTAGTATTTAGAATTGTTTTTGGTTTTTATTTATTTTTTATTATTTTTTTTGGTTTTTATTTTTTTAATTTTTTATTTTATTTTTTGGTTTCTGGTTTTTAAAAATACCTTAGTAAGCTGGAGAACTCTTTTTTTTTTTTTTAGATTTTATTTATTTATTTGACAGATAGAGATCAGAGGCAGGCAGAGAGAGAGGAGGAAGCAGGCTCCCTGCTGAGCAGAGAGCCCAGTGCGGGCTCGATCCCCTGACCCTGGGACCGTGACCCGAGCCGAAGACAGAGGCTATAACCCGCTGAGCCACCCAGGCGCCCCTGGAGAACTCTTTATGCCATCTTCCACTTAATAGTGAAATGCTAGAGGAACTGTCAGGTTCCAACTACTACTTAACTGCAGTGCAGTAAAGAAAAAAAAGAAACAAAGATAGAAGTAGCTATTTGAAGGGAGAAAACAAATCTTCGTTCACAGGATAAGAAATCTACCTAGAAAGCCTGTAAGAATCAACTGAAAAGTGATTAGAACAAAAAGGAAAGCTCATTAAGTTTCTCAGGAAAAAATGGTCTACAGAAATCCACATCTTTCTTTCCTGTAGCTCTGAAATAATCATTTATACAAGTAAACTCATGCATTGAAAAAGATTACTTTCCTAGGGGTGCCTGGGTGGCTCAGTGGGTTAAAGCCTCTGCCTTCGGCTCGGGTCATGATCCCAGGGTCGTGGGATCGAGCCCCGCATCGGGCTCTCTGCTTAGCAGGGAGCCTGCTTCCTCCTCTCTCTCTCTCTCTCTTCCTGCCTCTCTGCCTACTTGTGATCTCTGTCTGTCAAATAAATAAAAACTTAAAAAAAGAAAAAAAGATGGCTTTCCTAGCAAGAAAATGTAAAGTACCTATAAATAATTTTTAGCAGGGAATGTGTAAATAAGAGCTATATGAAAAAGACTAGATTCCCCAGAAAGCTCATTATTAATAGAGCATCAGGTCTTCTGTATTCATAAATTTAATGCAAGTCTAATGAAAATTCCAGTGACATTTTGTTTGGAGAATGATTTTAAATTTCTGTTTATCTGGAAGAATAAATGTAAGACTAGGTAAGCAAAAGAATAATAAAATGAGTGGGAATTTGTTTTGGCAGACATTAAAATAGCCCACATCTAAGTGGTTTGGGTTACAGATGATTTTCATTTTCTTTTGTACTTTTCTGATTTTCCAAAATTGCAATGTCAATTTCATTTTAAAAAGGAAAAAAATTATATATATAATTGTATGTATTTTTAAGTCTTAATGTGACTGCATATTCAATATCTTTAAATGCTCAAAGTTGTTTTATGCTTTATGTGGAGGTAAATTATCTGAAGTAATTTTTATTAGCATTATGGTAGTAAAATTCCCAGTTTATAAGCTTGTGCAGGTTTTTTGCATTAGTTTGATCTGTGTCAAAAATTTTAATTTTAATTAAATTTAATTTTAATTTCTCTGAATATTAAGTGGTGGGTTTCAACAGGCTAAATTGAAGAGTTGAAAATCTCAGAGCTATGACTAATTCAAGCAAGACTTGAATTCACCAAATGGCTGGATAATCTGATGTTTACCTCTTGTGATCTTTATGACATGTGAAAACACCTGGTTTTCCTAAGAAAGAGAAAGAGAAGTTCTTTGTCCTTTGAAGGGAAAAATCATAATTGAATATTTGAGGGTTTTATTAGGTCATAGTGATGGTGCGTACACAGAAGCTATAGATGTATAGGGTTTTTAAACCTCTCTGTGGGTGGGTTCCCTCCTCCCCTGCCAAGGAATTTTAGATTTTAATATTAGTATATAGTCAGATCTGCCCCTGGATGGTGTGGGCTTGGTCCTTTCACACTTACTATTTTAATTTGGGGTTCTTCCCTTACTTTGATAACTTTAACTTTCATAGGAAAATCAGTCGCCTATATGCCTTATGCTGAGGTCAGACGTGCCCTAGAGCAGGACACACAGATGCACAATACCGCAGCAAGGTCAGCCTCACCGTGTAGGCTCTCTCCGAGAGAAGCCAGTAAAGCCGCTCTGCAGCCTGGTATGAGTGCAGCTCGCTCTAGTGTCCCTCCAGGTAAATATCGTTGCTCTGTGCAGTGGCTGCTGGCCATCTCCCTGCAGGTGCGAGACATGGGGGGTGTGATCTCGTGAATGAACTGCCTTTCCCAGACACGTCCTTCCTGTTTCAGAATTATTTTCTTGTTTCTCTGCTTCCCATCGTCTGTTCTGTTCAGGTGAGATTCACTGGGCCCCCGGGGAATTTTGTTCCCACATGCGTACCGTGACACTGACTGGCTTTCAGGAGTCCGTATACTTCGAGAAAATCTTTAGATTCCCCTCCCTGACACAAGAAATCCCGGTCTGTGAGAGCCAGAGTCAGTAAATGTCTCTCTAAGTATGCATGATGTAGAGAGGCATGCAGCTGGCGGTCGGCCGTTTGTGCGCGTTCTCCCCAGTGGTACCATGAGCTGCCCCTAAAAAGCAGGTCCAGCGAGGGACGGCGAGACAGAGATTATGAAAGACAGTCACTTGCCTGTGCTCAGCAGAGATCATTTGAAATGAACATCAGCTTGAAAGCTCTGGTTTGACAGGGAGTTGAATATTTCAACCTCGCAAATACCATGTGTGACCTGAATATGTATATGGGTTTAATTCAAGTTGAAAGAGAAATTCAAAATAGAAGTGTTCCTCCTCAGCCTCATCTTGCAACTTAAAATTCAATGTGTGATATAAAAATTCAGGAATGACTGAGATAGAGTGTTGCAAACTACGAAACTGACAATTTTAAATCATTTTTTTCCCCTCCCCTTAAAAGTCCTGCAGCCTGCTCCACATCAAGTGATAACAAACCTCCCTGAAGCAGTTCGCCTTCCCACAACTCGACCCACCAGGCCACCTCCGCCTCTCATCCCATCATCCAAAACCACAGTGGCTTCAGAGAAACCATCTTTTATCCTGGGAGGCTCCATCTCACAGGTAAAATGCCTTCCCTGCCCAGGAAATTTCTGTTGATTATTGCTTTGGTGAAAGTTCTCCCTTTTTGTCACTAATATGTCAGAAATAAAAATCCATCTGTGTGTGAAAAGATGACCAAAAAATACGGCAGTCATCATCTTCCGTGCCGCACACAGGAAGTTTGTGTGAGTTGGGTGCCCAAACTGAGTGCCCGTGGCACACCATCTGGCTTGACTTAGAAGTGCCTAGAGGAGTTTTTTCAAGTACTAGATTATGTGTTGACTATTGAAAGGCTCTAAATATTAAATTGTGGTTGATTGATAAGCCCCAGTTCATTCTGATAAGCCCCAGTTCATTCTGACTTTGGCCATTATAACTTTCTTTTTTCCCCTCTGGTGCATTGCTATCAACATCCATAACATATATCTAAATACGATCTTATCTTAATGGTTGAGAAGTTTTGACTGATGTGTGCGACCAGCAGGAAGCATTCTCCTGTCGGCTGATGAACCATGGCATCACTTCCGAAGGTTCTCTTAGCGCCTTGTGCCTGAAGCAGCCACTGGTTCGCTTCCTGTTGGCACAGATCAGTTTTGCCTTTCATATAAATGATCTCAAACAGTGTGTACTCTTCCGTGTCTGTCCTCTTGAACTTAGCGTAATGGCTGTAGGTATTCATACAGGTTTTGTGTAATCAGTAGTTTTCTTCTTTTTTATTGCTGAATACTGCTGCGCTGTGGGAACACATGCCGGTTTGTTAACCCGCATTCTCATTAGTGGAAGCCAGAGCTGTTTCGGGCTTTTGGTTGTAGTGAACAAAGCAGGCACAAACGTTCTCGTACTGGCTCCTTATAGACATTTGTTTTTATTTCTCCTGTGTAATCAACCCCCGGAGAGAGCACTTGCTCGATAATATGTGTGTTTTACTTCATAATTTCCCACAGTGGGTCCACTACCACCTGAAACGTAAGCCTTCATGTTGCTTCATTTGCTCTTGGCAGTCTTTTTTATTTTCGTCATATTTCATTGTGGCTTTAGTTTGCATTTCCCTGGCAGCAAATGAGGTTGAGCTCTGTTTTGTATGCTTATTGGTCATTTATACATCTGATGGCAAATTGACTGTCATTATCTGTTTTTATTGGTTTTTTTGGTTATTGATTACAGAAGTTCTTTACGTATTGTGGATGAAAGGTCTCAGTTATATATTAAAATATTTTCTCTTTTTTGTGGCTTGTGTGTTTTGTTACTGGTATGTTTTGATGAACAGAAATTTTAAATTTTGATGAAATGTTTATGTAAATTTTTTCTCATTCTCTAAGAAATCTTTGCTTGATGGTTGTGGGGATATTCTTGTGTTTTCTTCTTAAAGGTTTATAGTTTGGGCTTTTACGTGTAGGTCGGTGGTCACGTGAAATTAAGTTTTGTGTGCCGCCTGAGGTCAGGATCAGCGTTCATTTATCCTTTTGGGTTTGCAGTTCCAGTAACACCAGTTAAAAGCCTTTACTTTCTCCATTTGATCAGTTCAGTGCCTTCTTCAAAAATGATTTGGCTCTGTGTTCAGTCTCTCTCTGGACTATCTGTTCTATTCAGTTGATCTACTTGCCCATAGTTTTGTTAGCACCACAGTTTTGATTATTGTAGCTTTAAGATAAGTCTTGAAATCATGTGGTAGGAGTCCTGTAAGGGCTTTTATTTTTTAAGATCACTTTGGCTCTTCTATGACTTTGGTGTTTCTGTACAAATTATAAATGTCAGCTTCTAACAAAAATTCTGCTGGGATTATGGTAAAAGATTGCATTAAATCTATAGATTATTTTGGGTTGGAAAGGAAGGTCTTTTTTTTCTTTTAAAGATTTTATTTATTTATTTGAGAGAGAGCATGAGAGGGGAAAAGATCGGGGTTGGGGGGGGAAGCACCCCCCACTCCCGGAGCTGGGAGCCCGATTCGGGACTCTGTCTCAAGATCTGGGACCATGACCTGAGCCGAAAGCAGTTGCTTAACCAACTGAGCCACCCAGGCGCCCTAGAAATGATCTTAAGAATATTGAGTCTTCTGTAATCCATGAACATGTTTATATTTCCATTAATTTAGGTCTTTATCTCAACAATATTTCATAGTTTTCACTGTAGATGTTTTGTTAGATATATTTATGTTTTTATAAATATTATTTTTTAAAATTTCATTTTCCAGTTCTTACAGGTATATAAGAAAAAGTTGACTCTTTCAATCTTCACTTTATCTCCTGCAGCGTTTACTTCTTTGCTTCTTGTTTTGTTTTTGTTTTTTTTTGGAAGGAAAATAGATTTCTTAGGATTTTCTATGTGAGCATGTCATCTGCAAATCAAGGTAGTTTTACCTCTTCCTTTCCAGTCCTAGTGCCTTTTCTTTTCCTTGTCTTATTGAACTGGCTAAGGTAGAACTTTTAGTACTGTGTTTATTTTCTTTTTAAAGATTTATTTGAGATAAAGATACTTATTTGAGAGAGAGAACAGGGAGGGAGGGGGGAGAGGGAGAGAGCAAATCTTAAGTAGGCTCCCAGCCGAGCAAAGAGCTAGGAACCTGATGTGGGGCTCCATCAGCCCAATGTGGGGCTTGATCCCACAACCCTGAAATCATGACCTGAGCTGAAATCAAGAGTCAGATGTTTAACCAACTGAGCTACCCAGGTGCCTTATAGTACAATCTTTAAAAGAAATGGTAAAGGGGCGCCTGGGTGGCTCGGTGGTTAAAGCCTCTGCCTTCAGCTCAGGTCACGATCCCAGGGTCCTGGGATCGAGCCTCACATTGGGCTTTCTGCTCAGCAGGGAGCCTGCCTCCTCCTCCTCTCTCTTTCTGCCTGCCTCTCTGCCTACTTGTGGTATGTCTGTCAAATAAATAAAAATCTTAAAAAAAAAAAAAAAAAAAGAAGTGGTAAAGAGGATATGCTTTCCTTATTGCCCATTTTAGGAGGGAGGCATTCAGTATCTTCCTGGTAGGTATGTTAACTCTAGACTTTTCATAGGTGCCTTCCATCAGATTGAAAAGGCTTCCTTATTTTCTTTTTTTGCTGAGAGTTTGTTTTTTTTTTTTATTTTCCTCCAGTTTTTGTACTTTTTAACTTCAGAATTTCTGCACGGTTCTTTTTTTTATGATTTCTTTTTGTTGATATTCTTTGGATGGGGAAACATCATTTTCATACTTTCATTTAATGCTTTAGACATGATTCCCTGTAGTTTGAACATATTTATGATAACCGATAAATGATATAATGGTCTTTTTCTGGCAAGTCTAAAGTCCAGGGACAGTTTTTATTCAGTGCATTTCCCCCCCCCCATGTGTGGGTCATGCTTTCTTCTTTGTTACAATTTTTGGTTAAAAACTGGACATTCTGCATAAGGTGGCAGCTGAGGCAGTCAGATTCTCCTCTCTTGGGAGGGTCTGCTGTTGTTGCTTTTGTTTTGTTGATGCTTGCTTTTTTCTAAAGAACTAACTGTGAAGTCTGTGTTCTGCGACATGTGTGGTCGTTGCTATCTCTACCTGCTGGCCGGCTAAGGCTTGACAGACTTTGTGGCTGGAATGTTTACATATCCCAGTCTTTGCCGAGTGGCTCTTTGTGTGTGTTGGGGCACACCTTCAGCCTTCAGCCAGGCTGCTGGCAACTCTGCCTTAGTCTTCACTTCCTATTTTCACAGAGCTTTACAGCCCACCAGAGTTGAGAACTTCAGGCCTTCTCTTGTCTCTCCTAGGCATCTGTACAGCCTCGCATATTCACGTGGCCTTTGATTGCTAGGAACATGCTCAAACCTCCTTTGAACATCTCATTTTTTTAGCTTTTCCTTTTAAAGGTTTTTGCTTACCGTGTTGTTGCCTGAGTATTGCCTCAGGCAGTGACGAAGTTAAAGCATTTGACGCTGATTGTTTTTGACAAGCATACACCTTCTTCCCCACAGGTCCGAAAAGGACAGCCTTGCAAATGGGTCTTCCAGGGAACCATCAGACAAGTCAAATAATGACCGTTATCTGGGAGTGATGCTTTTAAGAGCTCCAGACCCTCTTCTTTCCCCTCTGGTGGCTGCCAGGCTGATGGTTTTCAGCATAATCGAGGACTTTTGATTTTCAGGGCTATCAGTGAGCTTGGTGGGAGCATCTGGGAGAGGAGATAGAACAAGTTCAGATGCCACAAAACTCACTCTTCTTACGTAGATTTTGTTAGTCTTCTTGAACAAACACACGCAGATTTCCATAAGCCTTCAGTTAATTTCCAAATTGAAAGGTTGATTTTTACCATTTTTGCTGGTTTTCTGGTTGCTTTTATGGAGGAAAGTTTTCAGAAGTCCCTACTCTGCTGTTTTTACTGTCACTGTCCTATAGCAGTTTTTTGAAGAATAAATATTGTTAATAATAGTAGCTTACATTTTGAGTATACTGTTAAGTGCTTTGTTTATGTAATCTGTTACCTAATATTAATTATGTGAAATTTATGGCTATTTCAGAAGACCTCTTGCTCCCTTTAAAAATATTTTTAATCGATCTGTTAGGATTTTCTTGCTTTTCCAATACTTGTCCTTAATTCTGGGCAATGGGGGTGTAAATTCTTATAAACAGACACATGAACATATGTTTATTGTTGACCTTGTGAAAAGACCATGTTATTTTAGTCTTCTAAAATTATTTTTAGGGAACACCTGGCACTTATTTGACATCTCATAATCAGACTTCCTACACTCCAGAAGCAGCTAAGCCCTCAGTGGGCTCTATCTCTCTTGGACTGCCGCGGCAGCAGGAATCTGCCAAATCAGGTCAGTGAGTAAATACTCAAAAGCTTCGTGCACTTGTGGCATCCCGGGCGGTAACTCAACACTTGATCTCTTCTTTTTCTCTCACTTTGGTCCATAGCTACTGTGCCCTACATCAAGCAGGAAGAATTTTCTCCCCGAAGCCAAAACTCGCAGCCTGAAGGTCTCTTGGTCAGGGCACAACACGAAGGAGTGGTCAGAGGTAAACTACGCTGTTTGGCAGAAATATTAAACTTTTGTTCCCAATAAATGTATTAAAGTCATTAATACGTTTTAATGTTGGGTTTTTAAATTAGAGCCTTTACATTCTAAATTTTCCCTTCTGTATAAAAATAATTCAGGATTTTGAAATTCCATGTTTTGGCAATCCTTTTTAATAATTGTAATATTTTGAAAGTGCATTTCAGTAAAACACAGATATTCTTCTTATACTGCTGTTTCCTCTTACCCCTCTTCCAAGTAGGGGGTGAGTTTTGTTTGTTTGCGGTGGTAGAAGCTATAACTTACTCATCATTTTGCTTTCATTCAGGTACCACGGGAGCCATTCAAGAAGGAAGTATAACTCGGGGAACGCCGACCAGCAAAATTTCCATGGAAGGCATCCCGTCCCTGCGGGGCTCCATCACTCAGGTTAGTTGTGATCATTCTTGATGCGCTGGACAGTAGCTAATGAGAAAACTAGATGTCAGGTCTCAAGAGCTCCAGCGGTTCCAGCAGTATGGCTCTGTGGTTAAGTTGCTTCTTGTCTGGATTGCAGAATTGGGTCTCAGTTGTAATAAACCCAGATCCGTAAATTGTCTGCAGAAGGACATTAATGTGATCATTTTGACCACCAGCTGTATTATCTGTTCTGTGGGTCATTTGAAAAGGTCAGTGTTTTGCAAATTGGCAGAAGAAACAAGTTGATGCAGCTCTGTCTTCCTGGCAAGGCTTTTTTTTTTTTTAAAGATTTTATTTATTTATTTGACAGAGAGAGCATGACAGGGAACACAAGCAGGGGGAGTGAGAGAGGCAGGCTCCCTGCTAAGCAGGGGACCTGGTGCCGGGCTCCATCCCAGGACCCCAAGATCATGACCTGAGCCAAAGGCAGATGCTTTACGACTGAGTCATCCAGGCGTGCGTGCGCGCGCGCACACACACACACACACACACACACACACCCTCCCCCATCACACACACACACACACACACCCTCCCCATCCCCCCCACACACACCCTCCCCCCATACCCTGCAAAAGCTTTTACCATGTGTGCAGCTCAAATAGAAATGGAAAAAAAAAAAAATCATTATAAATTATTTGCTCGCTTTTGCCTCTTGTGAAAAAGAAGGTCTGCAGTCCCAGCATGTAAGCCCCCTGGCTAGGGTCTCATGCTAAACTCGAAGATATGGGTGGCATTGATAGAAGCACCGAAAGTCAGATCTCTTCTTCCAGTTTCAAGTTCAATAAATTGCCAGTTTTGATTAAGAAAAGTTCCTTCTTGTCCTCCGCTTGACGTTGATTTCAGTTGGAAGTGTAACAGTCCATAGCTTCCTTATTACTGTAGATCTGGTAAAGAAAATTCTCTTTTGGGAAATCATTGTAAACAGAATCCTGTGGTTTTTGCTTGTTGAACCTTGTTCCTTAGGCCAGTGGCTAAAGTTGTGGCTCCTGGGTCAGCACCATTAGGCCCAGACTTCCTGAAGTCTCATCTGTGGGGGGGCAGGCCCAGCAGGCTGTGTTTCCCGCCCTCTAGTGGTTCTGCTGTGGGCCCATCTGAGAACCGTGCCCTGGGGCCTTGCTGGTCAAGTGTAGTCTGTATCCCAGGGATCAGCATTGCTTGGGAGCTTGTTAGGTTAATGCAGAAATTTTAGTTCCCACTTCCGACCTATGAATCAGGGTCTCTGTTTTAACAAGACCTGGTTTACAGAGTGTATGGCCTAGTGACCTAGAGAGTTACATGTGAACTCTGCACATCTCCTTCTACATTTCACCAAAGTATACATCCAGAAACTAGTTTTCAAAACAAGCAAACACTTTAATATTAGAGGCAGAAGGGAAAAAATGCCTTATGTGTATTCCCTTTTCTCATTCGTTTTCACTCCAGTAACCAGGCTGTGGGCAGGAAGACAGAATGAAGTGGATGAAGGGAGGCTAGGCTTTCCTCTCTTCATTTCCAGCCCAGTCCGTCCACACCAAGTGAGCCCTTCTGCAGTGGGTGTTAAGGATTTCCGGATATTTACTGCCGAGCCCACTGAATGGCTGGACAAGTAAAATATTCTATTCTTGTCATTCTTCCTGCACTGAGTGTGTGGTTTCAGATCGTCCTCACGAGAATTTTGGAGACGCCAGATGTGAGTGGGCTGTGTCTGGGCCCACCACTCCCATCCCAACCCAAGCAGCTCACTTGTACAAAGTCCGTACCCAGTAGGTTCCGTGAATGAATTCTGCGGAAGGAAGGGTTTACTGCTTAACGGAGGGGTCAGAGAGAACTGTGCCTGTAGGTGACCCAGAAGAGGACTGATCAGTGGTGGCGAACATTCTGACCATGTGATCTAAACTGAATCCATATCACAGGATGGGGGCATCTTGAGTTTTGTCGTTCGTACTTCCCCCTCCCCCTCCCCCACTGGTGACCAGAGGTCAAACCCAGTAGACAGTTTGGGAACTGCAAGTTCTTTTTTCCTCTTATCACCATGTGAGAGGAGGTTGCGGTATTCTAAATTTAAAACTTAATTTATTGTCTTATTTTCATTAGACATTTTGAAAAAACACATTACACTTAAATGATTTCTTGGCCTTTTAAGACAAGATTTTTTTTTTTTCTTTTCCTTTTCCTTTCTTTTTTTTTTTTTTTTTTTTCCCCGTGAGAGCTAAGAGGCTTGACTTCAAGGTGGGGAAGAAAGTTCGTTTGACTCCTACACCTGTCCGCATTTTAAGTTTTGTGGGGCAGGGCTCAAGGACAAAGTTACAGTATTTCTTTATGTTTATAGAAACTTAATGTCTGGGTTCTCTTGTGTCTTTGTCCTTTCTTCTTTGAAGATGGATGGATCCGACTCTCAGTGTGGTAGGTTAAGTTTTCTGAGCATCTCGTGTCTCTAAACCTGAATGTTTGTGTTTGATTTGATGGCAGGGTACTCCAGCTCTGTCACAGGCTGGCATACCAACTGAGGCATTGGTGAAGGGATCCATTTCTAGAATGCCCATTGAGGAGAGCAGTCCTGAGAAAGGCAGAGAGGAGGCCGCATCAAAAGGTCATGTTATTTATGAAGGCAAAAGTGGACACATCTTATCCTACGACAGTAAGTTTGATGTCTGTACTCGGAACCCAGTACTGTATTAGGGATTGGAAACATGGGCTTTGGTTCCCCACATACTTGTTTGGGGGAGTTCATTCTCCCTTCTTGTGGAAGTTTTTGTGAAAATTTAACTGAGATGGTCAGTTAAAATGATAAACAGTGCAGAGCCCGTAGTATATGGTTCTGTGAGTGATAGCTAATATCAACCGTGACCAGTGGATTTAGCCTAAGAAAAGAATCTTTAACTTCAATAGAATCACTTTTCTTTTTTTTTCTTTATTTTTAAGATTTTATTTATTATTTGTGAGAGAGAGGGTGCGCAAGAGAGCAAGCACGAGTCTGGGAGAGGCAGAGGCAGGCAGAGAAGCAGGCTCCCCTCTGAGCCCGATGCAGAGCTCAATCCCAGGACCCTGGGATCATGACTTGAGCCAAAGGCAGATGCTTAACCACTGACCCACCCAGGCCTCCCCAAGAATTAGGAAGTAGATAATAATCTAATAATCCTGGAAAGAGTATTGAATTTAAATTCTTTTTTTTTTTTTAAAGATTCTATTTATTTATTTGGCAGAGACACAGCAAGAGAGGGAACACAAGCAGGGGGAGGGCGAGAGGGGGACTGGGAGAGGGAGAAGCAGGCTTCCTGCGAGCAGGGAGCCCGATGTAGGGCTCGATCCCAGGACCCTGAGATCATGCCCTGAGCCAAAGGCAGACGCTTAACAACTGAGCCACCCAGGCATGCCGAATTTAAATTCTTAATTTAAATGATTTTAATGTCTGTGTGTGAGCATTTTCTTTAGATATATTCTTAGGTTATATTTTCTCACTGATGTTACAAGAATGACTCAGTTATGGTTTAAAAAAAAAGAAAAAAAGGCAAGTGAGGGACTGGTTATGAGTTCCTGTTTGCAACTGTTTTTGTGATCTGCGGAGTCATTAGTCATGGTTTATCTTTCTCTTTGAATACAAAGATGTAAGGTATGTGAGCACAGAGTGCCTGATGCAAAACACATGGTAACTTTCTTATTTCCTTCCTCCTTTCTTGTTTTAACATATCTGGCATATGCTGATTTACATTTTGCTTCTGGAGGAAGAAAGTAACGTACATTGCCAAAGCCAGAAATGTAGATGTCATCCTCGACACTTTGTTCTCTTTCCACATCCAGTCAGTCACTAAGCTGTTCCTGTTCTCTTTTCTGAGTTCTCTGCCATCCATCCATTTCTCTATACTCCCCACTGCCCCCGTCATCCTTCATCTGGATAACTGGGCAGCTCCCCCTGGTCTCCCCACCTTTGGTCATAACCCGTATTCAGAACTGTATCTAGTCACTTCCTGCTTGACTCTTCATTGCGTTAAGATCAGTGTAAGCCCCTTACCTTGGCTCGATCCCCCTCCGTGATCTGCTACCTGCTCCTCTCCCCAAGTGTTCCCTTCCCACTTTTCCCTCGGCCCCCGGCACTGCCTTCCCGTGCAGTCTGCCTCCAGCGCCACTCTACTCGCTGACCAGGCACGGAGCCCAAGTCCTTTCAGTGTCCCACACTTTGTCTCACCTTGGCATCTGTGTACCTGTACTCCCTCTTCCTCCCTTACCTCTGACTTAAGCATCTCGGTTCTCCATTTACACATTACTTCTTGTAGCAGCCTTATCGGGGCCTTTTAATTGTTAGGTTCCCCTTCTAGCATTCTCATAGCACATCGTACCTCTCTTTTCATAGTGCTGACTATGCTGTACATCAGTTTCCTAGTACTTTATTGGTATCCATCGCGACTGGTAAGTTTCATGAAGGAAGGGACTTAATTTGTTAACCTTATCTGCAAGCCTAGCTTACTTATGCCTGGCACTCAGTTACATTTTAATTAATGAAAAAAACTCCATAAATATCATCTATACAGTACTATGTTGTAGGTTGGCTGGCTTTTATATTGCTTTTTATAAGATAAGACTATGAAACTAAGATAACTGATTTATTGTAGAGTAGGCTTTGGGTTTTGTCTGAGTAATTCTTATTTCTATGTTCTGCAGATATTAAGAATGCCCGAGAAGGCACAAGGAGTCCAAGAACAGCTCACGAAATCAGTTTAAAAAGAAGCTATGAATCAGTGGAAGGAAATATAAAGCAAGGGTTGTCATTGAGGGAGTCTCCTGTGTCAGCCCCGTTGGAGGGTAAAGTGTTTCCAGTGCTTTATTTAGATACATTTAATTTTGTACAGCAAATTTGCATGGTTGGGTTAGGTTGTATTCAATCTCTGTCAAGAAATTTATATTCATATTACTGTTATAAATTTGTATTCATATTACTATATAAATGAAACCTGTATCAATATATCATTATATTAATAATATGTAATATGATGAAATATGTTATTAACACTGTAGTAATATGAGCTTATTAATATGTTTAAATTTATATTCGTATCTACGTATAAAGCAAGTACGTGACAGTGGCAGGAAGTAAAAATTAAACATTATTGGTCATATCATAGGTAACTAGTAGAATGCTCATGTAATGTAGACTATTCTGCTAGGGTTAAATGAGTTGAAAAATGTAAAAGTCATTCTGAGAACTTTGCTTTTGTTGTGAGGCAGCTAAAACAGTGTAACAGAACAAAGACCTGTATTTGAACTCTGGCCGCACTGTTTGCTGGTGAAGTTCTCTGGGCGAGTGAAAATGCAGGGACCATAGTTATGATGTGAAGACTCGAGACAGGTGTCCCAACGTGTGCTGACCACGCGATAAGCAATCACTACATCATATCCATAGTTTTATTTTGTTAATGACTCACTTTCTTTAAGTCTTAACCTGCTTCAACTGTTTAATGTCAATCTAAGTGAAATACTAAACACAAGGTAAGGGTTCTTCAATCTCAGAAGTCCTATGTAATTTTCTAAGAGCTGGATTTTCTCCAGTAAAAAAAAAAAAAAAAAAAAAATCCCACTTCCCTTTACCTTTACCTTAGGGTAATTGCGTATGACTTGCATATTTTCATTTACATATTTTACCTGTTTTTGAGGTACCCATCCTTTGTGTTTTCCCTTTCTCAGAGGTCAGTTTCAGAGCCAGACAGTGATTCTCAACCCCTCTGTGTGTCCTCTTACCTTGAGAAAGAAGCATTGGATTTTAGATGTAGTTTTGAAAGTGTCTTTCCTTATTGATTTATAATAGATGTCTTCTGTGGCTATTTTCTCTTCAGGAAAATGTTTAAAAAGGAACAATTATGTCATATTGGGTACTTGCAACTTTTATTTTTTCCATGATATCCTTCTGAATAGTTCACAAGTTTAAGATGATATTTCTTTCTCCATAGAGCTTTTATCAAAAAGTACGTACTCTAAGGTCAGTATAAAGTACATGGGAATTGACATTGACATTGTGTTTAATATTTGAATTGCTTTCTTGTCTTGAAAGGACTGATATGCCGAGCATTACCCAGGGGTAGCCCTCATTCCGACCTCAAAGAAAGGACTGTGCTGTCTGGTTCCATAATGCAGGGTAAACTTTTTGCTTGTTTTGGCTTTTTTTCATGACTGCCTCATTGTACAGTAGTTTGACATTAATTTGCAGTGTATGAAACCTGCTTTTCAAGTATTTTCCCTTTTGAAATATTAGATACTTAAATCTTGATTTTAACTCTTCTGTTTCTGAGCTGTATAATTTGAAGATGATGGTTGCCTAATCTTTGAATATAGAGACTATCTTCATTATGTAAGAACCATTCTCTGATTGTGGTGAACAGTGTATCAAATCTTGAACCACCCGAAAAAAATGATGACTTATGAATATTTATTTAAGGATGTGTTGTAAGCAGAAAATAATTAGAAACTACAAGATGACATGGTATTAATTTTTTTAAATAGAAGAAAAATATGTATTAGCATTTAATGTTTTAACAAATTTTTTTAAAAGATTTTATTTATTTATTTGACACAGAGAAAGAGATCACAAGTAGGCACAGAGAGTGGGGGAGGCAGGCTTCCTGCTGAGCAGAGAGCCCAATGCAGGGCTCGATCCCAGAACCTTGAGATCATAACCTGAGTGGAAGGCAGAGGCTTAACCCACTGAGCCACCCAGGCGCACTTCTTTTAACAATTTCCCAGTGTATAGCTCAATCACATTGTTATGCACCATTGGCATTATTTTAATAAGCATGTTTCTTGAATTCTTTCTTGAAGGCACACCAAGAGCGACAACGGACAGCTTTGAAGACGGTCTTAAATATCCCAAACAGATTAAAAGGGAGAGTCCTCCCATACGAGCATTCGAAGGCGCCATTACCAAAGGAAAACCATATGACGGCATTACCACAATCAAAGAAATGGGGCGTTCCATTCATGAGATTCCACGGCAAGATATTTTAACTCAGGAAAGCCGAAAAACTCCAGAAGTGGTCCAGAGCACAAGGCCAATAATCGAGGGTTCCATCTCCCAGGTAACTGTGTCAGTTTGTTTGATGCTTTTCATCAGCCGTTCCCCCTCAGACTGTGATATTCATGGACCATTTTAGAAAAAGCATGACTTAATAATTATAAGTAGTTCTTATGATGTCAGAGCTTTTGGAAGTGAATGCAGAGGTTGTATGTATGGTTCATGACTCGTTTTCTTGCATCCGTATTGTGGAATGTGTATTGTGAGAAAGTGCGCAGCTCTGGATTTGTGAGCGTGTGGCTGAGACATCCAGGCAGAGAGTAGAGATTACTGAAGCAAATTATCACTGCCGTGGGCCAACCTGACTGGAGATGGCAGGCTCTGCAGATGCCTCGAGCTCCTGATCATGTTTGTTTCTTTTCTTCTAGGGTACACCGATAAAGTTTGACAGCAACTCAGGGCAATCTGCCATCAAACACAATGTCAAATCCTTAATCACCGGGCCCAACAAACTCCCCCGGGGAATGCCTCCCCTGGAAATCGTGCCGGAGAACATAAAGGTGGTAGAGCGGGGAAAATACGAGGACGTGAAAGCAGGCGAGCCAGTGCGTTCCCGACACACGTCGGTGGTGAGCTCTGGCCCCTCCGTCCTCCGGTCAGCACTTCATGAGGCTCCCAAGGCACAGCTGAGCCCAGGACTTTACGAGGACAGCAGCGCCCGGCGGACCCCCGTGAGTTACCAGAACACCATGTCCAGAGGCTCGCCTATGATGAGCAGAACGTCTGATGGTACGGTAACTCTTCTGTCCTCCTTTGCTTGTTCTCCTTGCACTTTCCCAGCTTTGGCAAAAAATCAGTCAGATTGTTTGCTTTGGTTGGCCATGAGGCCTGGAGGGCCTGCTGCCGCACGGAAAGCAGGGATGACTGTAGGTAAAATACCCGCTGTTTTAACAAGTGCCAATGGTGCTGGCATCCAGAAATGCTCTAGAGTAAGTGCATGCTGAGAGTGCCCTTCCAGCTAACCCTACAGGCTGTTCTGGAAGCCGGCGTTTACCGTTGTATGGCCTCAGTCTGCTGTGGCGGTTGGAAGCGCAGGCCGTGGAGCAAGACTTCCTGACTCACATTAAGGTTCTTCTGCTGCAGGACCTTGGACAAATTACTTCACTGTCCTAGGCCTTAGTTTGCTTATCTGTAAAATGGGAACAGTATTAAGGCTTACCTCACTGGACCATTGGGACGGTCACATGAGGTCAGGTGTTTGAAGGACTCAGAGGGTGTGGGTGGCGCCTGGCACCGTACACGTGAGCTGTCATTGCTGCCGTTGCTATTGTCAGTGTCACGCCCTGCGGCCCCAGCCTTCCGCTGCTGCAGGTCTGGGAGTCAGGGGAGAGGCGTTGAGTTTTACCAGGTCGTACCCAAAGCTGCCCGTGGCCCTTGACAGCGTCCCCACTCCTCTTGTCCAGCGTTACAGGAGTCCGTACTGATTACAGGCTCACGGCAGGGTCCTGGCTGGATGCCGTGACAGCAGGCAGGGGTACGAGGAAAGCGAAGTGCCGGCCAGGAGGTGGGATGGTGAACGCAGAGGCCTGGACTTGGGTTCTGAAGGAGACTTGCCCTGCTGAGAGAGAAGGCCCCCCGTGTTTGAGCACCCTGGGGCTTGGAAGGGGGTGTCGTAGACCCGCATGATTGCTTGGTTTTGTCCAGCAGATGTGTGTAATCGTGGCCAAGCTGATGTCACCCGAATATCAGTAATGAGGTGCTGGTGGTGACTGCACAGCTCTGAGTTCATTAATGCCCCTGAGCTGTACCCTTTAAAATGGTAACGCTTCTGTTCTGTGTGCTGTACTGCAGTTGTTATGGCCGTGGAGGAGGATGGCCAGTACGTGTGGAGATATGCTGTTCTCTGGGGGGTGATCTGATAACTTCTGAACCACATTGTTTAAAAAGAGGCTGAGGTAGGGAGGTGGTTGATACTGGCGAGCTCACAAGAAAGGCTTTACAGAAGTCCTGGGCAAGGAAACCCAGCATCACATGGTGACTGGCAAGCGTCAGGGAGGGGGCAGCACAGACAAAGAGAGGGAACTGTGACTTGGTATGTGGGGGTCAGGAAGAATTTGGAATGTTCAGGTCCTACAGAAAACAAAATCTTTTATAACGGGATTTAAAGAGGAGTTCTGAACTTCATTTTTAATCTTAGCGTTAAGTGATAAGATGTTGGAACTGTGATCGCAAGGTGGTAATCTTTAAGTCTCAGAAGTTTCTGCTAGTTCTTCCCAGTCACGTGTTTTACAAGATTGAACGTTAAACATTTGGTGTATAAATACAGTCTGTACTTGGTTGGGAGAGAAGTGGATGAATACAGTGGACCCTTGACCAACACTTGTTAGAACTTAAGTGGAACTTAAACCCACTTAAGGTGGGTTTTTGTTGACGCTGTATTTTATGAATATAGTACAGTGCTATAGATGTATTTTTCTCTTACAATTTTTCTTTTTCTTTCCTTTTTTTTAAAAAGATTTATTTATTTTTAGAGCACACATGAGCAGGGGAAGGGACAGAGCAGGGGAGAGAGAGAGAGAGAAGCAGATTCCCCACTGAGCATGGAGCCCAGTGCTGGGTTCGATCTCACAACTCGGAGATCATGACCTGATCTAAAATCAAAAGTTGGATGCTCAACCTGCTGAGCCACCCAGGCACCCCTCTCTTACAATTTTTGTAACATCTTCTTTCCTTTAGCTTACTTTATTACAAGCATAGAGGATATAATATATATAACATACAAAACAGGTGCTAATTGACTGTTTCTGTTCTCGGGAAGTCTTCTGGGTCAATAGTAGGCTGTTTTGGGCGAGTCCGATTACGCGTGGGGTTTTTGACCGTGTGGAGGGGTAAACGCCTCTAACCCCTGTGCTGTTCAAGGGTCAGCTGTAAAATCTTTCTTCCCATGTTTCTTAAGTTGTGGTTTTGGCTTTTTTTTTTCCCCAGTTACGATTTCCTCTAGCAAGTCTACCAATCATGAAAGAAAATCGACCCTGACCCCCACCCAGAGGGAAAGTATACCAGCGAAGTCTCCGGTACCTGGTGTAGACCCCGTCGTCAGCCACAGTCCGTTTGATCCCCACCACAGGGGCAGCGCCACAGGCGAGGTTTATCGGAGCCATCTGCCCACACACTTGGATCCCGCCATGCCGTTTCACAGGGCTCTGGATCCTGGTAAGCACAGGGTGGGGTTATGATTATGGCAAAGAAGGAATGTTCCTGTGTGACCTTTCAGACTGTTTATTAAAGTGTAACATGCAGACTGTTACATATATCATTAGTGTGCAGCCCACTGAACTCACACACACTACACACCCTCATGCTACCAGTTCAAAATTAAGAAACAGAATATTACTAGCACCCATTAGAGAACTGAGGAAAAAAATAAGTATGGCATTCGCTTAAGCTGATTGCAAAAGTGGGTCAGTGTGGAGAATTATTTTTAAATAATACAGACATACTTCAAAGATTAAATTTACCATGTAGATATTAATTTCCCAGTGTTCTGATGTACGGTCAGGGTCTACTGATGAAATCTCTCCTTGTCTTTGTTACATAAGTGATACATTTCCTTTCAGGTTTCCTTTTTTTAAGTGAAGCTAGAATTTTTTTTTTATGATTTTATTTATTTATTTGACAGAGACAGCGAGAGAGGAAACACAAGCAGGGGGATAGGAGAGGGAGAAGCAGGCTCCCCACCAAGCAGGGAGCCAGATGTGGGACTCGATCCCAGGACCCTGGGTTCATGACCTAGCAGAAAGCAGACCCTTAATGACTGAGCCACCAAGGCGCCCTGTGAAGCTAGACTTTAAAGCCACTTCAAAAGTAGTTTAAATACAGAATCCTTGAAGATTTTTTTTCCTGTCTTTTCAAAACCATCTCATCCATACCTGATTGAGCTACATATATTGTCTTTCCAAAGCAGTCGATTTAGTTTCCAGAGAAACCATTCTTTTCGTTCTTTTCTCAACAACCTCCAGATTACTTCATTAAGTTACGTAATCACGGTAGCAGGTAGAGCTGGAAGGAACTTCTGGCTAGACACACCCCTCTGACTGTAGATAGATGTGCTTGTTGGAGGTGCAGGAGTCTGTAGGTTTTCTCAAGAGCAGTCTGCTGGGCGCGGGGTGGCGGGCTCTACAAAGAGAAAGGAGCCCCTTCTGCACGTCGCTGGCTGACTTGACGCAGTCGTGTGCCAGCTGCCCCGTTTTCCCGTCTTCGTCCCTGTTCCTCTCACCCACTGAGCCCTCCTCAGATGACGTGTTTTCTGCTCGTACCTCTTCCCCATCCTAACCTGCTTGTTTGTTACATCCTCCCAACTTGAAATTGGGACACAGAACACCCATGTTTTACCTTGGTCCTCAGGGAGGAGGTTTTCATCAGCAGTATGCCGAGATTTCGAAGAGTTGTTCAGTTTATAGAAGCAAGGACCTGTGGAAAACCTTTCATCTGTTGGAGGTTATATCAATGGCATCAAATTGTCTGTTGCTTGAGCACATTAGGTGTCAGAGGGGTCTGCACATAGTTCTTCAGGGACTTTCTCCCAAAACTGAGGCAGAAGTTCCCACAGAGTCCACTGACAGACTTACCCTGCCGGGAGTTCTGGGTGAAGAAAGGAGAAGCAAACATTCTAGAAAACTTGTTTTTCTAGGGGAATGAATATGTATATATTCACTCGAGTTTGAATGTGTGATTTTAATGTCGTGCTTATGCTATTCCTTCATTTTATAGCAGTTTTATTGTTATTTTTGAGCTTGAGGTGAATTTTAATGTTTTGAGCAGAGAGACTTCTTTTTAACAGACATACCTACTACCCCTTCTTAGCAGCTCATGTCATGCTGTAACCCAGCTTGTCAAATTATGGCCAGGGGCCAAACACTGCAGCTGCCTATTTGCATAAATAAAGTTTTATTAGAACACAGGCACACGTTTGTGGGTGTTTTGTCTGTGGCAGCTTTCATGCTACAGTGGCAGAGTTGAGTAGGCGAAGCGACCATATCGTCCACAAAGTGTAAGATATTTACTATCTGGCCTTTTACAGAATAAGTTTGCTAATCTTTGCATTAATTAAATGCTTATAGATTAATCATTTTCAGCACCCAGGAAAGCCATTATTTGTCACAAAGTATGTTCACATGTATTTCCATTTGGTTGTGTTGAATGATCAGTACTGCACAAATAATGTGATTTTCTTTTTTTTTTTTTTTTTAATTTTTTTGTTTTTCTTTTAAAGATTTTATTTATTTATTTGACAGACAGAGATCACAAGTAGGCAGAGAGGCAGGCAGAGAGAGGAAGGGAAGCAGGTTACCTGCTGAGCAGAGAGCCCGATGTGGGGCTCAATCCCAGGACCCTGGGATCATGACCTGAGCCGAAGGCAGAAGCTTAACCCACTGAGCCACCCAGGCGCCCCAATAATGTGATTTTCAAATGCAGCTCTTAGAGATGTAGGTGAAATGATAATTAAGTTATGTGGCAAAGACCGAAAGTGCAGCTGCTTGAGAAGTTCCTTAGCTCCTCTCCTACCGGTGAAAACGTTGACATTCGTCCCGTATCTGGTTTCTCTCTCCTTTGCTGTTATGTCTGATGTTAGAGCACGTGTACTCATACCTGATGTGTCAGGGTCTAACATGAGTTGCCCTCACTCTCTGTAACCCCCACCCATGCTAAAAGCTGTACCTGTATATTAGCCTGGCAGCAGGGGCTCCAGCTCTTTCTGCGGGCGATACTTAGCGAATGACTTTGCCCTGGACCGAACTAAATGCGTTTCTCTCGTTCTCTCCACCAGCAGCTGCTGCTTACCTGTTTCAGAGACAGCTCTCCCCAACCCCAGCTTACCCCAGTCAGTACCAGCTTTATGCAATGGAGAACACCAGACAGACAATCCTCAACGACTACATTACCTCACAGCAGATGCAAGTGAACCTGCGCCCGGATGTGGCCAGAGGCCTCTCCCCACGGGAGCAGCAGCTGGGCCTCCCGTATCCAGCAACAAGGGGTGCGTTTTTTGTGCTTGGGCTTCTTAGATGGTGTTAGGTCTGCTGAGTATCAGTGAGTACTTGCTGAGTGAATGATGGAAGGAAAGGAAAGGCAGCCCTGTCCTTGCCTCTGTAGCTGTTAACCCCCGGAGGCAAAGCAGTACGTCAAGGCGTGTATGTCAGTGGTGAGCACTGACATAACCAAACTGTCTGCAGTTTGCTGTCTCTCTCAGTAACCTGTCTTGCTTTTTGTTGACTCGTAGGGTGCATAGAGTTTCATAGCCTTCTGTAGATTTAAAGAAGGTCTTACAAAGTCATGATCATCTTAACCATTTTTTTTTATACCGTACACAGAGTATCACTGGGTTGTAGAGAGAAACGATTTTAAAAAGCCATGTATAGTTCTGTGTCTTGAGAGAGACTGACATTTAACATCTTTTATTGTGTTTGTCTCCTGAGCAGGAATCATCGACCTGACCAACATGCCTCCAGCGATTTTAGTGCCTCATCCAGGGGGAACAAGCACTCCTCCCATGGACAGAATCACTTATATTCCTGGAACGCAGATTACCTTCCCGCCCAGGCCATACAACTCCGCGTCTATGTCTCCAGGTAACAGACTGGTCATGGCCCTCTCTGGTACGACCAGCGTCTCTAAGGGCTGACAGCATTGTCTTGAAATTTTGGGCACTTTCCCCCATTGGGTCTGCTGAGGTTTCTTGTTGTTGTTTTTTGTTTTTAAGATTTATTTATTTTAGAGCGAGCGAGAGAGAGTGCACAGGGGGAGGAGCAGAGGGAGAGAGAGAACCTCCAGCACACTTGGCTTGAGGTTGGAGCCTGACATGGGGTTCGAGCCCACTGCCCTGAGATCACGACCTGAGCAGAAATCAGGAGCGGCCAACTGAGCTACCCAGGCGCCCCTGCTCTGCTGTTTTCCACTTAATGTTTCGTGTAGTTCTCACATGCCATCCCTCACCGGATACACCAGAAATATCCCAAAAGCTTGTGTTAGGTGTCAGTCGACAATTCGAGACTCTTTAACAAATGGTCTCCGTCTCAGGTTTGAAGCATTTTGAAACGTCTCCAGACACTAAAAATCTAACAGCTGTTTGTACCTGACAGGTCAGTGTTCTTGTCTTTAAGTTGAAGATTTCTGTGTTTTACAGGACACTCGACGCACCTCGCAGCGGCGGCGAGTGCTGAGCGGGAGCGGGAGCGGGAACGGGAGAAGGAGCGGGAGCGGGAGCGGATCGCCGCGGCCGCGTCCTCGGACCTCTACCTTCGGTCAGGTGAGCAGCGTGCCGTTGCTTGTGCTACAGACACCCCTTGGTCATCAGTGGGACCGGGCGTCCGGCCTCCTGTTGCAGAGCAGGGCGGCAAGCTGATCCTAGAGGCAGGAATCGAGAGACAGAAAGTAATCTCACACCTTAAGTGACGTACAAGTGAAAGTGCAGCACATGAATTTTGAACAGGAAACTGAGGTTTTCCTAAGGAAGGCGGCGTTTTGATTTGGCCCTGGCCGTTGGCTACAGTTGGGCCTGAAGATACCAGGCGCAGAGCTCAGTAGAGCTGAAAGCAGGCCGAGCAGGGGCTCCCAGCCACAGACACACGATGTGTTGTGGTGCTAGAGTCTGAGGAAGATGCCGTACAGAGAGAAGGTCGGGTGACATTGGGAATTACCTGTGCTGCCACTTGGCAAGGAGGCTGGTGCCGTGCCGAGGGACATTTACAAAAGAGGGGCTGGAGGTGGGTTGGAGCCCTAGAGAGGCGTGTACTGGCACCAGGAGGAAAGGGAGGCTGTGTCTGCAGTTGCTGGTGGAGATGTGTGCTGCCGGGCAGGGTGGGAGGGAAGTGATGGCGATGCGGTAGCTCAAGGTTGTGGGGGGTGCAGGATGGGCTGAGATGCAAGCCAGGTCTGCACATTAGGGAAGGAGTTTCCCTGTGAGACCTACTTGGATGTGTCTCTGGAACATTTATTCAGACATGTGGTAGATTTGTCTTTTGCATTCTGTTCCTTCAGTGAAAGGAGAGCACTTCTTGTGTCCGTGTTGCCGGACAGACAGATTTGGCCCTCAGGAGGAAAGACAGGCTGGACACGGTGACCTAGGAGTCCCCTGCAAGGGTCGCGACTCTGGCTTGGCTGAGATTTCCAGACGGTGCCGTGTGGGGAGAGGGTGGGTCAGTCTGTGGGCGGTATTGCAGGGGCACCAGAGGGGCAGGCACAGGACCAGAGACTCGGTCAGAGAGGTGCGTGTGGAACTGAAGGGCACGGGGCGGGCAGGCTGTCACGCTCATGCTCACAGGGGGCAAACCTTGACATCAGAGTGGTGGCAGTACAGAGCTGGGGCTCAGAGCTGGTCTTCGTATTTGACCCAGAAACATCATTCCCAAGGATTTATGTTAAATAAATCAGTGGTTGCAAAGCCTGGAGACATTGAGCTGTAACGTAGTGTCTGTGTATAGTAAGACATACTGCTGAGTGACCACAGGAAAGGCTTCAGTGAATTGTGAGGGGGCATCCTAATGCTGCTTATATGTCAAGCGCGTAAAAACACAGACACTGATGTAATTAAAGAAAGCCCAGGTAGGAACTGTATTTTAAAAATGCTCGTGATCCCATTAATGAATAACATGCAGATTCCAGATGATACGATACCATTTTCTCCATCAGACATTTTAAAAAGTTGACATTCTGTTGCTGAGTCTGAAGAAACACAGCTCTCCGCATCATCAGCGGCAGTGTAAGTAGGGACAGTCATTGCGGAGGTACGAAATGTAGATAGCAGCTGCTCTTCTAGAAACACAGAAATGCTTCTATCAGCGGTTATGTGCTTGGAAGGGAGAAAATGGCTGAGAAGCTTGCACCAGGTGGTCCGGGCTGGGGGAGTAGGGGCGAGTGCGCAAGTGGCCAGCTCTTCTGAGGACACAGGACAGAGAGGGCGGAGAAGGAGTGTGAGATCTTCCCAGTGAGCAGTGCTGAACGAGTCCGAGCTGTGGCTTTGCTGTGGGGCAGCTGAGGCCAGTGGACAAAACTGTGTCAGCTGTTGGCGAGTGTAGGTCGTGGAGCTGAGCCTCTGGGGGGCACTTGCGGAGAGAGACCCTTCACGGAGCAGGGCAGAGGTGGAGCGGAGCAGGGATGCAATTGCTCAGACCCCGGGCTGGCGACAGTGTGCTGCTGGCATCACAATACTCAGACCGCTGCACCGATCGGGGTTCTGGAAATAATCAGCATACCCGGGTCTAAGGAAGAAGCTGAGAGATGAGCTTGTCTCATTGGCGTGAGGGCAGCTGACCCTTGCACAGCTCAGGGGTTCGGGTGCTGACCTGCCCCCACGCCCCCACTGGAACATCCGACCAGAGTAACTGTTGACAGCTCCCTGTTGACTGGAAGGAAGCCTTACCGGGAACAGGAAGTGCTGACCCGGGTTTCGTACGTTCTGTGTATCGTGTGCTGTGTTCTTCCGGTAAATGACACGAGAGAGGAGAAAAGTGTCAGGGAAATCCGTGTACGGTACTGTGCTCTGGTTTTCAAAACCAAGGTCCACGTGCGGGCGGAGCCTGTACTCAGCCCCTGCTGTGGGAGGATCCGCTCTGTGTGGCTGCTGGCGTTACTTTGTTTCAGGAATCAAGGTGGACCCTTGTGGCATAAATGGAAGTGACAGTAAATGATAGTTGATGTTTTTGTTTTGAGTTAAGGGTATGGTTTTATTACATCTTCATTAAGAAACTCTCAGGGAACATATTTATCAGAAGGCCAAAAAGCAGGGTATCAGGCTTCTTTTCCTGTTTAGGAAAATGAGGAAATGAACAGCCCCTGGACATCGCTGTCTCTAGCTTCTTCCTTATGGCTTGTCTTTTCTTCTTTCTCTTCTGCTTTTTTTTTCTTTTTTGGGCCTTCACAGGCTCAGAACAGCCAGGCCGACCCGGCAGTCATGGATATGTCCGCTCCCCGTCCCCTTCGGTGAGAGCCCAGGAGACCATGTTGCAGCAAAGACCCAGCGTGTTCCAGGGAACCAATGGAACCAGCGTCATCACACCCTTGGATCCAAGTGCTCAGCTCCGAATCATGTAAGTGCCCCGTGTGCATTTCGGCTGAGAAGAGCGGTCTCCGGCATCTGCCGCACACCCGTAAGTGCGTGACCTCCACGGTTTGGTCACCCACTACCCGCCCGACGCATTTTGTCGTTACAGCTGGTCCTTCCGCCGCCCCAGCACGCCCCCCGTAGAGCTGCCTTTCACGGACTTGTATGTGGTTTGCTTCTGTTCGCAGGCCGCTGCCCGCCGGGGGCCCGTCAATAAGCCAAGGCCTGCCGGCCTCCCGCTACAGCACCGCTGCGGATGCCCTGGCTGCCCTTGTGGACGCCGCAGCCTCTGCCCCCCAGATGGAGGTTTCCAAAACTAAAGAGAGTAAGCATGAAGCTTCCAGGTTAGAAGAAAATTTGAGGAGCAGGTCAGCAGCAGTTAGTGAGCAGCAGCAGCTAGAGCAGAAAAGCCTGGAGGCGGAGAAGAGACCCGTTCAGTGTCTGTACACTCCTGCAGCCTTTCCAAGTGGCAAGCCCCAGCCCCATTCCTCAGTAGTTTACTCTGAGGCTGGGAACGAGAAAGGGCCGCCTCCAAAGTCCAGATATGAGGAAGAGCTAAGGACCCGAGGGAAGACTACCATTACTGCAGCTAACTTCATAGACGTGATCATCACCCGGCAGATTGCCTCGGACAAGGATGCGAGGGAACGTGGCTCTCAAAGTTCAGACTCTTCTAGTAGCTGTATGTATCTCCATCGGAGTTTTGCAATGTGCTGTCTGAGTAAAGAATTACTTTATTTCGTAGGTAAAGCAGAACAATATGACAAAGAAAATCCTGATCTGCGGGTAAATGTAATGGAAAGGTTTTATGGATTAGTAGTGCAAAAATGTCTCTTCTGCTCTTTGAAATCACGACTGTTTAAACTTCAGTTTCTTAAGTATGACTGTTAAAGTATTTCCCGTGAACACTCTGTGTCCTTTATGGAGGTAAAATTGCAAAGTAGACAGGGCAGAGCTCGTGGTCAATTTTGGGCATCTGGAAGGTCAGAGAGGCTACCAAAGCCTCGTAAGCATTTTCTAAGACACAGATTTTTAAAAAGCCAGATCACTGTATTCCTGGTCACTGGTATTTATGGTACTCCTTTTCTGCAAGCTGGTTCTTTAAAATTTTTTTTCTGTACATGTATTGGTCCTTTTTATTCCTTCTTTATGCATATGTCCTATTCTGTGCTCATTTTCTAAAACTATTTTCATGCAATTCTTTTTTTTTTTTTTAACTTTTTAAATTTTATTTTAATTCCAGTATAGTTAACATAGAGTGTCGTGTTAGCTTCATGTGTAACGTAGTCATTAGGCACTTCGGTACATGACTTGGTACGCATTGTCATAAGTGTACCCTTCACCCCGTCCCCGATTTCCCCCAGCTCCCCTCTGGTGACCACCAGTTTGCCCTCTACCATTGCAAGTTGGTTAGTCATTTTGACGTCTGCCCTGTGAGTCCGTAAGAGTTCACAAATCTACCATAAAATGCTGGAAGAGTTCCTTCAGAATTAACAACTGCCTAAATTCTGTGTGGAATTCCTGAAGGAAGAATCGGGTATTTAAGCAAGTATCCGCTAATCCTTGAAGTGATTTAACCGTATGTGGGCATCTCTCTGTTGTGTTTATTAATGAAATTGAGGAGAGTTGGAGATTTCTCACGCATTAGCATGCAACGTGTAATTCTTTTTACCCCCGGGCCTACTTGTAACTTATTTGGGTAAATATCTTCCCCATGGCTGAGTTTTTTGGAAAGAAGGGTGCAGATGGGTAGTCTGCTGTATAGACAGTAAACTTCTGTTCGTCTGGGAGCATGAACATCTGCAGAACAGATACTACAGGTGCAGACTGTGCTAGCTGGGGAGGATGTCATTGCAGGAGCAGGCCCAGAGGGAGGACACCAGCACACCTGGTGACCCACCCAGGCTGTGGCTTACTGGATGCTGGGGCACACGGCTCTAGTCTAACTAGCAGCCACTTTCAGCTGACATCACAAACCGGACCAACTGTAGGAGTCTGAAGGTCTGAAAATGGGTTTGTCGTCTGTTCTGAGTGGGGCTGTCATTTTTACCACTAAGTGACATGCACGAAGTCCACAGCTGTTCACTGTTACTCAGTGTGGTTTCCAGTTTTTCCCTTTAGGGCCTCCCTCCCCCTGAAGGTGAACACAGGTTAGCCTCAGACTTCCTAGTGACTGTATGTTGGTTGTGCTGAGGTTTAGCGTGCTGGGCACATAAACGGTCATGAATGCCAGTGGAATACCGAAGTCGGAAGTGGTCTAAATTACTTTGAAAATAGTTATTTTAGTTCCCAAGAGATCATTTCTGTCCCAGTCACCGGGTTCCTGTCCTCCTGAGTATACTAGACCCCAGCGAATTACAGCTTGCGTGGCCTGGTGAAGGGGTGGGAAGACAGGGCTGTTAGTTGGGTCCTGGAGGATCTGGGTGGGAGCCTGGTCACAGTTCATTCCAGGCTTCTAGACCTGCATGCAGGATCCACTGATCGATGACGCTTGCCGATCCGGCCAGTCGTACAGGGACCCTTTGGGCTGCTGGCAGTCTTCCCAGACTCCACAGCCTGTAGAAGCTGAGTACACTCTAAAGTCAGGAGGTTTCACGTCCCTGCCCTTCACTGCATTGGCCTGCAGTCGGGTTTCCTGGGAACTTCCGCTTAGACGGGCCTTCCCTGACGTGGACATCCTTTCTGCTTGGGGGGGGGGGGTTGAGTTTACTTCTTTTCGGACATCCCCTGCCATTTCTGTGTTTTTCCACAGTGTAACAGTGCTGAGAAACCATTTGGAGTAATACTTTTTGTCTGCAGTAATCCGATGATTTCTGAAAATTATTATATAATGTTACTTCATCTGTAGCTTTAAAGTCATCATCGTAATGAAGCAGTTGGGTACCCAACAGTTTTTCTGACAGCTGAGTGTCCCTCAGAATTTTAGTCACTGGAAATGGTGAGCTGTGGACATCCACTCTCTGATTCGTTCAGCCTCCTCTGAGGAGTGTCCTTCTCGGGCAGCGCTCTTCAGCTTCCGGGAGAATGCTGCAGGCCGTTCCCTAGCCTGCCTCACCTCAAGGTCCTAGAGGCCACACAGTTCCACAAAACCCTGCTCCATATAGAGACTCGGAGCCTGAGTAAGACTCACAGACCGCTGATACCAGTGCCTTGAGCGGTGCTTGGTTTTTACTGCTGAACGTTTCGGAGAACAAAAACCAAAAATATGTGAATAGGTTTGAAGAGTTTGGACTTCTACAACTTTTCACGGGATTCGTTTTAAAATGACATTCTTTACTTTTCTTAAAGTATCTTCTCATCGGTATGAAGCCGCCGGCGATGCTATTGAGGTGATCAGCCCTGCTAGCTCCCCTGCGCCGCCCCAGGAGAAGCTGCAGGCCTATCAGCCAGACGTGGCCAAGGCAAACCAAGCGGAAGGTCTGTAGTTTTTAGCCACCGGCTGACCTGTTTTCGTATCTGCACCTGGTGTTTCGTTCTGATGATCTGTCTGGACCATGTGACCAAAGACCTGGTTTTGTTTCTTTTGGTTTAGAGTAATCTTTATAGGAGTCTGGTTTAGAGATGTGCAAAACTGCACTAATGGAAAGTTGGTTTTATTTTTTAATTTTTTTTTATTTTTTAAAGATTTTATTTATTTATTTATTTATTTGACAGACAGCGATCACAAGTAGGCAGAGAGGCAGGCAGAGAGAGAGGAGGAAGCAGGCTCCCCACTGAGCAGAGAGCCCGATGCGGGGCTCGATCCCAGGACTCCGGGATCATGACCTGAGCCGAAGGCAGAGGCTTTAACCCACTGAGCCACCCAGGCGCCCCTGGAAAGTTGGTTTTAAGCTTTGATTGATTACTCCTTGTTTACATCTAATGATACAGGAAATAGTTGATATTTTGTTTTCCCTCTTAACACTTTCACAGGGCATTCTGTACTAGTTCTGATCTCTGTCAGTCCGTCAGTGGTTTTCCTTTCGAGATTAGAGTCAGGAATTCTGGGTAGAGATGGGCATCACACCCCTCACATGCGCTGCTCTGAGTCATGTTCAGTCTTTGATGAGTGAAAGGCCGGGTAAGACATCTGTCCGTCCTCC